>NC_083872.1:23061593-23367752 GCF_032452875.1 Bos javanicus | reverse complement strand
GCAGGCAGGATCTTCAGTTGCAGCATGTGAACACTTAGTTGTGGCACGTGGGATCTAGTTCCCTGACCAGGGATGGAACCCATGGCCACCACACTGGGAGTGTGGAGTGTTAGCCACTGGACCACCAGGGAAGTCCCTTTACATTTTAAAATGTGGCCCTAGCTACTATCCAGTGCTCAACAGCCACACACGGCTAGTGGGTACCCTATTAGAGCTGCTGCTGCTGCTGCTAAGTCACTTCAGTCGTGTCCGACTCTGTGTGACCCCATAGACGGCAGCCCACCAGGCTCCCGTCCCTGGGATTCTCCAGGCAAGAACACTGGAGTGGGTTGCCGTTTCCTTCTCCAATGCATGAAAGTGGAAAGTGAAAGTCAAGTTGCTCAGTCAAGTCCGACTCTTCGCGACCCCATGGACCTTCAGCCTACCAGGCTCCTCCGCCCATGGGATTTTCCAGGCAAGAGTACTGGAGTGGATGAGGTCAAATGTCCTAAGGCACATAGTTTAGGAAATGCTGATCTGGCCACACCCACCCACTGTAGAGATGAAGCTGAAGAGCCCTGAAAGTCTGTCCTAACTTTCCTGAGTTACAGACCCAATTAGTGTCAGAGGTGACATCAGTACCCAGGTTTCCTGACCCTTATGGGGTAGCTCTTTTACCTTCCTCATGACTCAAAAAAATCGTTTCCTTTGTAGGAGGGAGAATTCTAACTTCCTTTCTTTGCTCTGCAGAACTGTCTTCTGTTCCTTGTGGAGTGAATTAGAGTGGATCTGAGTCTAAGGAAAGGGAAGGCCTGAGTTTACAGTGACCATCCACTGCCTTTCATCCCCAGAAGCCTTTCATGCGTCTGGGACTCTCTATACAGTCTTTTCTTACGTCTATGGGGTCGCACAGAGTCGGACACGACTGAAGCGACCTAGCAGCAGCAGCAGAACAGTGTCCATTCTGATTCATATCTGAAGTTCTTTGGGCCACAGTAGGCTAGGATCCCTTACCTCAAGATCATGGGGTGGATGGAGGAGGGTGGGAAGAGTCTTCCATTCAGCATTGATTCAACAAATACTCACTCAACACCTACGATGTTCCAGGCCCTGTTCTTGGTACTGGTGACACTGATGAACAAACCAGGCCATTGGCCTCTGGAGTTTAGATTGTAGTGATGAGAGACAAACAAAACAAATATGTAAATATATGACACCTTATATGGGGATGAGTGTTATTGAAAGAATATGAGCCAAAAGAAGGGAAAAGGGCTATAAAGAACAAAGCTGGGTTGAAGAATGGCAGATTCTTTAAAAATGTTCTAGTCATGATGCTTGTAGATGGAGAGGGGGAATTGATTTAAAGAAAACATTCTTCTTGGCCTATATTATTAATATATGTTTAAATGCCTTCATCCTTTTGTGAACATATAGGTGCTTTTAAGTAAATAATGAAAATATCTGTTAACAACTAAAGTACATGCTATTCACTAGGCACTGTGTTGAGCACATGACATGCATTTAGCAGTTTAATGAGAATTAATTTGCTTTCTTAGTATTCATCCTCTAAATTTCTCTAGTTAAGAGGTGTCAGGAAAGCAAAAATTGTTATCATGAGCTGGCCATTTTTAAAATTGGTCTTCATTCAAATATCTGTTTTACTTTAGCATCTGTCCTGACTAGTGGGCCAGTCACTTTTATTGGTCTTTATCAGATATTGATAACACAAGACTATACAATGAAACTACAAAGCAGAAAAATTGCAAATGGAAAAAAAAATCACAATCTGCTAAACATTTGGAATTTCATGAAGTTGATGAAAGTGATACAGGAAAACTACTAGAGTTACCTGCAAAGCCATTGGCAAATGTGGATTTGGCAAGATTTATGCTGCAAAGAGGAGGATTCAACACCAAAGGAACAGGAAAGGTTGCTGGAAACCAATTAAGCCCCAGAATGGTTTTGCAAATGTTAATGTTTCTGTTAATGTTTCTTTAATGGTCAGATATATAGTGAAAGATGTATAAGTGCGTTCATGCAGTTTTATTGGAAAATTTTAACAAAAATATCCTAAGTAATTTGTCATTTTCTGAAAATAACTATATAGTTGAACCTTTAAATTTGGTTAAAGATTCTTTGGCCAAATGTACTTTGGCCACCTCATGCGAAAAGTTGACTCATTGAAAAAGACTCTGATGCCGGGAGGGATTGGGGGCAGGAGGAGAAGGGGACGACAGAGGATGAGATGGCTGGATGGCATCACCAACTCGATGGACGTGAGCTTGAGTGAACTCCAGGAGATGGTGATGGACAGGGAGGCCTGGAGTGCTGCAAATCATGGGGTCGAAAAGAGTCGGACACGACTGAGAAACTGAACTGAACTGAACTGAAGATAATTTTAATTTGTATTATTTTTTAGTTCATTTTTCAAGGAGATGCTCTAATAAACACCTATTTTTTCAATGACATTTTGGTGCTCTTATTGTCAGTGTGTTTTCCAAGTAACAGTTTACCCTTGAATGATAGGAAACACTCTGTGCTATTTGTGGCTCTATTTTTCCCGAGATATGAAGAATTTTAGTAATCTTCTCAAGGTCACATAGGTGGTAAAGGTAGAGTCTACTAGAAGCCTAGCTGAGCTGAATTCAGACCGCGTCTCTACTACACAACACTGCCTCCTAGAGGGGTCACGCTGGTTTAGCTTGACAAAACTCAAACTAAAAGCCTTGCATAAAAAGATGTTTAGTACCCATTTCTTGTGGACCTCACAGGTAGGAATGATTCGAACATTAAATATTTCATCTCAAAATGGTTTTGAGCAGTAAATGAGCACATTATCCATTGTCTCGCCACCATAGTTTATACAGTCTAAAAGGTTTGAAGTCTAAACCACCTAACTGCTAGTTAAAGTCTATTATCTTTGTGTTTGCCTAACCCTCTGCAGGACATATCAAGGAAGTTCAACATGCCTGTTATAAATGTTGGGTATCTAATTGCCTTACCTTATAGCTCAGCCAGAAGGCAGACACTAAATAAAGAAAACCATCCGTCTCAGAATGACATACTGTCTTTGTACGTTTTTTAAACGGAGGAAAGATAATGGCCATGTATGATTCCAGGCAAGACTGCTGATTTGCAGTCTCTTCAGGAAATTGTAGTGTTTCCGAGGACAATATTCCTAGTCAAAATAGATTAAGCCTGAAGCCAAAGTGATGACCACAGTCGAAGTTAATGATACTGCATGTTTGGTTGGAAACAACTGGAGGAAAAATAAGTTATCATAGCAGACGATCCACCCTTTCATCCCTCTTTATTCTCTTGCTCTTATTACCGGGGGGACAGAAGAAAATAGTTTTCTGTTTGAATCCTTTGTATTTGTAGGTAGGGCAGAAAAGCCCTTCACTGTGATGAAATGGAGTCTAGGGTAGGAGGAGATATGTTTTAGTAGAAGCCTTGCTCTTACGCAGTTTCACATTTTTAAAAACTGTAAGGCGACCCTACAACATTGTAACATTGTCTACAACATTGTTAGAGACAGAGGAGGGGGATGGTGGCTGCTCTCTGGCAGCCACAGAAACAGCAGCCTGCCAGAGGAGAGGGGAGAGGAAGTCTACTTTAGTGCTGAGAAACTGCCATGGTTAGTAGACCACCTGCAATTCCACTTCTTGGTATACAGCCACAAGGATTCTACACAGGAACTGGAAGGGGCATTTGAACACTCATGTTCAGAGCAACACTGTTCACTAGAGCCGAAATGTGGAAACAACCTAAAACATCCATTTACTGAAGAACGGATAAACAAAATGCTGTAAAGGCACACGATGGAATATTATGCAGCCTTAGAAAGGGAGGAAACTCTGACCCATGTCACAAAGTGCGTGAATCTTGAGGACAGTAAGTTAAATAATCTCATTGCAAAAGGGCAAATACTATATGACCCCACTCGTGTGAAGTACTTACAGTAGTCAAATACATAGAGACAGAAAGTGGAATACTGCTTGCCAGGAGCTGAGGGGAGGGAAGAGAAATGGAGTTATTGCTTTACAAGTTTGGGGTTTTAATTGAAGAGACTGAAATAAATTCTGGAGGTGAATGGTGGTAATGGGACACAAAAGTGTGGCTATATTTAATGTCACTGAACTGTACACTTAAAATGGTTAAACTGGTACACCTTTTGCTATTAATATATATAAAATATATACATGTAATATATAATTAATACATATACATTTTGGGGGGCCATGAGTGGTGAAGGTGGTGCTATCAAAGGTGATGGTGGTAAAGGTGATGAAAAAGAGCAAAGAAGCACAGCTATAAGATTATTCCCACTATATTATGGCATGAACATGATTTAAAAGAGAATCTCACCAGGTGCTGATAGTAACACTTTATTGAGTGTTCACTCAAGGATTTACACTAAGGATTTCACATGCATTAACCTATGTATTCTTCACAATGACCTCATGAGGGTGGAAACTACCATTATACTCTTTTGAGATTTAGCAAAATTAACCACCTGATTAAGCCATGGAACACGTGAATGCCAATAGAGTTAGATTCAAACTCAGGGTGTCCTGTGAGCCCAGTGGTTCTCAAACATTAGTGTGCATTAGAATCACCTGGAGGGCTGGTTAAGCCATAGATTTCTGGGCTCAGTCTTCAGAGTTTCACCAGTTCTGAGGTGGGCCCACGGATATTTGCATTTCTAATAACTTCCCAGATGACTCATGTGGTTGGTTGGGAACCACACTTTGAGAATCAGTGTGGTGGTTTATCTTCTAAACCACTGCAAGGTAATAGCAGAAGGACTGGTTCTGTCCAGGAGGATTCCTGGGTGAGTGCTGTGCTGGACGGATAAGTAGCGGGATAAGAAGCAGAGTTCACTACCCTTTCTTGGCTGTGCCTCTCCATTTGCTGTAGCACAGGCGGTGGTTTAGTTGCTAAGTCATGTCCAACTATTGCAACTAAACCACCACAATTTCTTGGCTGTGCCTCTCTTCTTGCTATAACACAGCTGCTGCTGCTGCTAAGTCACTTCAGTCGTGTCCGACTCTGTGCGACCCCATAGACGGCAGCCCACTAGGCTCCTCTGTCCCTGGGATTCTCCAGGCAAGAATACCGGAGCGGGTTGCCATCTCCTTCTCCAATGCATGAAAGTGAAAAGTGAAAGTGAAGTCGCTCAGACTCTTAGCGACCCCATGGAGGCAGCTGCTAATGTCTGTTAACAAGATATGAGTTTTAAGGTGTATTTCCCTGAAAAGAATTAGCAAAGACTGACAAAATCATATGTCTTCATTAGTCTCCTTCCTCTAGTATATCCAAATATTCTACATCCTTCAATCTCAAAACAGTATTCCATCTAAGGTTAATCTCACGGTTTTCACAATTCAGATTACTTTTAGACTCACTCTTACACAAGTTAGAGATGATTAATATCTGATTGACTTATGTATTTTTATCTTTCTTGTCCAGTGAGTTTAAAAGTTTTTAAAGCTTATATTTATCTCGGGCTTCCAATGTGGTTATAACAGTCTTAGACTAGCTGTATAATCAATGATTATTGACAAAAAATGGTTTAATTAGATATTACCATTCAGTTCAGTTCAGTTCAGTTGCTCAGTTGTGTCCGACTCTTTGCAACCCCATGAATCACAGCACACCAGGCCTCCCTGTCCATCACCAACTCCTGGAGTTCACTCAAACTCATGTCCATCGAGTCGGTGATGCCATCCAGCCATCTCATCCTCTGTTGTCCCCTTCTCCTCCTGCCCCCAATCCCTCCCAGCATCAGAGTCTTTTCCAGTGAGTCAACTCTTCGCATGAGGTGGCCAAAGTACTGGAGTTTCAGCTTTAGCATCAGTCCTTCCAAAGAAATCCCAGGGCTGATCTCCTTCAGGATGGACTGGTTGGACCTCCTTGCAGTCCAAGGGACTCTCAAGAGTCTTCTCCAACACCACAGTTCAAAAGTATCAATTCTTCGGCACTCAGCTTTCTTCACAGTCCAACTCTCACATCCATACATGACCACTGGAAAAACCATAGCCTTGACTAGATGGACCTTTGTTGGCAAAGTAATGTCTCTGCTTTTGAATATGCTATCTAGGTTGGTCATAACTTTCCTTCCAAGGAGTAAGTGTCTTTTAATTTCATGGCTGCAATCACCATTACATCAATGTTAATAAAAATTAGGATGAAATACAATAGAATATAATGAAAATATTTCAGAGTACTAAATGTTGGTTAGAAGTTGGCAGTCCTGCCATTAGTCCCCGTGATGATTTTGGAGGAAACAGGCATCTCTGTTCAAGACATCTAACTGGCATCCACACAAATGTAAGAAGCCTACAAGGGGATGGTGAACACTGAGCTGTGCAATATACACCTTGCACAACTCTAAGACATGGCCCTGTGTATTGGGTGACTCACACAGGCTCACTGCTCCCTTCCAAGGCAGATGACAGTCTTAATAAATATTAGTCCAACAGTTCTCCAGTCATACGCTGTACATAAATCCGTAACTGGATTCACAATATTCTACAATGTTCTATCCCTCGGTCTTTCTCTATTATTTTATATAATGACTATCCTAAGTGTAAGAACCGTGTCTTTGTATCCCTTGTGTCTAGGGAGGTATAGTGCATGTCATACACCTTCACAATAAATGTTTGTTGAATGAAGTAATAAGTGAATAAACATTAATTGTCATTGTCAAGTTATTTAAAGATCTAGATCAGATTATACAGTAAAATGCTTTGGAAATTGCTTGGATAAATAGCAAGACAATAGGCAAGCTCAAGGGAGAAAAGGTTGATGGTGCCATCTGAGTTTTGGTGGTTTACTTTTTCAGAGTCCTACAGTGAGTTTTTCTAGCATTCTCACCAATAATCCAGACAGAGAGTAGATGAATAGTTTTTTCCTCCTCCTATACTGAGAAAATTGCTCTTGTCCTAGTTATATAAATTCCACAATTTTTTGGTATTACAATAAATCCCCTACATATGAATGAGTTGGGTTCTAAGAGTGCATTTGTAAGTCCATTTTCTTCATAATTTCAGTTTGTTCATAAATCCAACAAAGTTAGCCTAGGTACCCAACTAACACAATCAACTATATAATACTGAATTATAATAGGCTTATAATACTTTTCACACAAATAATATGAACATAAAAAGCAAACACAAAAAATAAAAAAAACTTTTAATCTTGAAAAGTACAGTACAACAGCTGATGTACAGGGGCTGGCACACACATTTACATCTTTAAACTTTCGAAACTTGAAGGTTCATACATAGGGGACTTATCTATAATTTTCCTTGATGATGTTGTCAGATCAGGACACCTATTTGTTCAAACAATTGTGATGTTCATGTTGAAAGTCTTTATTGGGATATTCTATCTGAGAAATTACTGTGGAAATATAGCGAAGTTCCTAAGTGCCTTATCCTCTTGAACATACTCCTTCATGACTCCTAAAAATTCCCACTTTTCCCTTGGCCCTTGTGTTAGTCATCAGCGCTTTTTATCAGGTGTTGTCAATACCCCATCTTCCCTTACTGGCATTTGGCCAGCCTGTAGATCCCTGGAAGTTAGATTGGCCATGTGACTTTCTCTGGCCAATGAAATGCGAGTAGGGGCTGATACGTCACTTCCGGGTGGAAGCTTTAGGAGCCCGCGGTCGATTCCCCACTGTAGCCTCCTCATTGTGCTGATGACTGGTCAAATTGAAGTCTCCATCAGCCCAAAGTCTCTGAGCAATTTCTGTGAGTAATATCTTCACATTTATTATTAATGAGAAGTCAGAATGATCAAAGGAAATGTTTCTTTGAAGTGCCTTAGTGAAATAACTGGCTTAGAAGTGTATGCTTCAATTTCCCCCCTTTTCTTTGAAGACGTTACTTCATAGTGCATTATGATCTGTGTGAGCAAGGGCGGCTTCAAAGGCCTGTGCAGGGTCAGCAGTCCTTCCCAGAGTAAACACAAGTCTGCTGTGTCTTTGATTGGTGCCTTTCACAGCCATCAGTCCCTGTCATGGTCAGGGACCCCAGACTCACAGAATTACAAGTTTTACTCAAAAGACAGGCATTTTAAAAACGTTATTTTATTGAGGTATAGTTGGTTTACAGTGTTGTGTTAATTTCTGCTGTACAGTAAAGTGATTCAGTTATACATATGTGTGTGTATATATATACACATTCTTTTTCATATTCTTTTCCATTATGGTTTATCAAAGGATATTGAATAGCGCTTGCTATGCTACAGTTGTTTAGCCATCTTACCTGTTTGCATCTACTAACCCAAACTTTGGTCCTTCCCTCTCTGCCCACCCCCCCCATCCATGGAAACCGCAAGTCTGTTCTCTGTGAGTCTGATGGAAGAAAAGCGTTTATTTCTCAATCCAAAGAATTAACTGAGAGTTGTCTCTGTTCCTTAGTCCTTCCTGCTAGGCCATTTTTTTTTTTTTTCCTCTCTTTTGTTCTTGACTTTGCCACATTAGCTCCATGCACAGAAGCCTACTGCTGTCTTTGCTTTGCCTGTATCTGGAGCTGGCCTATGAAGGATTCCCCTAAAGTACAGGTGACTGGCTAACCATTGGACTTTGTGGCTGCTAGTCTTGTCTTGTCCCCTTGGGTTTGGAGCCAGGGCTGAGCTTAGACAAAGTATTTAGTAGGTTAGCATTGTTCTCAGGCTCACACACCCCTGTTCACATTTGGATGACAGCACTGTGTTAGGGTACTGGGAATTGAATATTACACTATACTTACCAGCAGTACAGCCTTGAGCAGATAAAATCTCTAAACCTCAGTCTCCTGATCTCTTAAGTGTGGGTATTACTCCTGATCTCAAAAGATGGTTGTAAAGATTAAATGATGTAATACATAAAAATGCTTAGCACACTATATTCTTTCAATATATTTTCACCTTTTCTTATTATTAGTAGTAGTATTAGTGCTGTGCTGTGCTTAGTTGCTCAGTCGTATTTGACTCTTTGCGACCCTGTGGACTGCAGCCCGCCAGGCTCCTCTGTCATGAGGATGCTCCAGGCAAGAATACTGGAGTGGGTTGCCATGCCCTCCTCCAGGGGATCTTCCCCAGTGAGGGATTGAACCCAGGTCTCCCGCATTGCAGGCAGATTTTTTATTATCTGAGCCACCAGGGAAGCCCAAGAATACTGGAGTGGGTAGCCTATCCCTTCTCCAGGGGATCTTCCCTACCCAGGAATTGAACTGGGGTCTCCTGCATTGCAGGCAGACTCTTTACCAGCTGAGCTACCAGGAAAGCCCTGAGATTCAAATGACTGACAAGGCATACACGTGCGCCTTTTGTGCTGTGGAGTGCCTGGTGTACAGGAACCCATGTGTGTCCAGAGAGATTATTGGTGACAACAGCCCTCTGAAACAGTGAACACTTCATTTCTCTGTGAGAACAAATTTCTTTTTCTTCTTTTCAAACTCCTTACTTTGTATTGGAGTATAGTCGATTAACAAGTTGTGGTAGTTTCAGGTGAACAGCGAAGGGACTCAGCCATACACGTACATGTATCCTTTCTTCCCAAACCCTCCTCCCATCCACGCTGGCAGATAACTTGGAGCAGAGTTCCATGTGCTATATCGCAGGTCCTTATTGTTTATCCATTTTATATATAGCAATGTGGACATGACCTTCCTAAAGTCCCTAACTTTCCCTCCCCTCTGGCAACCATAAATTCATTTTCTAAGTCTGTGCAAGTCTCTTTCTGGAAAACCAAGTTTTAAAAAGGATATCAGTTGGTGCCAGTGGTGCAAATAAAGGAAAAGAGATGAGCTCTGTGAAAGTGATGGTTCTTAGAAAATCATCAGAAATTTGGGATAAATGGAAAGCGGGACATTCAGCTGGGCCTTACCCAGCACTGTTGAAGGAATGAATCCACCACACACACTCTGTAAAGAAAGGAAAATATGGTTTGTGAAACTGGTCTGGTAAGGACTCCAGCTAGTACAATAATTGTTTTGTCAAGTAAGACACAAAACTGTAGGGAAGGCTGGGAATACAGAAGTGGTGAGATGTGTGCAGGAGCTGTGAGTCTTAATAAAACCGAGATGTGGAAGAAAGCAATAGGCCTGTTCACAGACAGGGATTCATGTTAAGTGTCAGGCATGCTCCTGTCCAAAGCCAAGGGTCAGTTTTACTTAGCTGGCTTGTGTCCGCTTTTGCATTGGCCAATGGGCTGCTGACGGGGAGGATTCTGTAGGCATCACTGTTCTCTCTCCAAATCTAGCCTGGTGCCTGGTGTGCAGTAGGTGTTGAGTGTTGAATAACTGTTCAGTGAGTGAATAAATGAGTGGATCCATCTCGGGAACAGGTTCTAAAGACTAAGCAGGACCAGCAGAGAGAAAATTTGTGGTCAATTTTGAACAGCGTGGGGGGAGGCACCTGGGGTAAGTGGAGCCCTCCCTGAGGCATTCCAGGTGAGAAGTTTGGAGTTCTGCACAGACCTTGAATCCAGCATTGCAGAGGTTTACCAGTTGCATTAATGAAGATGCTGGAGAAGGTGGCCTGGAGACCTCTGGCAGAGTGAACCAGGAGATTAGAGGATACCCATGGCTCTGTGGGAAGCATGGAGGCAAACTGGTGCCCAACCCTCCCTTGAGAAGGGTCCTCCCCACCTTTTGCTTTGGGGATTAAGTTCTCTGTATTTAGAGTAAATTTTAAAACTCCCTGGGTGAGGTACCCAAGGCTCCTACCTGGATATGACAAGGACCATTTATTGAGTACCTCCATTATTGAGTACTCCATTGGGAGTGTTTTCTTTACTCTACCAAATTTAATTTGTGCAATAATCCCAAAGGTGGGTACCATTGCTCTCATTTTAAAGGTGAGAACTGAAGGTTAGTAAAGTTAAGCAACTACTACACAATAGATCTGAGATTTCAAACCCATGGTTATATGACTGCTCATTTTCATGCCATCAACCATTAAGAAAAATTCCCAGCTTTATTTTTAGGTTAGGGTGTGTGAGTATGTGTATAAATATAATACAAATCTCCTCCTTCATTTCATGGTTCTACAAATATTTGCTTCTATAACTTCTCAGCCATACCCTTAAATTTTTAGGGCTAGGGAGATATTGGCTGAAGCAGAGAAGCTTTATGGTGGCCCCCATGAACTCTGCCTCCTAATGTTCACACCCACATATAATCCCTTCCCCTTGAGTGTAGGTAGGACCTGTGACTTGCTTCTAACCAATGGACTGTGGCAGAGGATGGAGTGCACTCCCTTGATTGTGTTAGGTTATGTAAGTTCATCTTCCCAGTAGACTCACACTGAAGTCCCTTTCTCTCTCTCTCTCTTGCTGACTTTGAAGAAGCGGGTTTCCACGAATCCTATAGTGACAAGGAAATAAATTTAAGAGCCTGAGGGAATTTGGAAGTAGATCTGTCCCCAGTTTAGCATCTGATGAAAACTCAACCTTAGCCAATACCTTAATGCGACCTAAGCAGTCAGGACCTAGCTCAGCTGTGTTCAGACCCCAGACCCACAAGAACTGTAAGATAATAAATGCGTGTCGTTTTAAGTCACTAAATCTGTGTTAATTTGATATCCAGCATAGAAAACTAACATAGAGATCGTTGCTTGGGGGAAGAAAATTCTTGCTATTTGATGACTAAACAGACATGTACATAGGGGTCAGAGGATTGTGGAAACCCATTCTTGGGTTTTTTCCACTGATGGAAATCAGTCCATAAGAATCCTTCTTTTCAGTGGGTAACAGGGGACTTTGTCTCTACTCTACCTCCCTGAGTTCTCAGCTGGCCCGCTCCTTGTCAGTGGTCCCTTGGGACAGACCTTGCTCTCATGCACTCAGTAGAGCTCGGCAGTGGAGAGAGGTCTCAAGTTTCTTCTGTCTTGCCCACTGGAGGGTCATAAGAGAAAATGTCTTACCTGGTGGCCTCAGGGTGGAGCATCTACAAGATGAGTATTTTTAATCCCTTCTTGCACATTTTTCTGCATTATTATGCCAGGAGATTCTCTTTCTTTCTCCCATGTTAGCAAAACCCCCTTTTATTGTTTTAGATGGTATAAATCAGAGTCCAAAGGAGCTGTGAGTTAATGACCTCACCCCACAGGGGAAAAAAAGAAAATTCCATCAGGCTTCCCCTCTTGTCCAGAAAAAGGTTTATATTACTGAGAGTAGGCAAACTGCAGGTTAAAGGCTAAATTCTTTTGACTATAATGTAATAATAAAACCTTTTTTTTTTTTAAAGGATCAAACAAAGCCTTTGCTTAAGCCAATAGCAGGTGCAAATACAATTGCTATCCTCTTGCTGTGACATGTTTGTGCAAACTGAAATCTGACGTATTCTAAGACTGAACTACACAGGGGTTTGGGTGGAGGGCTGATCCTGAGCAGAGAGGGCAGGTGACCTACGGCTGCCTTCAAATTCCCTCCCTGCAAGCAAAACAATGGTGCCACCTTCATTCCCCCAACTGCTCAGTCAAGGGGCAGTGGGAGAGTGTGTGTTTTGCCTATTTTGTTGCAAGGAGGAAAGGGAGTGTTGTTCTGTCCTAGATAAGGAGGCAAAGGTGACATTCCTATATTTTTGTTGGATCTCTTTGCATGAACAACCTCACCTGTCAAAACACGATGAAAAATGGAATTGGAACAAAGGAGAAAGAGGCAGGAACCAGTGAGAAGATGGATTGAACCAACCAAGGCCTGAAAACACCATCTGTAATTTCACTTCATAGCTACTGATCTTACCATTTTGGGCTAAGTTGTATTTGTGTTTGTGCGTGTATGTTCATATATTTATCTTTTATGACTAACGATAGAATCATTGTATCTAGGCCAATGGCTATCCTAAGATATTGTTGTGGGTGTGTAGATGTCATCATAAATGAGTAACTTCTAGACCATGGCAGAGAAGGCAATGGCAGCCCACTCCAGTACTCTTGCCTGGAAAATCCCATGGACGGAGGACCCTGGTGGGCTGCCGTCCATGGGGTTTCGAAGAGTCGGACACGACTGAGGGACTTGACTTTCACTTTTCACTTTCATGCATTGGAGAAGGAAATGGCAACCCACTCCAGTGTTCTTGCCTGGAGAATCCCAGGGACGGGGAGCCTGGTGGGCTGCCGTCTATGGGGTCGCACAGAGTCGGACGCGACTGAAGTGACTTAGGAGCAGCAGCAGCTAGACCATGAGGATCAAACATTAACTGGATTTGTACAATGTCATTTGCCACTTGACTATATGTATCTAATAATGACCAAAATTTTAAGATGCAATTTTGTAAACAAAGTGTTTTCACAGTTATCTCATTATCTTGTTCAGTGGCCTTAACATTTGCTTACCTTCTTCTTTTCTGAGAAGTGTTAGTCCTTCAGTCATGTCTGATTCTATGCAACTGTATGGATTATAGCACACCAGGCTCCTCTGTCCATGGGATTTTCCAGGCAAGAATACTGGAGTGGGTTGACATTCCCTTCTTCAGGGGATTTTCCTGGCTCAGGGATCAAACCTGGATCTTCTGCATGCAAGTGAATTATTTACCATCTGAGCCACCAGGAAGTCCTTCTCCTCTGAGGATGGCCCTCAGAGAAGCGCAGAACTACTTCTCTTGACTCCCAGGCCCAGTCCAACATGTGTCTGTCCCTTAGGATTTCATGAAGTCTGTCCCTGTCTGTCTCTTGGGCTCTCCTCTCCATTTGGACTCCAAGCTCTCCCCACTCCCAAAATTTCTGAGACTCTGCAGCTGACCCTCCTGCCCCTCACTCTGTGATCGGCTAATGCAGCGTTTTCTCCAAATATTCCTTTGCTCTGTTTGCCGTAACAGAGACCCAGAAGTCTCCTGAGGACATTTCTTCCCCTACAGCCTCTTCCCAACAAGCTTTTTGTTTCATTTATTGTTTTTTGTTCTTTCTTTCTTTTCTCCCCTCTATCTTATGGCTGGGAAGCAGAAAAAGCATCCTCCTGGCTCCCTGTTGGTGACTGCCAAGCATTTGTTTCCCTCTCTTCTGAAAATACCCTCTCTCACCTCCTCCTCCCTCCTTGGACCTGTCATTTCCTTGACTTATCCTTACTCCTGCTCCCTCAAGAACCTCTTAAAACCCCTATTGTAGAAATGACCAGCTTCCCTCTGTAAGGTAGGGAGGGCCGTAACGGTCCTGTCCTAAGAGCGAAGAGCAGTGACTGGGGCATGCTTGTGGCCAGCCTTATTTGCTGTGGCCCCAGGTACTCATCTGGCCTTCCTACCTGCCCCCTGTGGGCTAGGTGGAAGACAGGGCTTAGAAATGTGCGAGCTGTTGTTCCTTAGCATCTTGGTTTGTCTGGACTATTTCAAATCAATTGAAACAATTTTAAAACTGATTTCATTTTTAAAATTCCTTTTGTTGAAGTATAGTTGATTTGCAGTGTTGTATTAACTTCTGCTATACAACAAAGTGACTCAGTTATACATATATACATCCTTTTTCATGTTTTTTCCATAAGGCTTATCATAGGATATGGAATATAGTTCCTTGTGCTGTGCAGTAGCCTCTGGTTGTTTATCCATTCTGTATATAATCGTTTGCATGACTGCATTTTTGCTTATATCAATGTGAGTTTTGGATAGTGGCAGTGATGAAAATGAAACACCAAGTTTCACTCTTCCTCGTGGGCAAGGTGAAATACAAGTGTATCAAATACACACAGTGCTACCACATTAAAAGAAAACTTATCCCAAGGAAACACAACACAATAAAATAAATTTTAATGTTGTAAATGTTTCTGTATTTTCGTAAAACTATAAATACATCCTTTTAAAGTAGTCTCTGGTTAACAAATAGTGTTTTTTGGGAAGAGCTTTCTTTTGTTCCGAAATTTGAATTTCCTACATTTTTGGTGCTGAAATTTCCTTTCCTTTTTGAAAGAATGGAAATGGTAACTTTTTATGATTGTTGTTTTTGGCAAGATGGGCAGTTTGGCAGCTCTGTTAGCTCCCAATTGCTTTGGGAAGTTTTATCCTCCTGAGAAAGTTACGTCTGGGAACCACTAACCTAAAAAAGCTATCAATTATGAAATACAAGAGGACTAAAAAGATAGAAAAAGAATTCTATGTAAATTAAGAATTCAGAAAATTTGGCCGACTTCATAAGTTTATTTCGTATAATATAATGTGTAAAATTTCACTTTCATCTGCCACTTCTTTACTAGGTTATTTTTATAAACACGGAGTCTTAAAAAGACTTAAAATGGTAGAAATTGAAATATAGTATAGCTACATAGTATTTCACAACGCTTTAGAATACATGTTGTTCAAGGATTAATATGTTACAAAGGATTTTTTATAATAAAATTCATTTTTTAAATTGAATAATTGCTTTACAATATTGTGTTGGTTTGTGCCAAACATCAACATGAATCAGCCATAGGTATATCTATGTCCCCCCTCTCTTGAGCCTCTGTGATAAAGGTTTTATTTTGGCTGTTTTCACCTGTTCTTGGTGTGTGTGTGTTTGCTCGGATAGTCCTGCTCTTGCCATCACATGAATCCTACACAATAGTGAAGATTGCGAAGGTTTCTCTGTAATGGTCACAGTGGTTTCTTATGTTTGTACCCTGTCCCCCAAAATCAAGCTGATTAAAAAAACAGGAAATGTGCTTCTGAGGTTAGTCATTTTTCTCACTTTACATTGTATAATTTAAGCAATATGACCATTCCATGAATATTGAATATAATTTCCTCATGAATTTTGTATCCTATTGGGACATTTTGAGTATGGGTGTACTTTTGCTGTGCTCAGGCGCTCAAAGACTTTGTAAGGATGTCAAAACTGGGGCACTGATTGGATTTTCTGTCCGTGTCCCAGTTCAAATGAATTACATTTTGCCTCATTAGAAAGCAGATCCTTTTACTCCATCCCATCCTATCTCCGTTTCAATGAGCTGTAGAAGGAAAACACAATTTCCATGACACTTGTGGTTTCGGAATGAGATCATTTGCAGAGGTTGAATGTTTCATCCACAGCAGGTAGTTTTACACTAACCTAGATTAAAAACGAAGTTGGAAAAGCTAACTTGTAAGCAGTTCCCTCTCAAGCTGAAGGTGGAAACATGCCACATTGTGTCTTTTATTTTCCTTTGAAAATTCTTTCCCCTTTGGATTACTTGGGTGTTCCAAAATTTACTTGGACTATAGTCTTTACTATTTATATTTAGAAACAATGTAACGACGACTACTTAGAAATAGTGTGTTGCAGTTATCACAATTTAATTACAAATTGCTTTTTAATACAAGTAAGTAGAGGAAAAGTCTTAATTTGGGTAGCTCCTTATATCCAAATAGACAGAGAGCAAATTCTTTATTGGTGTCAACTTCTTTCAAATCTTGAAATATCTTATGGATATTTCTTTGTAAAAAAAAAATGATTTAGGAAATACGAAAATATTGGTGAGGTTGAGGACAGTAAGAAAAGGAGATTAAGATCTCAATGCTATAGGGACTTCCCGGGTGATCTATAGTGGCTAAGACTCCACACTCCCAATGCAGGGGCTGCAGGTTTGATCCTGCTTGGGGAACTAATACCACATGCTGCATGGTATGGCTTAAAATAAATAAATTTTTAAAAGATAAAAAGAACAATTTTTAAAAAGATCTCAGTGATAATGATACACAAAAATATAAGATCAAGAACATTTGGAGACAGGATGTCAAGTTTGGAGATTTGAAATAAATATGTAGAAAATCACTGTAAGCCACCAAAATTCCCAAACTTTCATGTATATATATTAAGTTCTCACTAAAGAGTAGAAGGGGTTAATATTTTTAGCAGGAAAGAACTCTTAGCAAATTCACAAATTATACTCTTATTTATTCTTCCATCGTGAAGGATACATATTTGTTGGCTTAAGTAAGATCTCCTGCCTTATACAGTTTCACTGTGGAAAAAATAATATTGACCAAGCCTCTGATCCTGCCTGACATGAAATTGATACAGACTTAGAATCATGGAATTTTTCAGCTGGAAAGTAAACCTTTGGATGAAATTTAAAGGCATTAAATAACTTTTGACCTTCACCACAGTTAACATTTGCAAGAAGTAATGATACATGTCACAAAGACAGAAAGTTTAGATAATTATATTGGGCAATAGTACACAAGGGGTCCTAGTTAATGAACTTGAGAGTTCTCTTTCCTACTACTGGGTAAAGCCCTTGCAGAGAATTCTAAACTTTTTGAAGTGGGCAACAATTTGGAGATGACAGCCTGGCTGTGCACAGAGAAGGTAACTGAGGAAAGAGAAAGGCTTGACAACATGAAATCTCAGAAGCCAAGTTCAGCAGAAGGAAAGACCATAGATTTTCTGCCAGTGGAGAATGAGGGCCCCTAACCAGGGAAGCAGCCTCCTGCCATAGATCAGGGAAGGTGCTGAGGAGGGTGAGACAACACTGAGGAGGTGAGGAACCCAGCCCAGACTTTGAAAGGCTCTTTGTTTGTTGATCATCTCCTTGGTGAGAAAGACTGTCAACTTATATCAGAAACTGCCAGAGCATGATTGATAGCTTGCAGTATATAAAGGAACTTAAATTAGCTGTTTGGAAGCCTGGAGATAGTATACTAAAGTGGTCAGGACCTTGGGCCCTGAAAGCCAGCTGTCTGGGTTTGTCTGTAGGGTGAGAGAGAGAGGAAATGCCGTGCTAGTCTTTGTAAGTCATGCCAAAGAATTTTGGTTTTAATCCTAACAGCATTGAGAAACCGTTTCCAGCCAAGAGTTTGAAAGTGGAGAAGGGTGTGTGTGAATTTGAACCTGAAAAAGAGTCTGCAATTCCTACCGCTGTCCATTACTAGTTGTGTGAACCGGGTGAGTTATTGATCCTGCCTGTGCCTTGGGTTTACCATCTGTCAACTGGCACTCATCCTTTCCTGTTGATGTGAGGAGTAAACGAGACCATGCTTTAATGCTTTAGTGCCTAAAGCAATGCCTGGAACACAGCTGGCTCTCAACGGGTGATAATGGCATTCAGCGTGGTCCACGTTAGGACCGAGTGGCCATAAAAAGTGGGAAAAAGAAAAAGGCCCAAGGGGAACAGAAAACTTAGTGATAGAGTGAGAGAAGGGAACATGAAGAGTGTTCTCTGGACCTGTTCAGAATTAGCGATAAGTAGGGGACTTAGAGGGGGGACACGCTGGGTTTTGAAACCGGACTTCAGAGAACGCTCACCTTTCATCCACAGCCCTTTGAAATACTGAGTCATCCATAAAGAGCATCCTTTGCTCTTCAGTGTTGATAAGTTTCCAGCAGCTCTACTTTGAACCGGGCTGTTTTCTTGGAATGTCTAGTGGCCCATTTATTCTCTCAACTATAACAGTAATCAGAAAATTCATGTGGAGGAAAGACTCTCTGTTTGACATATGAAACTTACCGAAACCCAGTTCCAGCTTGATGCAAGTTCCTACAGCCCTCTCAACCCAAGGGATGCTTAACTGTATTTCAGCGGTTCAGTGTTAATCCCAGGCTTCCAACATGAAGCCGTCAAGACCCTCCAATCCAGCTTCTGCCTGTATCTTCCATGTCATCTCACATACCCTCACAGCAACACTAAGGACCTGCAGTTTCTGTTCTTTCTCCCTGTACTGCAAGAGCATCTTCTAATCTGTGCTTTTGCTCAGAAGTGTCCTGTCTACCCTGCCTGCCTTTTCTGACTCAGAGAATTCCCATTCCTACTTTCCTCCACCAGGAAGCCTTCTCTGATGCCTGTGACTGGCAGAGGTACACCTCCTCTCATATCCTGCCCTCACAAATCACATTCCTGTTTCCTCCTGTGGCTTTGAGCTCTTTATATCAATTGTAATCAGTGCCTGGCTTAGAGCAGGCTTTTGTTACAATGAATGCGCCCTTTGCTCCATGCCTGATGGCTCACACTCTGTCCCTAGGCTTATCCCCCTTGTTGGCATAAATTCCTTTCATTTTCTGGATTACTAAAACTCCTGCTGTATGTATCATGTGCCTTTTTGTATTGCTATCTATTTCACTATCTGTGAAATAGGCTGTTCTCATAAACCAAGTATTTGGAAAAAGACAGTACTTTGTTTATCTCTTTATCGCAATAACTTTAACATACAGCTCATGGGGTGCTTGGTGAATAATGGTCAGTGATGCGGCTGGTTTCTGTCTCCATCTACCAAATCCCACTCATCCTTGAAGTCTCCCTCTTCCATGGATTTCTGCAATGTTTACTGCTTTAATTTTTCTTTGAAACACTTAATCGTTTACTGTTATTTACACATGTTTAGGAGAATATGATGTATGGGTCTGGTTGGTTTGAGAATGATAATATGCAACTAAAAGGGCTTTTTATAAAACTAAATCCTAGGATTAGTTGTTTAAGTAATTATCATATTTATTCATGAAATGCTAAAAAGACTTCAGAAAAGTGGAATGAAACTGGTCAAAGGTAAAAAGCATAAACCTTTGGCTAGAGAAAACAGTGACACGTGGTGGGTAGAGCTTGGGCTTTGGCGCCAATCTGGGCTCCATTCCTTGCTCTCCACTTCACTGTGGGACACAGGTAAAGAATGCAGTCGCTCCAAACCTCAGCTCCTTTCCTGTGTAATATGGCCGACTGACAGTACCTGCCCCAAAGGATTATTGTAACAATTAAATGAGCTAACGCATACAAAACAGTTGATTCGAGGCCTGGGACAAATTAGCTATTGATGATGATGATAAGGATGAAAGATAAGGATTAGGATGCAAGAGACTGAAGGGTAGAATTATTGTTGGTTGGAAATTTAGGATGCAAGCTTTTCCTGAGACCTAAGAAAGGGTATGAATGAAACTGGAGATGATGGGGAAAAAAGATAAATAGTGAAGAGCTGCCCACTTAAAGGGCAAGTGCCTAGGGGAAGAAAAATTAAGGAAAGGAAGATCAAGATGTGAAAAGTTAATACTGGGACTTATTAGAATGGAGTAGAAGGATTCCTTAGCTGTCCAGTGGTTAAGACTTCACCTTCCAATGCAGGGGGTGTGGGTTTGATCCCTGGTTGGTGAGCTAAGATCCCGCATACCTCGTGGCCAAAAAACCAAAACATAAAACAGAACAAATGGTAACAAATCCAATAAAGACTTTTAAAATAATCCACATCAAAAAGAAAAAAAAAAAGAAATCTTAAAAGAAAAGAAGAGAAAAGCAGTGAACTAGGATATGGGAAAACACCTGAGCTACACAGAACCACCTGCCACTCATTTGAGAAACACTGAGGGTGCCCTGCCCCTAGTCAGGCAGCATGAAAACCAGCTGATCCAACATGAGGTAATCCAACTAGGGCAGCGAGTCACGTTGCTATGGAGACTGCGGTCAGGAGGCAGAGAGTCAGAAGAGATCTCAAAGGTTATTTAATGAATCACCTGGCTCTGCCCTCTTACCTTTAAATCTATGCTCATTGCTACATAAATAAACATTTCTAGTCCAGCAATTTACCTACCAACGCCCAGAGAAATAGCATATGGACAACACTGCAAATTCTTCATATTCGAAACAAGGCCCCTATCATTTCTCCAAAACTCTTCAACATCACCTCCTTCTCTATCTTGGTTAATGGTGCCAATGCTCATAAACTCTAGGCTAGAAAAGTTTTCTTCATCTTCTGTCTTTCCTTCTCTCTCAAGTTTTGGCATCTGGTCAATTTCTTTGCCCTAACTCTTACATTCATCTTGTTTTTCCTCTCTCACTGCAGCTCCCTTAGTCTGGGCCTGCATTTGTCTAGAACTTCAGAGCTGGAAGACTCTTCACTTAACAGAGATTCACAATGGTTAAGTGACTTGCCTAAAGTCACACAGGCAGCCAGTGGGCTAGTCAGACCAGTGTGATGAGCCAATCTTTCTTCCAGTTCCTGTTGTTTGAGGTGCATAAGGATATTCCCACAGCAAAACTGAGTTAGGAGAACCTGAGAGTCTCCAATGGCAAGCTCATGACTTTAACTTGCACCTCCAGCAAATGACTGCCAAGTCTATCCTCCATCCTAAATCTTTTCCTGAGCTTAGTTTCACATTTCTTACAGTCTGCTGGACATCTTCAATCAACTGTCCTGCCAACACTTAAAACTCAACATGTCTAAATGGAAATTCCTTACTTTCCTCCCTTCCACCCAGAATGGCAGAGTGTAGTGATGAATTAAGAATTGGGATCTAGATTTTATACAATCTCAGTCATTTACTAAGTTAACCCTAAGCAGCCTCAGTTTCTTTTGTTGTAAAATGGAAATAACAATAATACTTACTTATTAGAACTATTGGGAGAAATAAGAAACACAATAATTATATTATGCATTTACCAAGGTATGCAATCATTTCTTGGTAATATTAGGAAATGTACATTATCTTCAACGCTTCTTTCTTTCCAAATCCAATCAGTTGCTGAGTCCCATGACTCTAGCCCTGAAGTATTGCTTGCATTCAGCTACTCTTCTCTATTCTTACTGCCAGAGAAATGAGAACCTTGGCTGATAATTTATGGACCTACAAATAATCATACCTTGACTGCCACAAAAATAACTTTCTTCTCCACCAGTTTTCCCCTCCCCTCCTCTAGTTTTCTCTAGGATGATGTGGGTTGCTCAGGTGGAAATCACATGGATTAAGTTTTATTTGAATAGCTCACCATGTGGCAAAGTAATGACTGCACATGATTAAATGAGTCAGGTCAAGTTTTCTTCCATCACAGCACTAACATCCACATTTAATTTGTTGCTTTATGTAACACAATTCCTGCTTTCAGTTGAAAATAAATAAAAAGGAACATTGGCAGCAAAAAAACAGCCCAATGTGCTTTGCTTTGCCCAACCCCATATTATATGTCAATTGTTTCATTATAGTTTGTTTATAGGGAAGCGGCCAGCATCTGAGATGTAAGGCATTCAGAAAATTGTTCAGACAATGGATTTGCAATACCTAGAATCCCTGTGACTCAGTTTTCCACAAATGTGCTATTAGGGGAAATGCTCACGGATCAGCAACTGTGCACTTTTGCTGGCAGCACAGACATTGCTGATGTGCACAATTCCAAACTGCAAGCGGTTTCCCCAGTGGAAACAATGAGCACAGAATCACAGCATTAAACAGTTGGCAGAGAATTTTAGAGATAACTTAATCTACCCCTTTGTTTTGGACACAATCCCGCTTTAAACTATTTTGAACAGATAAAAATCCATGCTGTTTTAATGGGTCTTCAGTAACTGTCTTCAAATATCCCTGCCCCCCAAATTAGGGAGTAATTCCTTCTGTATGGAGCAGTGTGGCTGCTTAGCCAAAAGCCTTTGCCCACTATCTCCTATTTGGAAAAGAGCCAGTTTGAAGAGGTTGCCCATCCCTTGCCTATGTGTCTCAATTCTGGCTCAATTGGGTTGAACCAGGGTTCAGTTCTGGTCAGTCTGAGATTGCCAGTGATTGGTTTGAAAGGGGCAGGTGACCTGGTTCTGTGCAATAAAATGTAATGAGAGGCCAGTGAAAGAGAGCTTCTGGGAAAGATTTCCTTGGTCCTAAAAGCACACTTCCAGGAAAAGCAGTCCTTGTTTTTTGGCTGGGTATGATACTCAAGAGCTGTGGGAGCTCCCTTATATCCATACAGGGAGCCAGCCAAGGTCAAGGCCAAATAGTGATAATGGCAGAGCAGAAATATGGAGAGACTCTGGCTCTTTGATCGTATCACTGAGCTGCTAAATGAATGAACCTGGGAGCCAGGTTCTAGAAATCCTACCCTAGGATTTCTTGTTATGCGAGATAGTAAGTTTTCCTTATTGTTTCTACATTGCTGACTATAAATTGCTGGCTTTTTTGTGCAGAACTTTGCAGGAGATGGACATTCAAATCTCCCTATTCAGATAAAAGTCATTCCAGAGAATGGAACAGTATTTCATATGCAAGCATTTAGAGAAATGAGTGATAAACCATTCTTGGCAAACTTTGACCAAGTATGCCAAGCTAAAATTATTTTTTTTATAAATTTTTTGTTCAATTGCTCAGTCGTGTCTGACTCTGCAATCCCACAGACTGCAGCACTCCAGGCTTTCCTGTCCTTCAGTATCTCCCAAAGTTTTCTCAAATTCATCTCCAATGAGTCAGTGATACCATCCAACCATCTCATTCTTTGTTGCCCCCTTCTCCTCCTGCCTTCAATCTTTCCCAACATCAGTGGGCTGTTTGCCAATGAGCCAATCAGCCCAATGAGTTGGCTCTTTGTATCAGGTACAAATTATTGGAGCTTCAGCTTCAGCATCAATCTTTATAATGAATATTCAGGGTTGCTTTCCTTTAGGATTGACTGGTTTGATCTCCTTGCTGTCCAAGGGACTCTCAACAGTCTTCTCCAGCACCACAGTTCAAAAGCATCAATTCTTCAGCACTTAGCCTTCTTTATGGCCCAACTCTCACATCCATACATGACTACGGGAAATACCATAGCTTTGACTATATGGATATTTGTCAGCCAAGTGATCTTGCTGCTTTTTAATACGCTATCTAAGTTTGTCACAACTTTCCTTCCAATGAACAATCGTCTTTTAATTTCACGGCTGCCATCAGCATCTGCAGTGATTTTGGAGCCCAAGAAAATTAAGCCTGTTACTGTTTCCATTTTTTCCTGTTCTATTTGCCATGAAGTGATGGGACCAGATGCCATGATCTACGTTTTTTGAATGTTGAGTTTTAAGCCAGACTTCTCTTTTGTCTTCAGCAAGAGGCTCTTTGTTCTTCTTCCCTTTCTGCCATTAGGTGGTATCATTTGCGTATCTGAAGGTATTGATATTTCTCCCAGCAATCTTGATTCCAGCTTGTACTTCATCCAGCCTGGCATTTCACATGATGTACTCTGTGTGTAAGTTAGTTAAGCAGGATGACAATATACAGCCTTGACGTACTCTTGTCTCAATTTTGAACCAGTTTGTTGTTCCATTTATAAAATGAGTAGGTAGCAAATTACATTTGAATTAATACTTGATTTCAGTAAACATCAGATAAAACTGCTTATCATATTTTGGTCAATAGGAAAATGTTGGACAAAGGGGCAGATGTTTAAGAAATTCAAAATACTAAAGGAAGACAAACTGATTGGTAGGCAGGTCATGGTATTTTAAGGGTACTATGACAGCAAGTAGATGACCATACAGACAAGCAATTTAGCAGAGAGTGATGCCAAAGTCTTGGGTCTCTATTCACCAGTGCCAAACAGAAATATGGAGACAATTAAGGAGGAGGCTGAAAGAGTGGCTGTATTTCTTTTCCAGGCAAAGGGAGACACAATAGGCTAGCACCTGAGAACTATGTCCCCCTCCTTGGTGAATAGGGGGAGTTTATATAGTCAGGCAGGGGTGTGTGATAAGGATCAAGGCAGTAACAGTCTTGAATTCTTCTTTCTTCTGCAAAGTTTCAAAACAGTGGGGTTGCTGACAAGATTGGGCTGCATGCAGGGTCTCGTGTGGTTGGGTCTCCTAATCTTGATCAGCCTCTCTGGTCCCTTTAATCTTGCCTTACGTGGTTTCATGGCCGCTCCTCCCTTGATTAGCATTTGTTCAAATCTGCCTTTTAGAACTCAGGGAAGATCATGGAGGCTGGAGTTTTGCCCACAAGAAATGGGGGACCAAAGGGCCTCCAAGCCTGAAGCCTCACAGGGCCTTGCTTGGCATCAAGAGGAGGCCGACAAGTGTCTAATACAAATGGTGGAACACACTGAAAAATGGACAGTGTACTAGGAATAGGGTAAAAGTAGTCACTGGAAACCTAGATAGGCTAGAGCTGAGATCACAGAAAAATGGACAGATTGCAGGCTTCCAATTTTTGTGTTGGGTTTTAGGAGGAAAAAACTTATATCGGGACTTAGGGGACATGGATAAAAAGAATCCAAGTTTAACTATTTTTTAAAAATGGAAATGCTGTAATCATAGAATAACAGGGGTTAAAAAGCAGCTCATCAAGACAGTGATTTAGGAATAAGCCACATGCAGAAGGCTAGCTGATACACCCTGGATAAGAGCCAATACAGTACTAGGAGGAAACATGACCCAACTCTGAGTTCTAGAGTTTAAGTCTGAAGACCTTTGAATTCGTAGGATTGTTCCTAGATATATGGGAAGGCCAAGCTCATAAATGGAAATCGCTATAGCCTCGGCTCTAGAGTAGATATACACAGGGATGGAATCAGGAAGGGCCTTACCCAGTGCTGATTAATTAATGGATCCATATCAGCTTTGTGGAAAATCTCTCAATTATTTGTCTGAGACCTTTGTCCATAACACTGACCTATACAAATATTTTTATTATGAACCTGAATGAAAACAGAGAAGATATGAAAATCAGATTTGTGGACAACACAAAGCTGGAAAAAACTGCTAATATGTTGGATCAGTAATCAAAAAGTTGAGTCAGTAATCAAGAAGTTGAATGTAGTTGAATTTGCATTTGGTTGGGAGCAGTTATGTGGCTCTTACCAATTTTACAATAAAATACTTACAATGGTGGAAAAATTTTGAAAGCTCACAATGCAACATGCTGGGACCATGTCCAAGGACTGGTTCATTGTGAAAAACTCAAAGGAATTTCCATGAATTACAAGACAGAGAGAAAGTAATTGAAGGATGGAAGTGGTAGATCCCATGTACTCATGTGGGGAACCATCCTGATGGAAAGGGTTTTATCTGTGTTTGTCTCTGAATAAGAAGCCCAAGATCAATTCATCCAGAAACACAGTCCATTGCAGGTCTTTTTCTGTGTGTGTGTGTGTGTGTGTGTGTGTGTATTAGACTTATAGCTTTTATCCTGCCTTTGCTGAGTCATTTTTCTACATACTATTTACCAGGACAATGTGTCTTTTCCCTCCTGCGTTTTGGTGCCACCTCCTTCATGGATCGAGATCCAGAGGTCTGTTCCTGGACTCTGTGCTGTCGTCCTCTTTCCTGTCTCTTCCTATACCACTAATAGACTGTGTTTTTTAATTACCATGGTTTTGAAATGTGCCTTAATACATGGTGGGGAATTTGCTCCCACACATATTTTGTTCTTTTTTCTGGAGAAAAAAACTTTTAATTTTTTTCATGCAAATTGAGCAAATACCGCAGCGCCCAAATTTTATTGGGATTTTGGTGGGAATTACATTAAAATCATAGGTTAGTTTGGAGAAAATTAGAATTTTTATCATGGTTAGGTTTCTCCACTTAAACATGTCTTGTATTTCCATTTATTCTCTAACTACTTCCGTACTGTGATACTCAAAGTGTGGTCCTTGGACTAGCGACATGAACCTCAGCTGAGATATTTTGAAATGCTCACTCTTAGGCTCTACCCAATAACTACAAAATAAAAATCTGCTTTTTAAACAAGATCCCCTGGTGCTTTGTATGTAATTAAAGTTAAAATAAATACTATTTTAGTAGAATTTTATAGATTTCTCCAAGAGATTTTGTGCATGTTTGTTAGGGTAATTCCTAGGTTAAGATACTAATAGTTCTAAACAGCTTTTCTATTGAATCTCTTTTGAGTTTTCTGTGAATATTTATATCACCTGAAATAATGACAGCTGAGCCTTTTGACTCTCATTTCCTTCCCATATTTATGCTTCTTTCTTTCTCTTGATTTATTTTAGTGGCCAGATCTTCCAATATCCTGTGGACAGTAAGGGTGAGAAAAGGCACCCTAGTTTTATTCTCAACCTTAAAGGAAATGTTTCTAATATTTCTTCAATAAATATTAAACTTGCTGTTAAGTTTTAGTATATAGCCTTATCAACTTATCTCTATTCCTTGATTTCTAAACAGCCTTTTCAAAAGTTCAAAATTGACTTAAACTTTATTTTCTGCATATATAAGAGAAAATCTTGTGATTTTTGTCCTTTGGTCCATTAACATGAATTACACTGCTGTAATTTCTGCCTTTGAACTATCCTTACATTCCTGGAATAAATCATATACTATTATAATTCAGCCTTACTCTCTTTTATTAGATAATGTAGAATAAAGCATGTTGCTCTTCATATTAATTAAATTATACGAGTTAAAGTGCAACTGAACTTAATTTTGCTGACTGAAAAAATAATTTGTTCTTATTTTCTGTCTCTTTAATCAAAAGAACACAGGCCAATACAGACACACAAAACTTCTCAGGGAAATAAATTACTCGTTTGTGACCTTGCTAAATATTAGGAACAAAGGAATGCATATAATTGCTATCTTTTCCCCATGGTTTTTTGGTTCAATAATCTAGGTAAACTTGGAGATTGATTCATGGAGATGAACCCTCTCACTTGCTGCTCTTTCCATGGTATGACAAGGTAATTAACCTTGTGCTTAAGCTCCTCCTTTGCTCTTTGTATCAAAAGATGATGCTGTTAACTTCAAATACCATCTCTGTATAGGTGTGGCATGGAAGACCCAAAATGCAACCCCTTGTCACACTGCTCCAACAAGATCTTCTTTCTGTGGCTGAAACGGATTAATAAAGTCCAGTGTGTTTACAGTTAAGCATAGGGTGGACTGGGGCCACCCCATTGCTACTGTGTAACAGACCAGGCCAGGGCTGTCTGTTCTTTTGATGCAAGGTAGCTGAACAAGATCCTTGGCAGTCAGGCATCGGTGGATTCTCTTTTTTTTTTTTTTAATAATGGTTTCTAATAAATCATTGGTGGATTCTTATCTCTTGACTGATTGTAACAGTGTTGTTCCCTTCCCAGTCACTTCCCAGTCACTGAGTGTCTGCTTTGATCAGGGGATCTCAATTTTTCAAGAATCCACTGGAAGCTCTCCCAGAAAAATGAAAAAGAAAAAAAAGAAAAGAAAAGCACATTATTTCTGGAAGTTCACAGTCATTATTTCAGTCATAATCTGAGTAGGGGTCTGTGGGGTATAATTTAAACCCCTGAGATAGAGCCAGATTAGTAAAAATGCTGGGAGCAGTGGGGTCAACTTTTAGTTTCAGAGGAATACACTCAAAGAATATGCTTATTTTCTTGACAGTTCTGCTATTTTAGGTGACTAGTTCAGCTAAACTGAACAGCAGCTTCCCTTGGAGTTTGCATTTGGGATGTGGTAGGATGTAAGAAAGTCTTCCCTGGTGGCTCAGACAGAAAAGAATCCACCTACAATGCACGCGACCTGGCTCAGATCCCTGGGTTGGGAAGATCCCCTGGAGAAGGGAATGGCAACCCACTCCAGTATTCTTGCCTGGAGAATCCCATGGACAGAGGAGCCTGGCGGGCTGTAGCCCAGGGGTTCACAAGGAATCGGACACGACTGAGTGACTGACTACACAGGGTATCAGAAGTGCAGAGTTGCACAAAATCTTATCAGGCCTTCAGGCACTTTGAGGAATAGTGCTAAGAGTCAAAATCCTCCATATGTTTTTGCAAATTTACTTTTGTACAAGTTTCCACACAATAGTCATCATGGATTACTCCTGGAAGACCGGACAAAAGCTGTGGATGACATTGAGCCTTCCCAGAACTGGGCATTGATTCTAACACCAGTTTTCCAGTCATTTGTCATATCCTGGGTTATGGCCATCTTCATTCATATGCTGACTCATATCGTCATTCATTTATCAAATATTTAATCGGTATCACCATAAATCCAACTAGGCCTATTAATGGTGAATTTTCATCTTCTTCTTTGCCAGGAAGTGTACAATGAAAAAAAAATACCCTTGGGGGTGAAAATAGGCTAAAGAGAAAGGAATATTATTTTCATTTAACTGCCAAAGCCAGAGTCTTTAGAGAAGCAGACAAGTACTGCAGCAGATCAGGGTGTGGAAGTAAAGTAGGATGAAAGGTCTGCAATTCATTTTTTATGCCTGACAGGTTGTGGTGGGAAGAACAAAGTAACAGTGATAAAGTGAATTTACACTTAATCCTAGCCTTAGATTTTAGACATTGAATACTTGCATAAATTTTAAAGTCAAAAAATATTCCAAGGGAGAAATGCACAATCTTTAAAATTTTTGGAGAAATAATAGAAGGGCCAAAGCATTTGCCCTCAATTAGATTTTAATAAATCAAATTACATTTTAATTAAATTCATTTGTTGTTTCAAAGATCTGAAATAATTAAAACCATTGAATACCCTACTATTTATAACCTAATGATTTATACTTTTAATTAACTTCAGAACATGTAGTTATTTTATTTGGGTTCTGAAGAGTTTTCCTACAAGCATAAAACCAGTGCTAGAAACCACCACTGATTACATTCTAGAAAATCCGGTGAGGTTCAAATCTGAGTCTTGCTTTGATTTAGTTTTGTGATTTAATTTATATGTGATTCATTAAAATTACATTTAACTTTTTAATTGAGAGTAGCTTTTTCCCCCATTTTGGAAAGCTATTAGTAAAAGCTTTTTCAGGACTAAAGTTTGGAGGAATTTTAGAAAGGTCTGATATGTTTTTTCTTGGTCTAGAACGTTCAAGAATATAAAACTGAGATATTATACCCTCAGTTAAGCTATTAATTCTACCAGTTGTTAAAATGTCATACTGTTTTTGAACCAGTTTGTTGTTCCATGCCTGATTCTAACTGTTGATTCTTGACCTGCATACCGGTTTCTCAGGAGGCAGGTAAGGTGGTCTGATATTCCCATCTCTTTAAAAATTTTCCGCAATTTGTTGTGATCCACACAGTTAAACGCTTTAGCATAGTCAATGAAGCAGAAGTAGATGTTTTTCTGGAATTCTCTTGCTTTCTCTATGATCCAACAGATGTTGGCAATTTGATCTCTGGTTCCTTTGCCTTTTCTAAATTCAGTTTGTACATGTGGAAGTTCTCAGTTCATGTACTGTTGCCTGGCTTGAAGGATTTTGAGCATTACTTTGCAAGCATGTGAAGAGTGCAATTGTATGGTAGTTTGAACATTCTTTGGCATTGCCCTTCTTTGGGATTGGAATGGAAACTGACTTTTTCAGTACTGTAGCCACTGCTGAGTTTTCTAAATTTGCTGTCATATTTAACAGCATCATACTCTTTTTATTGAATTTCTTCAATCATGAAAAGTACCGACGAAGAAAATTTTTATATAAGAAAAAAAGAGATTAGAATTGATATATGTATACACATGACCGATTCACTTTGCTATACAGTAAGAAACTAATACAGCATTGTAAAGCAACTGTACTCCAATAAAAATTAATTGAAATTTTTCATTAAAAAAAAGAAATGATGTGTACATTAGAACAATACTACCTATCATTCTCTTAGACCTGCCCTGTCTAATACTGTAGCCACTAGTCATATGTGGTTATTGAGCACTTGAAATATAGCATGAGGAAGGAAAAACTACCTCTATCCTTTTAGGTTCAGTCACTGGGGACCTGCAAAATAAATTAATAGAAAAAATTAACAATAAAAAAGGTACATAATTTTAGTACTATTGATGTATACAGAAGTTCACAAAAAGGAAGTGAAATTCCAAGAAGTGGTTAGATTTGGGGGCTTATATACCATTTAAACAAAGGAAAGGACGTTTGGATTTCAATCGGAAATAATCGTGGGGAAATGACTAGGAATATTTGGGGGAACTAATGGAAGATAAGGGTTATCTAGTAAGGCCTCTTAGTACAAATTCTTCTCCAAGTGCCCAGTGATAAGAGTTGCTCCTCTCTTCCTGGTACAGGGAGGAGAGCACCTTCATGAAAGATAGTGTGCTCTGCTTTTAGGCAGATTAAGGGAGGGCAGAGATGTCACCCTGCATCTGTTGATTCTCAGTTAGTTGCCTTCAGTTCAAAGTCATTTTTGTGCTGAAGTGGCATATTTTGCAATGAGTTCAATTGTTCAATCGCTAAGTCATGTTCTACTCTTTTGGGACCCCATGGACTATAGCCTGCCGGGCTTTTCTGTCCATGGGTTTCCCAGGCAAGAATACTGGAGTGGTTTTGCCATTTCCTTCTCCAGGGGATCTTCCCAACCCAGGGATCCAACCCACGTCTCCTGCATTGCAGGCGAATCCTTTACCACTGAGCCACCAGGGAAGCCCATATTTTGGAATGGTATATCTCAACCCTCTTCAGCAGAAAGTCTGAACTGAGACTTGGCTTAACTATAAAATACATGCCAGATTTTGAATATTTAGTATAAAGAAAATAAGAATGTAAAATATCTCACTGATAATTTTTTATACTGATTACAGGCTGAAATGATAGTATTTTTGATATATTGGGCTAAATGAAATGTATTATTAAATTAATTTCATCTGTTTCTGTCTCTCTTTTTTAAAAATATGTCTACTATAATGTCTACAGTGGCGTGCAGCTTGGATTACTGTGAGACAGTGTTGTTCTGGACATTAAATAAATGACTCAAGTTGAGGGTATATTTGGTTTTCAAAAGAGTGGCCTTCATTGCCAGATGCACAGCACATGTTAGCTAATTTACTAGAATGACAACAGTTTAAACTCAAAAATGACTTAAACAATGGGAAAACTTCCTGGGATGCTCAAAACAGTGGAAAGCATTTGTGTTACTACGTTCATTGGTTTGGACTTTCAGTGATATACAGGCAGTCTATTTGGGGTGACACTTTTCATGTCCACTTCAAAGTTAGCCCTCAGTTCCTTAGACTGTATGACAAGGGCAGTAAAGCCTGAGTTAAATGGTAGTGGTGAGATCATGTTATACAGGAGAAGGATCTGATGAAATGTTAACTGAAGGGCATTCCTTGGTGGCCTGCATCCCTATAGAGAATGTGCCAAGGTAGAGCAGTGATAGGGAACCCACCTGCCAATGCAGGAGATGCAAGAGACCTGGGTTCAATCCCTGGGTTGGGACGATCCCCTGGAGGAGGAAATGGCAACCTGCTCCAGTATCCTTGCCTGGAAAATCCCATGAACAGAGGACTATGGCAAGTTACAGTCTGTAGGGCTGAAAAGAGTCAGACACAACTGAACTCTCTGAGATCCTAAGAATGTAAGTACTGTGATTTTGGGCTTCCCAAGGGGCTCAGTGGGTGAAGAATCTGCCTGCAGTGCAGGAGACGCAGGAGTCGCGGTTCAATCCCTGGATCAGCGAGATCCCTTGGAGGAAGTCATGGCAACCCACTCCAGTATTTTTGCTTGGAGAATCCCATGGACAGAGGAGTCTGGCGGCTACAGTCATGGGGTCACAAAGAGTTGGACACGACTGAAGTGACTGAACACGCATGCATGCACTGTGATTTTAAAAAAAGATTTTGCTGTGTTTGCATATATCAAAAGGACTTCAAAGATGTAACCCATCAGCGGAGTGTTAGTATCTTAAGAACAGTGCAGTCAGGAAGCCCTGGGCTCCAGGAAACACATGCCTGTCTGAGTGTCACTTGCCAGCTGTGCAGCAGGATGATGTCACCTTCCTGAGCCTCATATTCCCCCCACTATCGGGATTGCTCAGTGGCAGTACATGAGCCAAGTTCAACCCCAGATTTCCTTCATGTGGTTCACACCATATTGAAAACATTTAATTATTTAGTGTAACTTTTAAAAAGCAGGAGATTTCATATAAATCTACTGATTTTTCTCAAAAAAATGGGACTCAGAAACATTGTTTTGTACCTCCCTGAAGAGAACAAGCCCTCATAACTGGCCTGCTTTGCTCGTTGACATGACTTTCTGGCCTGTGGCCTTACATTGTTAACCCTGACCATGACATGGAGCAAATGCTATTTTCATCATTTGGCTGTTTTGATGTAAAAATAAAGTGCAAAGTGCTGTGCTCCCCACCCCCTGCCCCATAAGACCTCAATAATTGCTACTTCTGCATCCTTATCTGTTGGTGTTTAGGCTTGTGGGCTTACAATGACTCTCAAGTATTTAAACAGATTTTATGCTTTGAGAACATGGCTAATAGTTAAAAATAACTACAAAAGAGAAGTTAGCAGTGAGTTTGAGATGAAGCACATTTTTAGGGAAAAAGCAGCAGACTTCAAAATCTTGAAAAATTTAAAAGACAAACATTCTTTTTTAAGATGAAAATCTTAAGATTGTAGCTATGTCTTCTAAATGAAACATTTCATCAGTGAGATAGTTCACTGGGAAAATAGATATTTTCCCTACACTGTGCCCAAAAAACTGATTTAATTGGTTTCACGGATAAATTGAAGGAGGTGGCTGATTGTTTTTACAAACCCATTCCTTGTCCTTTATTGATTTGATTTAAAATTTAACCATTGAACATTATCAGATCAGATCAGATCAGTCGCTCAGTTGTGTCTGACTCTTTGCGACCCCATGAATCGAAGCACGCCAGGCCTCCCTGTCCATCACCAACTCCCGGAGTTCACTCAGACCCACGTCCATCGAGTCAGTGATGCCATCCAGCCATCTCATGCTCTGTCGTCCCCTTCTCCTCCTGCCCCCAATCCCTCCCAGCATCACAGTCTTTTCCAATGAGTCAACTCTTTGCATGAGGTGGCCAGAGTACTGGAGTTTCAGCTTTAGCATCAGTCCTTCCAAAGAAATCCCAGGGCTGATCTTCAGAATGGACTGATTGGATCTCCTTGCCATCCAAGGGACTCTCAAGAGTCTTCTCCAACACCACAGTTCAAAAGCATCAATTCTTCAGCGCTCAGCCTTCTTCAGAGTCCAACTCTCACATCCGTACATGACCACTGGAAAAACCATAGCCTTGACTAGACGGACCTTTGTTGGCAAAGTAATGTCTCTGCTTTTGAATATGCAGTCTAGGTTGGTCATAACTTACCTTCCAAGGAGTAAGCGTCTTTTAATTTCATGGCTGCAGTCACCATCTGTAGTGATTTTGGAGCCCAGAAAAATAAAAGTCTGACACTGTTTCCACTGTTTCCCCATCTATTTCCCATGAAGTGATGGGACCGGATGCCATGATCTTCGTTTTCTGAATGTTGAGCTTTAAGCCAACTTTTTCACTCTCCACTTTGACTTTCATCAAGAGGCTTTATATAAAGTAATCTACCTTGAACTGACAAAGGCAAGGACAGTATTAATAAGCTGTGTCACAGCTCTTATAGGTTTTTGAGTCCAAATTTCCTTGAAAATTAGTATCTGATCACTGAAGGCTACAGTACTAGGATTATGAATCTCTGCCTTGAGGTTCTGGACTATCAGAGCTGCCTCAAGTGTTTGTTCACTCTGCTGCTGCTGCTGCTGCTGCTGAGTCGCTTCAGTCGTGTCTGACTCTGTGCGACCCCATAGACGGCAGCCTACCGGTCTCCGCCGTCCCTGGGATTCTCCAGGCAAGAACACTGGAGTGGGTTGCCATTTCCTCCTCCAATGCATGAAAGTGAAAAGTGAAAGTGAAGTTGCTCAGTCGTGTCCGACTCTTAGTGACCCCACGGACTGCAGCCTATCAGGCTCCTCCGTCCATGGGATTTTCCAGGCAAGAGTACTGGAGTGGGGTGCCATTGCCTTCTTTATTCACGCTAGAGGGTTCTAAAGTCTTCACTGAGCGCTAACTCTCCTGAAGATTTTTTAACAGATCCAAACCTTGCAGAGGGTTTTCCTTCTTACCAGGCTCCCCTGTTGTTCCCACAAAGCCTGCTGTAACCAAGTACATATTTCAAAACTCTCAAGTAATTCTTCCTCCCCACAGGCCTTGTTGAATCCTAAACCCAGGGCCAGTTTCACGAATGATGTGCTCAGTTAAGCAGCTGAAGGCCTTGCTGAATCCTAAACCCAGGGTCAGTTTCACGAATGATGTGCTCAGTTAAGCAGCTGAAGGAAGACTACTCCTATCTTGAGAGTCTAAAGGCATCTAACACCAGGCCTTTAAAGTCCTCATTTCTCAGCATGAAGGGCGGGCTGGAATTTAGCAGAGGCCTGCCAACCTCTCCTCCAAGACTTGCAACTTCTCCCAGCCTCAATATTCTCTTTCACAGTATACACAATATTCTCTACTTCTGGATACTTCTCTTAGCCAGGCTTCTCTTCTTTGCATTTGAAAAATAATGTCACTTCTTTTCTCCAGGGGAGGTCTTTGACTCCTTCTGGCATTTTCACAGACTGTTTTTTTCTTTTTTTAATTTAAACTTTGGTTATAAAGCTGAATGTGGCAAATTTAAGCATTGTATTAGCTGTTACTAAGCTGCTTCCATGCTTGTTTTGTAAACTCTTTACCCAAAGAAAGTTTCAGTTCAGTCGCTCAGTTGTGTCTGGCTCTTTGCGACCCCATGGACTGCAGCACACCAGGCTTCCCTGTCCATCACTAACTCCTGGAGCTTACTCAGACTCATGTCCATCGAGGCGATGATGCCATCTGACAAAGTTTAATCATTTATGTTAGTTTTCTGAAGTGAACTAGCACCCTCTGTAGGCCAACCATTTTATAAGTATGAGAAACCGTATCTCACATAGTGTGGTTTCTAATGTCAGTGCCTAAGGCAAAAAACACAGAACTGTCAAAATTACCCGTGAAAATCCCTGAATTTATAAAGCAGAATAAAAGCCCCCAGTTAGCTTCCTTTGTTTATTTTTTAATGTCCTGGTTGCCTCCCTTTTTCTGGAGCAGTGGAAGAGGCAGAAAGATTAGATGAATAAAGAGATAGTCTCTTTCTCAACCCCTCTTTTTAAATCTCTGCTCCCTGCCACTTACTTTGAGAAGTTCAGACAGCATATTCATTCAGCAACATTTATTGGCTATCTCCTGGGTGTCAACCACCATTACAGGTTCTAACACCTAGAGATCCCTGCTCTCATGGAACTTATATTCTAAAGAGGAGATTAAAAAAAAAAAAAGTCTAGATTTTGAAAAGACATACTTTTTTTTTTCTGAGAGTGAGAAGTACTCTGAGGATAATAAAACAGGAGCATGACTTAGAGAGTGATGAAGGCAGCCAGTTTTAAATAGTTACCCCGAGCTTCTAGAAGGAGGTGACTTTAAGCAAAGATTTTGATGAAGAAGCAGGTCTATAAGCTTTATGACTGTTGCAAACTATGGAGAGAGGAGTTGAAACTATCCTTCAGGCACTTTAGCTGCCTTGTCTCTGAGCTTGGTGGTTTGAGTTTGTTTGTTTATTGAATATCTTCTTCAAGTTTGTTGTACAGCCTTTCATTTAGCTTAACACATTGCTGGTAACAATAAACAGATTGTTCATATTTATTTTAAATTATAGGATGCAGCTGATGATTCTGAGCTGTTCTTATCTGCAGGAAGTGAGGCATGGGAGTTAAGAAACAGGATGAGCAAGTCATTCCAGGATACACATGGTATTTCAACCTTCGGGGTGAAACAGCAAGTCCTCCTTCATCACTTGTCCTCCATCCCAGGAGCACTTCTCCAGGGTAATGCCCTGCCTTTGCCATTCTTGTCTGAGGAGGCTCTTCTAGGACAAAGTAACAACACTGTTCTGATCTTGCAGAACCGAGGGAACAGGAAAAGTTATTGATGGTGGCCATTTGCAGATCTGTTCCAAATTGTTTCTCTCCAACAGGGAAGAATAGAACCCCCCAGCAGACTGAGAATGAAACTCCAGTCCCAAAGAGAGAAGTGGTAAAAGAAGAGAAAGTGTTTGAGAGGGGAGGTAGAAATAAAACCATCAGAATGAGAATCAAGCCTAAAAGGAAGTAGGATGCTATTTCATTCATTCATTTAGCAAATATCTACTGAACACTTGCCAAGCACTATGATATTACCGGGGATATTGCAGTGAACGAGACTTAGTCCTGAATTAAAGATTCAGAAACAGTGCATGCAAAACACTGTCAAGACCATCAAGAGGTCTTCTGTGATGGTACAATCCTCAGGCTTCTGTTCCCTGCCCCTAAGGCTGCTGTTAGACTGCCCAGGGCTCTTCTAGCTTAATGTGCCTTGCCTTAGACACCTCTTCCTAGTCTACCTTCTTCTTCCGCCAAACACTGGCAGAGAGCACAGTAATGATTGAAAGGATGGGCATTGGAATCCAAGGATCCTGGGTTCAATTTCTGACTTTACCACTTACTGGATACTTTACACGACTTTCCACACCTTAGTGCTCTCATCTCAACACTGAGGATTAATAACAATTTCTTCATAGAGTTTTCATGCAGACTAAATGAGCTAATTATATACAAGGCTGAACCAATTATTTGGCCCAGAGTGAGTCAGGTAGCTTTAATAATGATCCTTAAAGATATCCAGGTCTTAATTCCTTAACCTATGAATGTTACCTTGTATGGCAAAAGCATTCTGCAGATGTGATTGTGTCCTCTTGAGATGGGGAGATTATCTTGGATTATCTAGTGGTATCCTAAATGTAACTATAACTATCCCTATATGAGGGAAACAGAGGGAGATTTGACTACAGAATTGTCAGATAGAAGGCAATCAATGATAGAAGCACTGAGAGATTTGCAAATATACTACTAATTTTGAAGACAAAGGAAGGGGTTGTAAGCCAGTGAGTGCATAGAATACAACTATCAGTTCAGTTCAATCACTCAGTCATATCCAACTCTTTGCGACCCCATGGGCTGCAGCACACCAGGCTTCCCTGTCCATTGCCAACTCCCGGAGCTTGCTGAAACTCATGTCCATCGAGTTGGTGATGCCACCCAACCATCTCAGCCTCTGTCGTCCCCTTCTCCTCTGCCTTCAATCTTTTACAGCATCAGGGTCTTTTCTAATGAGTCCGTTCTTCACATCAGGTGGCCAAAGTACTGGAGCTTCAGCATCAATCCTTCCAATGAAAATTCAGGACTGATTTCCTCTAGGATTGACTGGTTGGATCTCCTTGCAGTCCAAGGGACTCTCAAGAGTCTTCTCCAGTACCACAATTCAAAAGCATCAATTCTTCGGAATATAGCTATAGAAGCTAGAAAAGGCAAGGAAATAGACTTTCCCCTAGAGTTTGCAGAGGGAACCAGCTCTGTCTGCATCATGACTTTACCCTAATGTAACTGATTTCAGATTTTTGAACTCCATAAATTTAACAAATTGTTCATTTAAGCCACTAAATTTGTGATAATTTGTTATAGGAGCAATAAGAAATAAGCCCAGTAAATATTTGATAAATTGTAGGTATCAATAACAGAGGATGAGGTGGCTGGATGGCATCACGGACTCAATGGACATGAGTTTGCACAAACTCCAGGAGATAGTGAAGGACAGGGAAGCCTAGAGTGCTGCAGTTAATGGGACTGCAAATAGTTGGACACAATGTAGTGGCTGAACAACAACAACAAGGGTATTCAATAAATGCCTATAAAAGGCAAACATGTCCCAGCAAAATATTAATAATTATGATTTTCTGAGAACATAGTATGGTCTACATACTAAGTACTTTAGTCTGAGTACTCTGCATAAATTAAGCCATTCAGTCCTTACAACCTTGAGCTAAATATTATTATTTTCTTTTTAACATATGAAGAAATTTGGGGCACAGAGAGGTTATGTAATTTGCCCAAGATTACCTAGATACAACCTTTACCTAGCTGGGATATGACTACAAGCAGGCTAGCCCCTAAATTTCAACTCCTAGTCTCTACGCCTACTGCCTCCTCCGTGTTACATGTTTAGCTATGCCACATGAATGCCATAAAAGAAGAGATCATGGAGGACAAAGGGTAGGGTGGGAGGAATGAGAACTAAAACATTTGGCAGATCAAATTAGTCTCTTCGAGGGCTGTTTCCAGGTTCAGAGTTGCTCATTGTAGTCATAAGGAAAAATGATTGACTGATGCCCAAAAGAGAAATGGCTTCTGGAAAGACGTGATGATAGATATCATGTGATAAGTGATCAGTAAATGGTTAATGAAGAAATATGGAAAGCATTTGGGGTTAGAAGGAGTATCTGAATTATGGCATGTCATAGGTCACACTTTCTTAAGGATCCTTTGAAATTGCTTTTTGAATGATCAAGTGAGAGGTTTGCAGTGGGTTGAAATTGTATGTGACTGGGGCAAAAAGTTGCCTGTGAGATTTTTCAAGGCCTTAATTATGTCTGTAAGGTGGGGGTTCTTTTGCTGTTGTTTCTCCCCCTCATTCTTGAATACACATGGTATGTGTGAATTATTATTCTGTTTTGAGCTCCTGTCATTCTTGGTGATAACTGTATTCCAAATTACCTAGTTTGGGTCAATTTGGTAATTGATTGTTTTAATAAGTAAATAAATTTCATATTATGGAATAGGCTGTTGCTTGCCACTTAATTACCTAAATTCATCCATCTATACCAATATCGATCTATAATTTTGCTAAATGACTTGTGTTCCTAATCTGGATGTTCTGGTTTTCTGGAGGACATCCATGAGCATATTTGTTCAATATTGGTAGTATTTCAGGAGCAGAGCAAAACAGAGTAAGTCTGTTTTCACAGATTAAGAGCCTTGATTATTTATAAGTAGGCTATCTTAAATATAATTATGAATATATGACAAATATGAATGATGACAGGCTTCCCAGCTAAAGTTAACACTTCTTACTCGCTCTTGCAGATGGCTCTGGCTATGTGGCTAGTTTCTTGCTAATGGGATGTGAATAGGTGTTATATGTCATTTCCAGATCCCCCCTTACAGAGCATCCCCTTGTGACCGGATTTAGTGTACACAATTAAGCAGATTCACTGCCCTCCTCCTCTAGACCTTGCTGTTTACCCTGCTTCTGATACGTTTGAGTCCTGTGGCTGTCCCTGTGATCACTGTCTAGGATCAGCGGTTGCTTCAGCCTCCCGGGCTCTGTGGGCTCCATAGCTTTAGGAGCATCCTTAGCACCCAGATCCAAAAAGGCTTAGGTGTCTTTAGTGGTTGCCTGAGGAGGCAGTATTCAACTCAGAAATCCAGAGGAGAGTTAACACTCCACGAGATGAACTTGACCACTGAGAGACAAAAAATCAGAAACTGCTGCCAGGTAAGTTGCTCCCTCTCCTACCTGACAGACTGTTCTAAGACCTTAGCTACATTGCCTAGACCTGGTAGCTTATTAGAAATGCAGAAACTCAGGCCAAACCACAGACCAATTGAATCAAATCTGAATTTTAACAGGCTCCCTTGGAGAGTCATTTGCACACTAAGGCTTGAAAAGCGTTGCTCTGAGACACAGCTGATCCACAAACAAAACGAACTCAGAACCTAGACACATCACTGTCAAACTACTGAAACTCAAGGATAAAGAGAAATCTCTAAGGCAGTCAGAGAAAACAAGACCCATAAGAGATGAACAAAGATGAGCATTACAGCAGTCTTCTGTCAAAAGCCACGCCAGTCAGAACACAGGAGATTGACATCCCTAATGCACCGAAAGGAAAGAGCTGTCAGAAATATCTTTTTAGAAATGAAACATAAATACTTTTCCCAGCAAACAAAAACCAAGAGAATGAGCTGTAAAACAATCCTGCATTCCTAGAAATGTTAAAGAAATTTCTTTAGACAAAAACAGTTTTCTATCAGACAGAACCTTGAATCTGTGGAGTAAAATAAAGAGTACTAGAAATGACAAAAATGAAGGTAAAACAAAATATTTTAAAGGTTTATTTTCTCCAGGAAAATTGATGATTTGCCAAAACAAAAATAGTGTCACTGCAGTATGAGTATTTAGCACATGTAAAATGAAATACAGCCCAAGAGTGGCACAAAAGATGGGCAGGCAGGATTTGGAAGTATACTGCTGAAGACATAATATTATTTGAAGCTAGGCTATAATTAACTAAAGATCAACCAACTTGACCTAAGTGACATTTGTAGAATGCTCCACCCCAAAAAGAATACAAAAATATGCTTTTGAGCCACAGCATAAATAAGCTAGATGTTCATAATCAGAAAGATGTCTGGAAAATCCTTAAATATTTGGAAATTAAACAGCCCTCTGTTAAATAACCCATGGACCAAAAAAGGAAGTCACAAGGGAAATTAGAAAAAATTCTTAATTAAGTGAAAATGAAAAATATAGGAGACATACAATCATTGTCATTGGGAAATGGTTAAATTATGGATGTCATCCGTTATCAAGGCCCTCCCGTTGGTTTCTAGGTCATTTCCTAGGTTCTTCTTTGTTACGTAGAATCAAGGTAATAGGGTAAAGGAAAGAGAAAGCTTAAAAATTCAGAGAGTCTCAGTTGATATCCACGTAAGTGAACTGAGGACAAATTATAGAAGGTGTCAAGCAGAATTTTCTGAAATAGAGGTAGACAGTGAAGAACATGATTTTGGGGGAAGCTACTGCAAAGCCTATAAGAAAACTTGATGATGAGAAAAGGTGTCTAAACTCTAAAGAATATTTCAAAGAGTTTTGCTGCATATTAAAATATATACCCCAATTTCAATATTTTATCAAAAGACTGAGCAAAGATCTAAATTTCTTTTGATTTTAGTTTTTGGGAGACAGCTGTTTCTCTGACTGTGAATCTAAGACAGAATAACATGAAACCCAGTACACCCAGAAATAGCCGTGTTAATCCCTCCTTTCCTTCATGCATTTCAGTCCTCCCTTCTTTCACATTCTCCTTAGGTTGCAGTTGTTCTTTTATAGTTTATGTTCTTCCTGAACGCCTTTGTGGATATTCTCTTTAAGGTAAGTAAGGTAAGGTAAGTCACTTCAGTCGTCTCCGACTCTGTGCAACCCCATAGACGGCAGCCCACCACCTCCCCCGTCCCTGGGATTCTCCAGGCAAAAACACTGGAGTGGGTTGCCATTTCCTTCTCCAATGCATGAAAGTGAAGTGAAAGTGAAGTCGCTCAGTCGTGTCTGACTCTTAGCGACCCCGTGGACTGCAGCCTACCAGGCTCCTCCGTCCATGGGATTGTCCAGGCAAGAGTATTGGAGTGGGGTGCCATTGCCTTCTCTGGGATATTCTCTTTAGCTTCCTTTTTTTAAAAAAAAGAAAAAAACAAGGAAAAGCCTCCATAAGAAGGAAACCCCATGTACTTCCCTGCCTCGGAAGGATTAAATCCCCCAGACCTTCTAGGAGTGACCTTGGACATCTCACACTTACTTTGAGAATATACAATCTTTTATTTTCATTAGGCGTCTGGATGACTTGAGTATTATATATCCCATATATCCTCCTCTCACCCCTCCAATCCACTCTTACCCCTCCCCCTCAGTCAAATGATGAGGGCCTGACTCAAATGGACCCAGGAATTTGAATCTAGGGCAAACAGACACACAGATGGAAGATGACTGGAGCTGAGTCATTTTGCTGGCAGTCTCCAAAATGTACTATTCCAGGAATTCATGGTACTGAGATCCCTGGAGCTGCCCTAGTCTGGTTCTCTCTGAGACTGGTTTTCCGCTTCAATTCTGCATTTTCTTGTATTATCTCAATCACTTAGTTCAATTACTTCTTGAGTTAGCCAGAATCAGTTTCTGTTGTTTGCAAGCAAAGGCCCACAACAGAGACGAAGGACAACATGGAAATGGTCCTGAGGTCTGTTTCAGATTCTTCTGAGCCGAGCCTGCTGTGTCAATGTGGGCTGTGTGATGACTCAGTGTCCTACAATTGTCTGTACTTATTCTGCTGCAAAACCTCTGATCTTAACAGTGGACAGTATCTTGAGACATCATTTGTCCTTTACTTGGTACAAAAACATTATGCTTTAAGTCCTTTTCTTATTGGTCTGTGTCAAGAAGTGGTACTTGACACCATAAGAAACTATTTGAGTAGTAAAAATAAATAACATCCCTTGTTTATAAAGTGACCATTTAAATGATCCAGGATATATTTATATTATTTTTTGACATTATTATGGAGATGAAAGCACATTATTTAAAAAGCTTGAAGAAGTCTGCTGTGGTAGACTGTACTTTATGCTGTATTTCACAGACTTTATTATTCTCCCTGATACCTCAGTGGGGGTCAGATTCAGCCTTGACAAATGAGTAGTTGAGTACCTTAAGCTTAAGAAGTCGGTGTGCAAGGACAGGAATAGAAAATTCACAAAAAAGGGCACACACAGGTCATTAAGCATAGGAAAATACATTCAATCCCTTTAAGATCCAGGATGTTTAAGGCATCAGTCAGGATGGTCTAGGTAATGCTGTAGTAACTCAACACCAAATCTCAGTGGCTTAAAACAACACAGGTTTATTTTTTTGCTCATATCTGGCATGGCCTAGCTGAAAGCTTTATTCATGGAATTAAAATGGTATGTCCCTGGACTGTGGGACCCAGACCATTTTTGGGAATATTGCTGGCAGCTGGTAGCCAAAGTGAAAGACTTCTGTAGGATCTTCTATTGCCAATGAAATACTCAGACCAGAGTGATGCATGTTATTTCTAGTCACAATTCAATGACTAGAACAGGTCACATAGCCCTTCAGTTCAGTTCAGTTCAGTTGCTCAGTCGTATCCGACTCTTTGCGACCCCATGAATTGCAGCACGTCAGGCCTCCATGTCCATCACCAACTCCTGGAGTTCACTCAAACTCACATCCTTTGAGTTGGTGATGCCATCCAGCCATCTCATCCTCTGTCATCTCCTTCTCCTCCTGCCCCCAATCCCTCCCAGCATCAGAGTCTTTTCCAATGAGTCAACTCTTCACATGAGGTGGCCAAAGTACTGAAGTTTCAGCTTTAGCATCATTCCTTCCAAAGAACACCCAGGACTGATCTCCTTTAGGATGGACTGGATGGATCTCCTTGCAGTCCAGGGATTCTCAAAAGTCTTCTCCAACACCACAGTTCAAAAGCATCAATTCTTCGGCGCTCAGCTTTCTTCACAGTCCAACTCTCACATCCATACATGACTATTGGAAAAACCATAGCCTGGACTAGACGGACCTATGTTGGCAAAGTAGTGTCTCTGCTTTTCAAAATGCTATCTAGGTGGTCATAACTTTCCTTCCAAGGAGTAAGCGTCTTTTAATTTCATGGCTGCAGTCACCATCTGCAGTGATTTTGGAGCCCCCAAAATAAAGTCTGACACTGTTTCCACTATTTCCCATGAAGTGATGGGACCAGATGCCGTGATCTTCATTTTCTGAATGCTCAGCTTTAAGCCAAGTTTTTCACTCTCCTCTTTAACTTTCATCAAGAGGCTTTTTAGCTCCTCTTCATTTTCTGCCATAAGGGTGGTGTCATCTGCATATCTGAAGTTATTGACATTTCTCCCGGCAATCTTGATTCCAGCTTGTGCTTCTTCCAGCCGCGCGTTTCTCATGGTGTACTCTGCATAGAAGTTAAATAAGCAGAGTGACAATATACAGCCTGGACGTACTCCTTTTTCCTATTCGGAACCAGTCTGTTGTTCCATGTTCAGTTCTAACTGTTGCTTCCTGACCTGCATATAGGTTTCTCAAGAGGCAGGTCAGGTGGTCTGGTATTCTCATCTCTTTCAGAATTTTCCACAGTTTGTTGTGATCCATACAGTCAAAGGCTTTGGCATAGTCAATAAAGTAGAAATAGATGTTTTTCTGGAACTCTCTTGCTTTTTCGATGATCCAGCAGATGTTGGCAATTTGATCTCTGGTTCCTCTGCCTTTTCTAAAACCAGCTTGAACATCTGGAAGTTCACGGTTCATGTGTCACTGAAGCCTGGCTTGGAGAATTTTGAGCATTACTTTACTAGTGTGTGAGATGAGTGCAATAGTGTGGTAGTTTGAGCATTCTTTGGCATTGCCTTTCTTTGGGATTGGAATGAAAACTGACCTTTTCCAGTCCTGTGGCCACTGCTGAGTTTTCCAAATTTGCTGGCATATTGAGTGCAGCACTTCCGCAGCATCATGTTTCAAGATTTGAAATAGCTCAACTGGAATTCCATCACCTCCACTAGCTTTGTTTGTAGTGATGCTTCCTAAGGCCCACTTGACTTCACATTCCAGGATGTCTGACTCTAGAGGAGTGATCACACCATCATGATTATCTTGGTTGTGAAGATCTTTTTTGTACAGTTCTTCTGTGTATTCTTGCCACCTCTTCTTAATATCTTCTGCTTCTGTTAGGTCCATACCATTTCTGTCCTTTAATGAGCCTATCTTTGGATGAAATGTTCCCTTGGTATCTCTAATTTTCTTGAAGAGATCTCTAGTCTTTCCCATTCTGTTGTTTTCCTCTATTTCTTTGCATTGATCGCTGAGGAAGGCTTTCTTATCTCTCCTTGCTATTCTTTGGAACTCTGCATTCTGATGCTTATATCTTTCCTTTTCTCCTTTGCTTTTCACTTCTCTTCTTTTCACAGCTATTAGTAAGACCTCCCCAAACAGCCATTTTGCTTTTTTGCATTTCTCTCTCTTGGGGATGGTCTTGATCCCTGTCTCCTGTACAATGTCACAAACCTCTGTCCATAGTTCATCAGGCACTCTATCTATCAGATCTAGGCCCTTAAATCTATTTCTCACTTCCACTGTATAATCATAAGGGATTTGATTTAGGTCATACCTGAATGGTCTAGTGGTTTTCCCTACTTTCTTCAATTTAAGTCTGAATTTGGCAATAAGGAGTCCATGATCTGAGCCACAGTCAGCTCCCAGTCTAGCCCTTACCTAACATCAAATGCCATGAAATTCGATCCTACTATATGCTCAGAAGGTGATAAGTCAGAAATATTTGGTGGACAGTATTAATGACTTTTGTTATTCAGTCATTTTGTCGTGTCTAACTATCTGCAACCCCACGGACTACAGCATGCCTGGCTCCTCTGTCCTTCACTCTTTCCTGGAGTTTGCTCAAATTCATGTTGGTTGAATCAGTGATGCTATCTAACCATCTCATCCACTGCAGCCCCTTCTCCTTTTGCTTTCCATCTTTCCCAGCATCAGAGTCTTTTCCAATGAGTCGACATCATGTAATTAAAACAATAATAAGTTATTATTTTTCAACCCTTAAGACTGGCAACTTCTAAAGATGATAAAACCTTGTCATAGCTGGTGTATAAAAATAGGCAGTCTTGTATGTCAGGAATGAGAATTTGTACATCATTTCCGGGGAGAGTATACACCTACACTTATGTGTATGCTTACACACACACACACACATAGTGTGCATATATATATATTTTCTCTACCCTACAATCTCACTACTAGGAATTCAGCCTAACCAGATAGTCACAATTGCAAAAAGACAGGTTTATAAAAACATTCATTAAAGCATTGTGTATAACAGTGAGAAATGGAAACAACTGGTAAATGCAAGGTCAGAGCTATGGCTGAACAGCTCACATTACAGTTTGATTAAATATTGAGGATCCATTAAAATTATGCTCACAAGGAATTTGTAATTAAGTAATATCTTTACTTTATAATAAAGAAAGCTGAGCAATAGGGAATTGATGATTTTGAACTGTAGTGTTGGCGAAGACTCTTGAGAGTCCCTTGGACTGCAAGGAGATCCAACCAGTCCATCCTAAAGGAGATCAGTCCTGGGTGTTCATTGGAAGGACTGATGCTGAAGCACCAATACCTTGGCCACATGATGAGAAGAACTGACCCATTGGAAAAGACCCTGATGCTGGGAAAGATTGAAGGCAGGAGGAGAAGGGGACAACAGAAGATGAGATGGTTGGGTGGCATCAACCACTCGATGGACATGAGTTTGAGCAAGCTCCAGGAGTTGGTGATGGACAGGGAAGCCTGGCATGCTGCAGTCCATGGGGTTGCAAAGAATTGGACACAACTGAGCAACTGAACTGACAGACTTTATAATGTTAAATGACAAAGCAGCCTATACACTTTCAGTAGAATTTCTCATTACTCTCTGCAAGTGGAAGAAAAGCACCTCAGAGTTCTCCCTGATGTATCTGCCAACAATTAGAGCTCCTTCAGCAGAACCCATATATTTCCTATTAGAGACCCCAAGTGAGGTTGTCCTTCCATGGGTGACTCTTAGGCTGCTTTGGAGCTCACATGTTCAGTATCTGCAGAAGCCATGCTTGGAACAGGATGGTAGGTGCAGTCTGCACAGAGTGGCCTCCACTTCCCTGGAGGCTCATTTACGCTCAGGCCTTGGGAGGAGGTGGAAGACCTGACTCCATTCTCAGAGTCCTTATGGTTGAGTTTTCCTTTTCTGAAGATCCCCCATGCTCTCCAGGGATTAGCAGAGCACCCTGATCTTCTCACTTGGATCTTTCTTTTTCTTTCTTTCTTTCTTCCTCTCTCCCTCCTGCTCTCCTCCTTTCTTTATCTCCTTCCTTCCTCTTCCTTCCTTCCTTCTTTCTTTCGTTCTTCTTCCTTCCTCTTTCCCTTCCATTTCCTTCCTCCCTTCCTCCCTCCCTCCTTCGTCTATCCTTCCTTCTTGTTCCCTTGAAAGAAACATTTAATGAACAGTTTTAAGTTTCAGGCACTGTGCCCAGCACTGGGAATACCACAATGACCAAAATACTCTCTCTGCTCCCGTTGAACATTCTGTGTATCCACTGGAGAAGAGAAGGAAAAGAGGCGATTGCAGTGTATCCCTGTGGCAGGAACCTCTAAGATGTCTCATGACCCCTGCTTCCTGGTATTCATGCTCTAGGTAATCCCCTCTTCTGAGTGTTGACTGGACTTAGCAAGTTACTTCTAACAAATAGAATATGCCAGAGCAATGAGATGTCACGTCTGAGATTAGGTAATTAAAAGGATTTGGCTTCTCCCTTCAGTCCCAGAACAATAGGCCCCAGCAACTATTAGAGATCCATTTGGCCTCAAAAAAAAAAAAAAAAAGGCTCTGGCTTTGACCATGGTTCCCCCCCACACCGTCACTCCCCATTTTCTCTCCTCTGGCTCTAGGGGAAGCAGGCTGCCATGTGCTTCACCACTGTGCTACACAATCCATGTTATTTGTCAGAAATAAATGGTAATTGTAGGTAATTCCCTGACAGTCGAGCGGTTAGGACTCTGCATTTCCCCTGCAGCAGGCACAGGTTAGATCCCTGGTAGGGAAAACTAAGATGCCACAAGCCATGCAACATGGCCAAAAAAAAAAAAAAAGGTAATTTTAAGTACAATCACAAAAGAACAAAACAACGCTGTTAAATCCTAACGAAACAAGATTGTTCTTTGAAAGTTCTAAAGCTAGAATCTCCTTGCTTCCTCTCTCTGTGTCACTCTTCAGAAGAGAGGTGATAAAAACTTAGTACGAAAATGAATTTTTCTCTTTGATGCGACCTGAAGGATTAAAGAGAATTTAAAAAGGAATCATATGATTCTCTTTTAGTTACTGCTGTTGTTCACATATGACTAAAATTCATCTCTTATTCATGAAGCTCTTTGAGAACACTACACTAATCAGCGAAGACCTTAAGCCACAAGTTTGGGTCAGCACTCAGATAGAGACAGCTGTTTTTGCTTTTCTCTCTTTTTTTTTTAATTGAAGTATAGTTAATTTACAATGTTATATTAGTTTCTGGTGTAGACCAAAGTGATTCAGCTACATATTTTTTATATTCTTTTCCATTATAAGTTATTACAAGATATTGCATATAATCCTCTGTGCTGTACAATAGGACCTTGTTTATTTATGTACGTTAGCTTGCATCTGCCAGTCTCAAATTCCTAATTTATTCCCCCCTGCCACTTTTCCTTTTGATAATCATCAGTTTGTTTTCTATGTGAGTCTGCTTCTGTTCTGTAAATAAGTTAATTTGTGTCATATTTTAGATTCCATACATAAGTCATATCATATGATATTTATCTTTCTTTGTCTAACACACTTCACTTAGTATGATAGTCTCTAGGTCCGTCCATGCTGCTGCACATGGCATCATCTCAATCTTTTTTATGACTGAGTATCCTCCAGTACTCTTGCCTGGAAAATCCCATGGACGGAGGAGCCTGGTGGGCTGCAGTCCATGAGGTCGCGAAGAGTTGGACACGACTAAGAGACTTCACTTTCACTTTTCACTTTCGTGCATTGGAGAAGAAATGGCAACCCATTCCAGTATTCTTGCCTGGAGGATCCCAGGGATGGGGGATCCTGGTGGGCTGCCATCTATGGGGTCGCACAGAATTGGATGTGACTGAAGTGACTTAGCAGCAGTATTTTATTGTGAGAAGATTCCACATCTTTATGACCTCATCTGCCTATGGACATTTAGATTGCTTCCATGTGTCAGCTGTTGTAAACAGTGAAAGCTGTTTTGTTGTTGTCGTTGTTATTTTAAGTGAAACTTAAGGCAGTAGTTCTGCATAGTGATGTTCCATGAATTTTCATTGTGTATTACCAGATTTTGTTCAGTGTGTAAAACTGATTTCTACCCCCAGCCGAGGATACGTATTTTTTTGTATATGTGATGGGAGACTAACAGAGTCAGTTGGACTATGTGTATCCCACTCTCCATACTTAAGAAGTATCACCTCTCCATGAGAGCAGTGAATTGGAACACTTGTCAGACCTCTAATTACTCAAAGGCTGCTGCTGCTGCTAAGTTGCTTCAGTTGTGTCCGACTCTGTGCGACCCCATAGACGGCAGCCCACCAGGATCCCCCGTCCCTGGGATTCTCCAGGCAAGAACACTGGAGTGGGTTGCCATTTCCTTCTCCAATGCACGAAAGTGAAAAGTGAAAGTGAAGTCGCTCAGTTGTGTCCGACTCTTCGAGACCTCATGGACTGCAGCCTACCAGACTCCTCCGTCCATGGGATTTTCCAGGCAAGAGTACTGGAGTGGGGTGCCATTGCCTTCTCCATACTCAAAGGTTACATGGTGATAAAGGATGACCCAGTAAGCAGTAAAATAACTCTAGAAAGACTTTTCAGTTTTCCAAAACTTGTTTTTTAAAAATCATCATTCATCTTTTAATGCTTTTGAGCGCCCTGTCCAGACTTCTAGAATTCAAAACTGTGCCTAATCCTCCTGCTTTAGAGTTGAAGCCTCAACCCTAAAGTATTTAAAAAGTCATTACTTGAGGTCAAAGGTAGAATCCTTCCACTAGCAACCATATAAAATTTCAGAATTTTTGCAATATGGGTTATCTTTTAGGGGAACAAATATTTCCTATTCATTTGTTCTGTCCAAGCAATAAAATATGGCTAATGATTGCAGAGATAAAGTTCTCTCTGAAATGCTTCCTAACATGCAAATTAATATTTTTTCTAAGATATATTATGAAAAACACTTAAGCTCATAAATTATTTGTTCCAAGTGACAACAGAGTAACATTTTCTAAAGGAACAGTATTTTCCTTTCTCAGAATGTTGGAATCTGCCTGATACATTTCTAAATAAGTGGGATCAAACAGTACAGTCATGCCCTGGACGTGCAGAGGTGGGGGAAGAGGAGGTACAGGGAAGCAGCTGGGAGTGTAGCTTCGTTCATGAGAACAAACGAAATTGTTATTTCTCCTCCAGTGCAGAAATGGGTCACGTTTAGGTGCCTGAGTGAGCTTGGCAGAAAACCACTTGCATCCTCATGCTGTGATGTTGCACAGGACTTTTTGTCCAGATTACTGTCTTGGTGAATGGCCTATTTTATAAACTAGATGCCGCAATAGATCCATATATCCAAATGAGAAGAAATAGGCTGACTTGAAATATGAAAATCCATTGAGATGTCAGACAACTCTGTCCTTGTGTAAATTTCAGAAGAGATACTTGCCTGGTATCCCCCAAATGATTTTAAATTAATATCTATCTTGAATTCAAGTCTTTGAGTCCCAGGCAGGGAAAAAATAAAAAGAAGTCACAGGAGGGGATTTACCTGGTGGTCCAGTGGTTAAGAATCCACCTTGCAATGCAGGGGATGTGGGTTCAATCCCTCATTGGAAAACTAAGATCCCACGTGCCTCAGAACACCTAAGCCTGTGTCATAACTACTGAGCCCCCACGCCACGACTGGAGAGTTTGGGTGCCGCAATGAAAGATCCCACGCACTGCACTAAGACCCAACGCAACCAAAATTAATTTTAAAAAATAAGAGATTGAATAAATACCACTTCCTCTCTTAAGAAAGATGTATGATTTCCCCATTACCACTTTCTGGCCTCTTAAGAAGGAGCTTTCTTTTTCACTTAATTTATTTATGTTTTTGGCTGCACTGCATCTTTGTTGCTGTGCACAGGCTTCCTCTAGATGCGGTGAGCAGGGGCTATTCTTCATTGTGGTGGCTTCTTTTGTGGCATGCAGGCCCTGGAGTATTCAGGCTTCAGTAGTTGCGGCTCGCAGGCTCTAGACCTTGGGCTCGGTGGTTTTGGCACACAAGTTTTAGTTGCTCTGCAGCCTGTGGAATCTTCCCGGACCAGGCATTGAACCTGTGTCCTCTGCCCTGGCTGGCACAATTCTTATCCACTGTATTACCAGGGAAGTCCATAAGAAGGAGCTTTCAGAGAAGCAAATTAAGTTCTATTTGCTTAAAAAGTTCAAAATAATAACAATTATATTTAATTGGAACATAACTGAGGAAAAAAGACAGATTGTCATACCCCAGCAGGTCAGCCTTAGTGTATGTAAGACCTTGGTGCGTGACTGCTGGAGAGGAGATAGAGGCTGGACCCAAGCTCAGAAATCATAATATGGCTGTGACTCTGACCCAAAGACACTGGGTGATAATCCAAGTTGATGTTCATAGAAGAATAGATGCTCATATCTCAGGGGGTCCAGTTTACAGATGGAGCATGTTAGCAAAGGTCTCCATGATCAGGTGATGCTTCAAGTTAGCAGGAAACTAATATCATGTTTATGAATGGTCCATCTTTTTAGAGTATAACTACAGTCAGCAACTTGAGGGTCAGTGAGATGACCGCAGTACCTCAGAAAGGGGAGTGGTGAGATTTGTCAGTGCTCAACAGAATAGCTGCTAAGTCGCTTCAGTCGTGTCTGACTCTGTGCAACCCCATAGACGGCAGAACTAGGCTCTATTCATCAGAGAAATTGAGGCAGAAGTCTAATCACACAAACTAGACTACTACTGTGAGATTTAGGAAAGTATTATAACTCAGGCATTGCAGACACCAAGTGTACAGAAAGTCAACTATGTCCAGAACCTACCCACTTGCAAAGGTGGGCCTCAGTGATGCCAGCTTTGAAGGCAGGAACTGATATTGTTAGAAAACCAAACGGCTTTGCTATGGCAAGAGGGATCAGCAGTATTCACTGGGCGTGAGCTTGACGATAGCTCTGGGCTACATTTCATGGACAGGAACTGTAAAAGCATGTATAGAATCCCAAGCGGCCAGTGAAAGACACCCAACCTCAGTGGCAATCAGGGAAATACAAGCTAAAACCACAGCTGGAACCATTTCTCACCCATGAGGTATATTTAAGATTGTTACTGAAGTATTGTGAAAAACTACAATTACCTAAACATTCATCAATAGAACTGATATTTGATTTAGTAATGTATTTATTGTAATACATTTTGTATTTTATTTTGCAACAGAATGCTATAAAAATGCTGTAAAACAGAGAACATGAATGAACATGAGCTAGTAAAGAAAACTGAAGGCATGTGCATGAAATACTCAGGAATGTATTTCTAGAGCAGCACAAGCTTAAGTTATAGAGTATATCCAAATACCTAAATTAATACACAAAAGCACTTTGTTACTACTTCTAAATAACACTCTCTAGGCTCTAGTTGGAAATTTTTATTTAGGTGCCCCGTCACCCAATACGACAGTTCTCTGAAGGCCGGAACGAAGCAGATTCCCGTAACAGATTGGTGGTGGTGGTTTAGTTGCTCAGTTGTGTCTCTTTGTGACCCCATGGACTGTAGCCCACCAGGCTCCTCTGTCCATGGGATTCTCCAGGCAAGAATACTAGAGTGGGTTGCCATTTCCTTCTCCAGGGGATCTTCCCGACCCAGGGGTCAAACCCAGGTCCCCTGCATCACAGGCAGATTCTTTACCAACTGAGCTACAAGGGAAGCTCCAATAAGAGAGTAGGTGCTCAATAATGTTAGTTGGATGAAATCTTGCCATTTGCAACAACATGGGTAGACCTTGACTGTGTTATGCTAAGTGCACTAAGCCAGATGGATAAAGACAAACACTATGATTTCACTCCTATGCGGAGTATTTTTAAACTTTTAAAATGAATAAACCAAGCCAAACAAAATGAACACATAGATACAGAGAACAGAGTTGTGGTTACCAGAGGGAAAGGGGGGTGAGGGGAGGGCAAAGTGCGTAAAGGGCCCAACTGTTGGGTGACAGATAGAAACTGAACCTTTGCTGGTGAGGATGCTATAGTGTAGACAGAGATTGAAATATAGATTGTGCACATAATACTTTTATAATGTTATAAACCAATAAAAAAATAATGTTAGTTGAATAGTCAGTAAATGACTGAAGACTTAAGAGACACAGTTGTGTCAGTTGCTTAACTGTCATTGTTTAGACCAAGGTCAAAGCCATCATTACTATTCCTTGGCCCCTGCTCCTCCTCCTTCCAATCTGGTCTTTTTCCGGAACCCCTGTCCTTCCCTCTCTTCACATTTGTTGGACCAGTCAGGGGAGCTGGGAAAGAGATGATCTATCCCCATAGCTCACTTTCTATCCACACTTCACTCTCTCAACTTGGACAGCTTGTGACCACTCCCAAAGAGAATCAGATGTCTTTGAGGTAACCTGGCAAATAGACCATCTTTTTTCTCTGATGTCTATTTCTGTATATGTGTGTGTTCTCACGTGTATGTGTATAAAAGACCAGCAAGGACTGAGTGTTGAGCTTTCCCTCTACCATATTATCCCGAATTTTGAGAACACACAGAGCCTTCTCAAAGCATTTTGATGGGCCTTTACCGTAAGATGTATCTGGAATAAATCCAAACAGTAGCATGTGCCAAGAGAGACTTTTGTTCAGTTGCTAAGTCATGTCCGGTTCTTTACCCCATGGACTGCAACATGCCAGGCTTCCCTGTCCTTCATCATCTCCCGGAGCTTGCTTAAATCCATGTCCATTGAGTTGGTGATGTCATCCAACCATCTCATCCTATCATCTCCTTCTCCTCCTGCCTTAAATCTTTTCCAGCATCAGGGTCTTTTCTAATGAGTCTGCTCTTTGTATCAGGTGGCCAAAGTATTGGAGCTTCAGCATCAGTCCTCCAGTGAGTATTCTGGGTTGATTTCCTTTAGGATTGACTGGTTTGATCTCCTTGCTGTCCAAGGGACTCTCAAGAGTCTTCTGGAAGGGACTGAGGCCATTAAGAGATTGTTTTAGGCATTGTCTTTTTAAATAATTTTTAAGGAGAGACTGAGGCCCTTAAAAATTCTATGAAAGACAATGCCTAAAAGAATGTTCAACCTGTATTTGAAGCAGGAGAACAAGAAAAGGAATAAATCCACTGCCAAGGGCATGTGACTCAGTGTTAATAGATGGCATGAGAATGGGAAAACCCCACTTTCCTTTTGCTTTGACTTTCAAAAGCAGCCTTTCCCAAAGTGGGTGCCACAAAATGCTTGTTCTTTCACAGGTTTTGCAGAAAGAAGAGTTGCATGATCAAGTGCATTTGGGGAACATTAGGAAAATACACAAATTTCTTTACTGCAGGACTTTTCAGGTGCTTTAAGATGCTACAGTGTTCTCTGAAACACAAAGAGGGGTAGAGTCTTCACTGCTACTCAGACCTATGTAATTGCCATTTTCAATCTGGAAGCACCTCATAGGATTCGTGCTCTGGGAACTCACACTTGGGAAACAATCTTTGAAAGCAAGGAGTATGGTCTCTAACAAAAACAAGTGGAGTAGACAGAGGACAACGTAGTTCTGTCTTTGAGGACATTTGAGAGGAGAAAAAAGAGTATTTAGCTGTTTCAAAGATTTCAAAGCTTTCAGCCCAGAAAGTACATTCCAATGACTAAAATCAGTTTTGAGAAATAAAGGAAAATGTTAAGGTTCCCATCAGATTGGAAATAAACAAGTAACATATCCAAAGAAATGTTTTTAAAACTTGAGACCAAAATGTAATCCCCATTTAGAGCTAAAACAGATTTTCACTCCACTATGATCCTTCTATTGCAAGTGACAAACTACTGCTGACTATTTTAAAGAAAAAGTGAGTGCACCGGTAGGACTTTTACTTGGACGGAAGATGAGAAACTAGAGACTTGGGCTTGAAAACAGGGCAGGAACCAGGGAAGCCATGAGCACTGGAACCTCAGCTGCCACAGCTGAAATGAGTTCCTTCAAGCATTTCTTGTTTATCAATTACTAAAGATTTTAAGTTCCAGAAGAGAGAGAGTCAGGTTGAAATAGTTTTTTCTCATGCCAGTCTCTTGGCCAAGGGATATCTGGGCACCACGGATGCACACAATAGGAAGATGTATTGCCTAACATTAAATGGGGAGGAGAGGCGGTGGGTGTAGATGTATAAGTGATTCACTTTGCTGTACATCTGAAACTAGCACAACGTTGTAAACTGCTATGCTCCAATAAAAACAATTTAAAGGGGGAGAGGTAGGAAGGGAAAATGAATGATGAGTGCCTGAAAATTAACAAATTTCCGTTACATGTTTCCTAAGAACCAGCTATATCAAATTAATCTAATTGCCTGAGTGTGGTAAAATTCCAGAGTGACATAGAAGAATGCTATTCATTATGTTTAATTCATCCATTTATTTGTAAATCTTCAATACCCAGCAAGTAAACAGAAGGCACCATGGTTTACAAGTCATGTTAGCCCCCTACTTAGAGCCTTCAGTGGTTTACAACTTAGTATAGAACACAAAATCCCACGGCCCCACAGTGTCTGGACCCCTGACTCTCTCCCACCCCTCTCCCCTTGCCCTGTCCTTCCAGCCCCAGCGCCCCAGGCTTCCCACACGCTGTTGCATCTGCTGGGCACACTTTTTCTACTCAAACCTGAAAAGCTGAATAGCTGCTAGTCACAGTGGGCCGTAAGTGCTGGTTCCTCAGAGAAGTTTTGCTAAGCTCTCAGTTCCACTCTGTCTGTCCTTTTGTTCTCGCTCCTGCCTCCCCTCTCATAACGATTCATGACACAATCTGTAGTCTCCTATTTTGCTTGCTGACTTACGTAATGACTCTCTTCCTCAGTAGATGACACACTTCCAAAATCCAAGGACTGCATCTGTTTTGCTCAATTCTAAATGCAGCATCTAATACAGACCTTGACCAGTGCTGGCACAAACAGAAAAATCAATGTTTAATGTTTAATGAAGATTCAGAATGAATATGAACTCTGTTTATAGGGAATCTGTATTCTAGAGACAAGAAATTATGATCACCACTGTGGTAAGCTCAGTACTAGAGGGTTGTAGAAGGTACCAGAGGAACACTCTGAAAAGGAAGGGTTACTTTGGCCATGAGACAATGTCATGGGGTCTCCCTGGTGTCCTTGTAGATTTGTCCAAGAGCGGGTATGAGGCTGGTTGACCACACCAGGTGGGAAATGCACAGAGGGAGGGAGAAGGGGGAGGGGCGCACCTTTAGGTGAGTGCCACAGGACCTGGACTCTGACCCTCTCGGTGGCATTTGTATCCAGGACTTGGATGAAAACAGAATAATTATGAAATCTGCACATGACACAGAATTGGGAAAAGTGTGTTGCCTTATCCTGAGTTTCTATTTCATCAGGTTGGCTTCAAACATGCATTCTATGCTGCATTCCTTAATGGAACATTTGCTTCCTACTAACTGGAAGTGTCTTTGTGTTTAAATACATTTGCAATTTAATTCAAATGACTTGGAAAATGGGGTTTCTAAAAGAACAAGTCAGTGACTTGATATTTTGGAATGTTAACTATGTTACAAAGTTAATTCATGATGGTCAAAAAAAACAACATAAAAACCAAGCTTAGCATTCCTTTTTCAAACTCATCCACTGTCAACTTTTCAAATATTTACCATAACATGATTTTTTATTAAACTCTCACTTTTCTTTCATTTGTGCAATTAGGCCTGAATTCAGTGTTTTAACCACACCATGAAAAGACTACAAGCCAATTTATGCTCACTCGGTTGTTGAAATGAGGTAATAAAAACCAATTTCCCGGGCTGGTCTACCCTCCTGCTCTTCTTCCCCCTTCCTTCCTCCCTCTTCCCTGTTTCATTTCCTTCTTCACTTCTCTCTGCCTTCTTCCTTCTACAGGAATTTATTAAGATCCTAATGTGAGCCTGGACCTCTGTTGGGTAGACACGATTTGAAATGTAACACTTGATTTAGGCACTTATGTTCAAGCTGGTTTTAGAAAAGGCAGAGGAACCAGAGATCAAATTGCCAACATCCGCTGGATCATTGAAAAAGCAAGAGAGTTCCAGAAAAACATCTATTTCTGCTTTATTGACTATGCCAAAGCCTTTGACTGTGTGGATCACAATAAACTGTGGAAAATTCTGAAAGAGATGGGAATACCAGACCACCTGATCTGCCTCTTGAGAAATTTGTATGCAGGTCAAGAAGCAACAGTTAGAACTGGACATGGAACAACAGACTGGTTCCAAATAGGAAAAGGAGTACGTCAAGGCTGTATATTGTCACTCTGTTTATTTAACTTATATGCAGAGTACATCATGAGAAACGCTGGACTGGAAGAAACACAAGCTGGAATTAAGATTGCTGGGAGAAATATCAATAACTTCAGATATGCAGATGACACCACCCTTATGGCAGAAAGTGAAGAGGAGCTAAAAAGCCTCTTGATGAAAGTGAAAGTGGAGAGTGAAAAAGTTGGCTTAAAGCTCAACATTCAGAAAACGAAGATCATGGCATCCAGTCCCACCACTTCATGGGAAATAGATGGGGAAACAGTGGAAACAGTGTCAGACTTTATTTTTCTGGGCTCCAAAATCACTACAGATGGTGACTGCAGCCATGAAATAAAAGACGCTTACTCCTTGGAAGGAAAGTTATGACCAACCTAGATAGCATATTCAAAAGCAGAGACATTAGTTTGCCAACAAAGGTTCGTCTAGTCAAGGCTATGGTTTTTCCTGTGGTCATGTATGGATGTGAGAGTTGGACTGTGAAGAAGGCTGAGCGCCGAAGAATTGATGCTTTTGAACTGTGGTGTTGGAGAAGAGTCTTGAGAGTCCCTTGGACTGCAAGGAGATCCAATCAGTCCATTCTGAAGGAGATCAGCCCTGGGATTTCTTTGGAAGGACTGATGCTAAAGCTGAAACTCCAATATTTTGGCCACCTCATGCAAAGAGTTGACTCACTGGAAAAGACTCTGATGCTGGGAGGGATTGGGGGCAGGAGGAGAAGGGGACAACAGAGGATGAGATGGCTGGATGGCATCACCGACTCCATGGACGTGAGTCTGTGTGAACTCCGGGAGTTGGTGATGGACAGGGAGGCCTGGCGTGCTGCGATTCATGGGGTTGCAGAGTCGGACACGACTGAGCGACTGATCTGATCTGATCTGAACCAGATACAACCAGAGTGAGTTTAACATGATTCTATCAGCCTATGATAGCACATCTCCAGAAACATCTCGTACGTTTTAAAATTCCTTGTTTCAGCCCACTTTGATCTAAGAGTGTTGGCCTCCCCCTGCACCCCTCACAATCGCAGATACATGCACTGATTCACCACCATACAGTTCTTGATTAGTTTATTGTTTACTCCAACTTCAGCAGAGAGCAAAATAAAGATGCACGCAGCTGACTCTTCAGTGAGTCAGTAAGCCTCCTTTTTATTTCCTAATTTGAGTTCTAGTTAAGGCTGGAATAAGCAATTCTCTTCCCAGCAATTGTAATTAAACATATTTACTTTAAAAATACACAGAGGCCTTAACATGTCAATTAAACTGGTTAAAGGTTGTATCTAATGTAACATGGAAATCAAACAGGCACATAGCTCTACAGATGACATCGACTGGGTGCATATAATTTAGCTGATAAATCACTGTGGCCCCGCTTCCTTGTCCTCTGCTGTTTTGGGAAGTGTTTTCCTTTACTTACTTTGTTGTTGTTGGTATTTAGTAGGCCACACAGGTCTTCTTAAGGAAGGACAGATGATAATGTGTTTGCTTTGTGCACAGAGGATCCCCCTGGTGGCGCAGATGGTAAAGCATCTGCTTACAATGCAGGAGACCCAGGTTCGATCCCTGGGTCTGGAATATCCCCTGGAGAAGGAAATGGCACCCCACTCCAGTACTCTTGCCTGGAAAATCCCATGGATGGAGGAGCATGGTAGGCTACAGTCCACGGGGTCACAAAGAGTCAGACATGACTGAGCAACTTCACTTTCTTTGTACACAGGGTTCCCCGACATCACAGTGATACATGAAAAGATGTCCTGGAGAATATTATTTTAAGTTTGAGTTTTTCTAAATCATTCATTTTAAAATAAGCTAGGAAATTCCATGTATTTAGCAGAATTACTTTATAACGTTAAATTGAGGGTAAATCTTAGTAGTCCTATATGGATGTAGTCTGGGACTTTCCTGTTGATTAGATTAGGATTCAGCCTCACTGGTGTAAACAATAGGTAAGAAGCAGTCGCTTATTTTAAAGAAGGGTCCTCAAGACATGTGCATGGTCTTCCTATGACATGGACATTCTGGTTCAGCAACAACCCCTCCCTTAGCCTTTAGCAGAGAAAGATGGGCAGGTACATCTTTAGGGGGACTTCCGAAGAGGAGGAGCATGATGGCATTTCTTCTCTGGTCTGAATGGGCCATTGTTGTTCCCACCAGAGCCAAGTGAAGGGAGGCAGTGAGAGATCCCTTCACTCAGCATTGGAGTGCAGGCAAGAAAGGGATGTGGGACTTTCAATCCCTAAGCAGATGATTGCCTGGCTGGAGGAGTGTGTACGCTGGAGGAATGTGAGGAGTGCAAGACAAGCAAGTTTTGAGAAGAATCTGACAAGGGTCCTTTGGATTTTGAAGGATATAGAGAAATCTGCACACTAGAATCTGGCTGGAGCTGCCCCTAGTGGCTGGGTGACGATGGAGGGTTGTAGGTTACACTTCAACCATTTGGCTGGGCAGGGATGCACAGTGCTTCATAGGGACTGAAGCATCACAGTGGAGATGATCTACCAAGTAGAGTTGGAGAAGGCAATGGCACCCCACTCCAGTACTCTTGCCTGGCAAAGCCTATGCACGGAGGAGCCTGGTAGGCTGCAGTCCATGGGGTCACTAAGGGTTGGACATGACTGAGCGACTTCACTTTCACTTTTCACTTTCCTGCATTGGAGAAGGAGATGGCAACCCACTCCAGTGTTCTTGCCTGGAGAATCCTAGGGACAGCAGAGCCTGGTGGGCTGCAGTCCATGGGGTCACACAGAGTCGGACACGACTGAATCGACTTAGCAGCAGCAGCAGCAGAGTGGAAGGAAAGGCCATGCTTGGCAGCTGTACTAGGTGACAGCGAGGAGGAGGGAGATTTGAAATGAATGAGAAATTAAAGTTTAATTTACACTGGGCTAGAGTTTTCTGTAGCTGAAAGTGAGACTCTTCTCACATCTGAGAGTGGCCACAAAGGTCAGGCATCTGCCTGAAAAGTCCCTAGGGGCACAGAAGGGAGCTCTGCTTGTTTGGAAGCAATGGAAAGAGAAGACAAAGCAGTTTACTGATTATAATCACTGATTCAGCACACTTAATAAATCAGTTACACAATTTGTTTAAAAAGTCAGCTATTATAACTCCTATGGAGTATTCTTGCCAAAGTTAAAAAAAAAAAAAAAAAAAAACACTTTTTAGCCTAATTTAATCAAATCTCTTGAATTAACCAACAGCTTCCAAGACAGGAGATGCAAGAACATGTTAATGTCACTAGGAGGGTACCATCAGCCAAATCCAAAAGGTTAAGACATTCCGCAGGACAAGAGCCCACTTTTTCTTCAGCAAGCACATGGCACAGAGGAAGAAAAAGAAGGGGAACTGTCATAAGCTGAAAGAAACTTCAGAATATCTGATATATGTAACGTGTGCTGTGTTTGAATTTTTATTTGAACTGTAAAGATGTTTTTGAGACAATCAGGAAAAGTCTGAACTCAGACTGGGTATTGAAAGTATTAAGAAGGGAGGTTCAAGAGGGAGGGGACAAATGAATACTTATGGCTGATTCATGGTGATGTTTGGCAGAAACCAAAAAAATTCTGTAAAGCAATTATCCTTCAATTAAAAAATAGATAAAAATTCTAAAAGCATTAAGGAATTGTTATTAATTTGGGGACATGATTATATTATGATTTTTTTTTTTCTTTTATGGTCTGATGCACTAGAAAAACATATTATAGAATTAGAGTGAAGGAAGATTTGTTTTAAAACACTCCAGGATAGAAATAGTTTAAAAAAACAAACGTAGATTTCTTAAAAAGAATAAGTAAATGAAATAAAACATACTCCAAGATAAAAGAAAATTGAGTTTGGAGAGAGGATTGATGAGAAAAGAATAGTGAAATGGGAATAGTTGTTGAATTTAGGTGATGGGTACTGTCAACTACAAATTGACACTTACCAAGAGCATTGCCAGTGACTGAACAACAAAGGCATTTGCCATCTGCCTCTACAGAGACTGAAGCCCATGCTGCTGCAGCTGCTGACCTTCCTCAACCCCTGGGAGAGTTCAGGGTGGAGGGAGGCACTCTGTGCTCCAGGGAATCTGGTGGGACAGGTCTTTAGATACTTGGATGCTTTTAGGAACAGATTTTATGATCTCAATCCTTGCATCTCCTCATATCTAGAGAAGCACTAAATCCCTTCCTGGTGACATCAGATCCTCATGACTGACAAAAACCTTTTGTAAATTGCGTATCTCATGGTATTGAACTCCTGCTTCACCAAAACCTTATATATTGACTTCCTCCACTGCCACTTTGGAGCAGACTCTCAGAGCTCTCTGAGATGCTGCCTCCCGGGCTGCAGTCCTTATTTTGCCCCAAATAAAACTTAACTCACAACTTTCAAGTTGTACATCTTTTTTAGTCTACAGTACATAAGGCTTTATTGTACCATCCTTTCTATTTTTGTATAGAAAGATATTTTATGTGAGACTTTCTAATAAGATACAGCCTCAGGTAAATTGATAATGTTTAAAATATAAAATTAGATTAAAAAATCTGTTCGAATCATAAATATTTTTATTAATGTCTGGTACAGTTTAACGATTAATTAAGAGTTCAAGTGCTCAAATTCAACTCAGTTTTGAAGGCTGGCTATAACCATTGACCTTCAGAAAGTCACTTAACTTTATAAACCCTTTATAAACCCTATTTTCCCCATCTGCAAGATGGGAATACTAATAATGCCTCTTACGGTTGCTACAAATATTTAACAAGATGATATATATAAAATATTAACAAAGCACAGAGTTGTTGCAGCTATTTATCATTAATCTCTGCAAGTAAGCACAAAGTTAAGTGTGACTATTAGCATAGTCAGATTTAATTTTCACTTCATTCTGTGTATCTTTTTCTTTTTTCTACCACGTCATGTGATGTTCAGAATATTAGCTCCCTAACCAGGGACTGAACCCGTGCCCCCTAACCACTGGACCATCAGGGAAGTCCGTCTGTTTCCACTTTAAAATGCTATTTTTGATGCTGTAGTTGTCTTGTTACCTTAAGTCTAAAAGACTATAATGCAGAAGTGAACATTTCTTAGACAGAGATCCTCAGGGGTTGGGAACTGGTTTTTTATCTCCTTACCTTGGAATGCATCAGAATTGACCTTTGAGTGAAAGTGAAAGTCGCTCAGTCCTGTTCAACTCTTTGAGACCACATAGACTATACCATCCATGGAATTCTCCAAATCAGAATACTGGAGTGGGTAGCCTTTCCCTTCTCCAGAAGATCTTCCCAACCCAGGGGTCAAACCCAGGTCTCCCACATTGCGGGCAAATTCTTTACCAGCTGAGCCAAAAGGGAACCCAAGAATACTGAAGTGGGTAGCCTATCCCTTCTCCAGGGGATCTTCCTGACCCAGGAATCGAACTGAGGTCTCCTGCATTGCAGGTGGATTCTTTACCAACTGAGCCGTGAGGGAAGCCCTCTTTGATCAGTTAAAGTTTTATAATTGCTAGTTGCACAAACCAATTCTAAACAACTTAAGCTGGTGGGGGAAAGGATATCTTACAGAATCAAAGGAAAATCTAAATCTGTGAAGGTAGACTTGGGGCAAGTTCAGGAATCAGAAAACTCAAGAGATCTAAGTAGAGTGAAGCCAAATGTTCAGTGTCTTCAGGTCACTGCAATCAGGATGAATGGACTTTGAAGGCTGTGGTCGATGTGATTAGATTGGTTAGTTTCTGTGATTGTGAACAGTATGAATGGCAAAAAGATAAGACACTGAAAGATAAACTCCCCAGGTCAGTAGGTGGCCAATATGCTACTGGAGATCAGTGGAGAAATAACTCCAGAAGGAATGAAGAGACGAAGCCAAAGCAAAAACAACACCCAGTTGTGGATGTGACCGGTGATAGAAGTAAGGTCCTATGCTGTAAAGAGCAATATTGCAGGTTAGGTCTATGAATTGTTAGGTCTATGAATCAAGGCAAACTGAAAGTGGTCAAACTGGAGATGGCAAGAGTGAACATCGACATTTTAAGAATCAGTGAACTAAAATGGACTGGAATGGGTGAATTTAACTCAGATGACCATTATATCTACTACAGTGGGCAAGAATCCCTTAGAAGAAATGGAGTAGCCATCATGGTCAACAAAAGAGTCCAAAATGCAGTACTTGGATGCAATCTCAAAAACGACAGAATGATCTCTCTTCATTTTCAAGTCAAACCATTCAATATCACAGTAATCCAAGTCTATGCCCCAACCAGCAATGCTGAAGAAGCTGAAGTTGAATGGTTCTATGAAGACCTACAAGACCTTTTAGAACTAACACCCAAAAAAGATGTCCTTTTCATTATAGGGGACTGGAATGCAAAAGTAGGAAGTCAAGAAACACCTGGAGTAACAGGAAAATTTGGCCTTGGAGTACAGAATGAAGCAGGGCAAAGACTAATAGAGTTTTGCCAAGAGAAGGCACTGGTCATAGCAAACACCCTCTTCCAACAACACAAGAGAAGACTCTACGCATGGACATCACCAGACGGCCAACACCGAAATCAGATTTATTATATTCTTTGCAGCCAAAGATGGAGAAGCTCTATACAGTCAGCAAAAACAAGACCGGGAGCTGACTGTGGCTCAGATCATGAACTCCTTATTGCCAAATTCAGACTGGAATTGAATAAGCAGGGGAAACCACTAGACCATTCAGGTATGACCTAAATCAAATCCCTTATGATTATACAGTGAAAGTGAGAAATAGATTTAAAGGACTAGATCTGATAGACAGAGTGCCTGATGAACTATGGACGGAGGTTCGTGACATTGTACAGGAGACAGGGATCAAGACCATCCCCAAGAAAAAGAAATGAAAAAAGGCAAAATGGCTGTTGAGGAGGCCTTACAAATAGCTGTGAAAAAAAAGAGATGTGAAAATCAAAGGAGAAAAGGAAAGATATACCCATTTGAATGCAGAGTTCCGAAGAATAGCAAGGAGAGATAAGAAAGCCTTCCTCAATGATCAGTGCAAAGAAATAGAGGAAAACAATAGAATGGGAAAAACTAGAGATCTCTTCAAGAATATTAGAGATACCAAGGGAATGTTTCATGCAAAGATTGGCTCAATAAAGGACAGAAATGGTATGGACCTAACAGAAGCAGAAGATATGAAGAAGAGGTGGCAAGAATACAGAGAAAAACTGCACAAAAAATATCTTCATGACCCAGATAATCACGATGGTCTAATCACTCACCTAGAGCCAGACATCCTGGAATGTGAAGTCAAGTGAGCCTTAGGAAGCATCATCACTACAGACAAAGCTAGTGGAGGTGATGGAATTCCAGTTGAGCTATTTCAAATCCTAAAAGATGATGCTGTGAAAGTGCTGCACTCAGTATGTCAGCAAATTTGGAAAAGTCAGCAGTGGCCACAGGACTGGAAAAGATCAGTTTTCATCCCAATCCCAAAGAAAGGCAATGCCAAAGAATGCTCAAACTACCACACTATTGCAGTCATCTCACACACTAGTAAAGTGATGCTTAAAATTCTCCAAGCCAGGCTTCAGCAATACGTGAACCATGAACTTCCAGATGTTCAAGCTGGTTTTAGAAAAGGCAGAGGAACCAGAGATCAAATTGCCAACATCTGTCGGATCATCAAAAAAGCGAGAGAGTTCTAGAAAAACATCTATTTCTGCTTTATTGACTATGCCAAAAGCTTTGACTATGTGGATCGCAATAAACTGTGGGAAATTCTGAAAGAGATCAGAATACCAGACCACCTGACCTGCCTCTTGAAAAATCTGTATGCAGGTCAGGAAGCAACAAAACTAGACTGGAACAACAGACTGGTTCCAAATAGGAATAGGAGTACGTCAAGGCTGTACATTATCACCCTGCATATTTAGCTTTTTTTATGTCACCCTGCTTATTTAACTTACATGCAGAGTAAATCATGAGAAACGCTGGGCTGGAGGACGTACAAGCTGGAATCAAGATTGCCAGGAGAAATATCAATAACCTCAGATATGCAGATGACAACACCCTTATGGCACAAAGTGAAGAAGAACTAAAAAGCCTCTTGATGAAAATTAAAGAGGAGAGTGAAAAAGTTGGCTTAAAGCTCAACATTCAGAAAACAAAGATCATGGCATCCGGTCCCATTACTTCATGGGAAATAGATGGGGAAACAGTGGAAACAATGGCTGACTTTATTTTTTTGGGCTCCAAAATCACTGCAGATGGTGATTGCAGCCATGAAATTAAAAGACGCTTACTCCTTGGAAGGAAAGTTATGACCAATCTAGAGAGCATATTCAAAAGCAGAGACATTACTTTACCAACAAAGGTCTGTCTCGTCAAGGCTATGGTTTTTCCAGTAGTCATGTATGGATGTGCAATTTGGACTATAAAGAAAGCTGAGAGCCGAAGAATTGATGCTTTTGAACTATGGTGTTGGAGAAGACTCTTGAGAGTCCCTTGGACTGCAAGGAGATCCAACCAGTCCATCCTAAAGGAGATCAGACCTGAGTGTTCATTGGAAGGACTAATGTTAAGTTGAAACTCCAATACTTTGGCCACCTGATGTGAAGAGCTGACTCATTTGAAAAGACCCTGATGCTGGGAAAGATTGAGGGCAGGAGGAGAAGGGGATGACGGAGGATGAGATGGTTGGATGGCATCACCAACTCAATGGAGATGAGTTTGAGTAAACTCTGGGAGTTGATAATGGACAGGGAGGCCTGGCGTGCTGTGGTCCATGGGATCGCAAAGAGTTGGACATGACTGAGTGACTGGACTGAACTGAACTGAACTTTGAAGTTTCTATGTCACTTTGCTTAAGATTTCCATTTCAAAGAGTGTCTGGCTCAGTCTGGGTCATATGCCATTCCTTGGTTGGAATAGGAAGAGGAATTGGGTACCTCTAATGATAGTCCTACAAAGGTCTGTCTAGTCAAAGCTATGGTTTTTCCAGTGGTCATGTATGGATGTGAGAGTCAGACTATAAAGAAAGCTGAGCACCGAAGAATTGATGCATTTGCAGGGTGGTGTTGGAGAAGACTCTTGAGAGTCCCTTGGACTGCAAGGAGATCCAACCAGTCCATTGTGAAGGAGACCAGATCTGGGATTTCTTTGGAAAGAATGATGCTGAAGCTGAAACTCCAGTACTTTGGCCACCTCATGCAAAGAGTTAACTCATTGGAAAAGACTCTGATGCTGGGAGGGATTGGGGGCAGGAGGAAAAGGGGACGCCAGAGGATGAGATCGCTGGATGGCATCACTGACTTGATGGACGTGAGTCTGTGTGAACTCCGGGAGTTGGTGATGGACAGAGAGGCCTGGCGTGCTGCAATTCATGGGGTTGCAAAGAGTCGGACACGACTGAGCGACTGAAATGAACTGAACTGAACTGAACCGAAGTGAAGTAGGCAACAATAATATAGTGATGTGTGTTGACTTCAAGAGACACACCTAAAACCAGCAGGATCTTGGAGCTGCCTTGCTGTAGTTCTTACCAGCCTGCAGGAGCAGAGTATTATAGCAGCATTATTTATAAAAGCCCCAAAGGGGGAACAACCGAACGCCTATCAACTTATAAAGTATCCATAAATAAATATGGTCTATCCATACAGCAAAATATTACTCAGTAGTAAAAAGAAATAAAGTACTGATACATGCTACTATATGGACTTTGTAACATTTGCTAAGTGAAAGAAGGTAGTCAAAAAACGTACTGCTGTGATTCCATTTATATATATGTTCAGAAGAGGTAAGTCTATAAAGACAAATTAGAGGTTACCAATTAGGAATGAAGGCGGTGGTTGAGGTTACTTAGTGGCTGCTAATGAGTCTTTCTGGCATGGTGAAAATGTTTTAAAATTGGTTGTGGTGGTTGCATAATATGTAACTATTTTAAAACCATTTAATCTCACATTTAAACAGGTGAATTGCATGGTGGTGGTTGTTCACTTGCTAAGTTGTGTCTGACTCTTTGTGACCCCATGAACTGCAGCATGCCAAGCTTCTCTGTCCTTCACTATCTCTTGAAGTTTGCTCAAACTCATGTCCATTGAGTTAGTCATACCATCCAGCCATCTCATCCTCTGTTGCCCCCTTCTCCTTTTGCGTCTTTCCCAGCATCAGGGTCTTCTCAAATGAGTTGGCTCTTTACATCAGGTGGCCAAAGTGTTGGAGCTTCAGCTTTGGCATCAGAGCTTTCGATGAATATTCACGGTTGATTTCCTTTAGGATTGACTGGTTTGATCTTGCTGTCTAAGGGACTCTCAAGAGTCTTCTCCAGCCCTACAGTTCGAAAGCATCAATTTCTTGGCTCTTAGCCTTCTTTATGGTTCCACTGTCACATCCATACATGATTACTGGAAAAACCATAGCTTTGATTATAGTATGGTATGTGAGTTTTATCTCAGTAAGTTCTTTTTAAGAAGCAAGTTGTTGTGGACATCTCCTCTCAACTTTGCATTCAATGATATCATGTTGGTGAGAATAGGGTTGCCAGATTTAGCAAATAAAAATGCTGGCAATGGTGAAATTTGAATTTCAGATAAACAGCAAATATGTTTTTCCCCCATAATATTTCAATACTTTTTAAAAAAATTTCTATACTTTTATTTCAAAAAAGTTGTATAAAGGGAACCATACAGTTTGTAACCTTTTGGGATTGGATTTTTTCACTCAGCATAATTCTCTGTAGAATTATATACCAGTCTAAGGGACAGGTATATAATTGAGTATCATCAGCCTGTTCCTTTTCATTGCTGAACGATATTCCATGGTGTACAGCTAGGGCCCATCCCACCCAGGGCTACTGGACCCAGTACAGAGATTAGCAGGGACCTGCACTCATCTTGAGGGCCTGCGTGAGCTAGTTTGTGTCCAGCTCACCTCTGGAGCTTTTAAGAAGAGGTGTTTCCTGTCACTGTGCTCCTTATAGCCCGTCCAAGAAGCAAATGTGTGAAGTGCCATTGTTACGGAGTTTGAAGCCAAATGAATTTTGCAAACACTCTTCTAACAAACTGCTGTAATTGCAAATAGGCATCTTTGATGCAATCTGGAAAGCTTGAATATGGACTAAATATTAGGTTATTTAAGGGTTATTTTTGTTAGGGGTGATGACAGCATTGCAGTTATGTAAAAACTTGTCATCCATTTTGTGGCTGGATGAAGCAGTCGCTAGTGACATGACGGTGCATCTGGGATTTGCTTTAAGCACTCCAGCCTCAGGAAAAATGTGGGACAGGGAGAGCGGAAGTACAATTGACCCATGTTGACTATAGCAGAAGCTGGGTGACTGATACCTAGGAGTTCATTATACTAGTCTTTCTACTTCTATGTATGTTAGGATGTTTCCATTAAAAAAGCCTTTGAGAATGCAGTGTTACTAGACTCACATTCCACACCTTGAGAGAAGCCGCCCTGGCCTATCGTAGTGTCTGGACTGTGGCTTCCGTTGCTTTGTGTGAAGCATGATTGTATTTAGCAACCAGGTACCATGAGACTCCTGGCTAGAAACATGGCTGTGAAATCTCCAGTTATGAATGGTATTGGCCTCGGTCACCCTGTCCTAGTGTTGTCTGGTTTGCAAGTATATTTCAGTGCTTTAGGAGGTGTCAACTGCCTCTGCAGGTCTTGGAGGATCTCATGGGGTGTGAGGTAGGCTGTGGCTCACTGCAGAGATAAGGACATTAGTGGCAGAGGGCCCAGGGAATACTCCTTGGCGTGATCGTCCCAGGAGGTCCCCATTTTGGCACTGATACCACAAATATGTTTTAAATGTGTGTTCCATGCACTATTTGAGATACACTTATATTAAAAATAATTGTTTATCTGCAATTCAGATTTAACTGTGCAGCCTGACCTTTATCTAGCAATCTCAGGTGGGAGTATTGATACAAAAGAAATCAATAAATTCTACAAATCAGATTCTACCTTGCCTTCCCAGAGAGCTGGTTGTTATGCATTTGCCAGCACACCACTGTCTAAACCATTAAAAAAGAGACTAAAATGCAAAGGATGTAAAAAAATAAAAAAGTAATAAAACAAATAATGACCAAAATAAAGGTGAAGTGAAGTGAAAGTTGCTCAGTCACGTCCAACTGTTTGTGACCGCATGGACTGTAGCCTGCCAGGCTCCTCTGTCTATGAAATTCTCCAGGCCAGAATACTGGAAAGGGTAGCCGTTCCCTTCTCCAGGGGATCTCCCCAACCCAGGGATCAAACCCAGATCTTCCTCATTGCAGGCAGATTCTTCATCTGAGCCACCAAGGAAGGGGCCTAAAATAAAGATGGTATGACTATATTCACTTTAGACCTTAAAATTAAAAAAATATTACTGAAATAATGGTAAAAACATTGATAGATGACTCATATCCTCAAAATTTGATAATTCTAAAGGTGTAAAGGCTTCATAGCACAACTTTAAAATACATAAAGTAGAAACTTCCCTTGTGGCCCCAGTGGTTAAAACTCTGTTATCCTGATGCAGGGGGGCCCAGGTTTGACCCCTGGTCAAGGGGCTAGATGCCACATGCTGCAGTGAAGATCTCGTGTACTGTAAGTAAGACCCGGAACAGCCAAAAAAAAAAAAAAATACATAATGTAAAAGTTGCCAGAACTATAAGGAAAATCAATAAATCCACCAGCACAGTGGGAGATTCTGATATATCACATCAGTATTTAATCAAGCAATCATAAAAGGCATCAGAAGGAATACAGATGATTTGAAAAATGCAGTAACAAACTTCATCTGTTGGTTACATATAGACCCCTATACCTGACAGCTGGATTCCATACATTCCTGTCAAGTGCCCCTAAAGCATTTATGTGAAAACCATTCAGGTATATGGCCAAACTGTTTAGACAAGTTTGAATAAGTTTTTTAAAAACTGGTGTATACAGACCATATTCTTTAGAAACAATGCAATTGAGTTAGAAATGCATTTTAAAAGATTTTTTTTCTTTTAATAGTGTATGTTTGAAAAATTTAAAAAATACTTCCTGGAGAGGAAAATGAATGTTTTCAATACTTATATTAGAAAGAAAAGTAATGCCTTAAAGTTAATAAGCTAAGCTTCCAATCTAAGAGATTAGAGGAGAAAACAAAAGAATAAAACCAGAGATAGTGGCAGAAAGGGAAATTATCATGATAAACAGAAATTAAAAGGAGAGAACACACAAATGAACATTTAGGAAAAATTGTTAAAATGTAATCAGCATTTAAAAATATTCTCATGCCTTCAAAGAAAATCACCAGGCCCAGATAATTTTATAGGTGAGTTCTAACACACTTTCAAGGAATATAAGAAAGGGGATAGGAGAGAAGAAACACTCTCATTTTCGGAAGTTGGGTATGTAAAATTAATCAACGAGTGACGAGACCAGAAGGGGGAGCTCCCACACCCTGCCACTATAGCAGAACCCTGGAGGAGAGGAGAAGCATTTCTTTTCTAGCAAGGACTCAGCCAATGAAACGCCATGGACTCTTTTACGATAGCCCTCCCAACTTCCTTTTCCTCTCCTTAAAAGCATTCTCCTCCCCTGCTGTGCCAGGACTTGTACCTATCTTGCCATGGTTTCAGAACCTGAATTGCAGTTCTCTGCTGATCAAGTATAAACCCATATTTGCTGGAGGAATATCCAGCAGTCTGCTTCCTTCAGGTCAACAGGTATAATGGAGATATTAAAACCAAGCAATTTCAGTGTAAGAAATGTAATTTATAGATCCCACATGCTGCAGCTAAAGATGCCACATGCCTAAACGAAGATCAAAAATCCTGCAAGCCACAACTAAGACCTGGCACAGCCAAATAAATCAAAAAAAGAAGGTAAGCATGTCCATTTGTTCAGTTATGGTCTATGCTGTTTCATAGCACAGTAGCTGAGTTGAGCAGTTGCTACAGAAACCATATGACCTACAAAGTCTAAAATGTATACTATCTGGTCCTTTAGAGAGGAAGTTCTTCCAATTCCTACTGTGTAGTTCATAAATATCTTATCACAATTAAAAATAAGTTCATATATAAAAATATTAACATTTAAAAAGTTATTTGAATTACTATTTTATTTTAGCAGATGCCTCTAGACAAGATTTAAATCTATTAATAACAAGCTTCTGGGCTAAAGACCAAATAAAATACCCTATATGTATGGTATTTTTGAGGATGCAAGGAACAATGTAAGAGCTAAATTTTCTCTAGTGTGGTATGAAATAAGCCTCTGATTGAGACAGCAAAATGTTTGCACATTAAAAAGATTGTCAACTTGGATTTATCTCATTAAAGTCCTTCTTTTCATCTAGTTGTCAAATATTTTGAACTGAATTAATATATTACTGTAAAGTGATTAAAGATTATTTAGGTGATAGCCTTAAAGATATGTTTAAAAATACGACCACATTTTCAGAGTAGATGCCAACAAGGAAGGTAAAGTGGCTGGAAAATGGGAGAAAAAATCTCTTCCCCCTCCCTTCTTAGGTTCAGTGGCTGGGGCCATGCAAATTGAACTGGCAAAAGATAGATTAACAAGAAAAGAAGATTTATCAAATGTGCGTGTCAGAGGTCTACCAGAAATGACGTGAACACACCCAAGGACTGATCAGGCCCAAAGGCTTATATGTCATTTCAACAATGAGCAATACATTTGTGAAGGACAAGACAAAGGGAAGGAGTTTGAGTTCCTGGGAACATGGAAGATAAGGGTACTTGTGAGGTTTGTCATTTAGATTGCACTTGGTATCAGTCTCTGGGAAGGTAAGAGTCTAGAACCATCTTCAGTTATTAAGAGTCCCTGGGGAATGATAGATTTCTCTTCTTAGTACAGGTGAGGGAAATACTTTTACAAATGAACATGTACATTTTTGCTCTTGGCCAGATGGGGGGAGGGCGAGAGTTTTTTTCCTCAATGCTTGCTGTTTCTTTTTTTTTTTTTTTCTTCCAATTTTATTTTATTTTTAAACTTTACATAATTGTATTAGTTTTGCCAAATATCAAAATGAATCCGCCACAGGTATACATGTGTTCCCCATCCCGAACCCTCCTCCCTCCTCCCTCCCCATACCATCCCTCTGGGCCGTCCCAGTGCACCAGCCCCAAGCATCCAGCGTCATGCATCGAACCTGGACTGGCAACTCGTTTCCTACATGATATTTTACATGTTTCATTGCCATTCTCCCACATCTTCCCACCCTCTCCCTCTCCCACAGAGTCTATAAGACTGTTCTATACATCAGTGTCTCTTTTGCTGTCTCGTACACCAGGTTATTGTTACCATCTTTCTAAATTCCATATATATGCGTTAGTATACTGTATTTATGTTTTTCCTTCTGGCTTACTTCACTCTGTATAATAGGCTCCAGTTTCATCCACCTCATTAGAACTGATTCAAATGTATTCTTTTTAATGGCTGAGTAATACTCCATTGTGTATATGTACCACAGCTTTCTTATCCATTCATCTGCTGATGGATTCATCTGCTGAATGCTTGCTGTTTCTTAACTGCCATCAGCTCAAAATAATCCTTATGCCAAAGTGGCATATTTTGATCCCTTCAGTAACAAATGGCTTCTTGAGGTGAAATTTATTTTGCTAACGTTTACAATCCGGGTCTGGTTCTTCCCCAAGCCCCAGCTGTCTTCAGAGAAGACATGGTTGTTTCCTCTCTATTTTCACCTTGAGAATGTGAAGCTAACAGATTTTCTACAGATGCTGCTTTGCTGCTTGTTTCTCCATCTCATCATATGCCATTTCTATTAATATTTCTGCAGAAAGTTGGGCTGGAAAATTTCCTCTATCAAAGCACCAATATGAGGGTTTGGCTATCCTTCAAGCAATTTAGTTTGTTCATTGTTGTTCAGTCACTAAATCATGTCTGACTCTTTGTGACCCCATGGACTGCACCACACTGGGCTTCCCTGTCCTTCATGATCTCCAGGAGTTTGCTCAAACTCATGTCCATTGAGTCAGCGATGCCATCCAACCATCTCATCCTCTGTCATCCCGTTCTTTTGCCTTCAATCTTTCCCAGCATCAGGGTCTTTTCCAATGAGTTGGCTCTTTACATCAGGTGGCCAAAGTATATTCAGGGTTGATTTCCTTTAGGATTGACTGGTTTGATCTCCTTGCTGTCCAAGGGACTCACGAAAGTCTTCTCCAGCAACGTACTTCGAAAACATCAATTTTTTGGCACTCAGCATTTTTTATGGTCCAACTCTCAAACATCCATCCATGACTACAGGTAAAACTATAGATTTGACTATACAGACCTTTGTTGACAAAGTGATGTCTCTGCTTTTTAGTATGCTGTCTAGGTTTGTCATAGTTTTTCTTCCAAGGAGCAAGCGTTAATTTCATGATTGCTGTCTTCATCTGCAGTTATTTTGGAACTCAAGAAAATAAAGTCTGTCACTGTTTCCACTTTTTCCCCATCTATTTGCCACAAAGTGATGGTACCGGATGCTAATTTACTCTAGACTTGGTTACTTTACACTTTTCCTCTTAATATGGCTAATGTTTTTAAAGTCCACCATATCATTCTTTTTTTTTTTTCTTCACTCATTTATTCATTCAACATATATTTTGAGTACCTACCAAGGATCAGACATTATTTTAGGTGTTGGGCATTCTGCAACGCACAAAAGAGGAAAAAATTCTGCCTTTATATTCTAAATGGTAGGAACAGACCATAAACAAGGTAAACATGTAAAATATGTAATGTGATAGTGATAAATGGTAAAAATGGCTGTAAGGGTAGATTTTAAATTGAAGAAAACCAGACAGAGTTTGACACAAATAGTGTTTTTTTTAGCAATGCAGATAACTTTGTCTCATAGAGATACAAGTGATTTGTGTCCAGTAGAAGAGCTTGGGTTGAAACTGAAAGATTAGTTTTATTGCCCAATGGTATATTACCCAATTTTAATGTAATTTAGTAATCTTATTCCAGCATTCTTTCTCCTCTCAGTAACGATAAATACCTTTGTCTTTCTACGCTCCATTTGAACCAGGTTTATTATTCTGCTGGTTCTGTCATTAATGAGGTAAACAACTAGGAGAGTCATGATTTTTACCTTTTTGAAAATTATGTATTAACATATAGAATGTGATTTATGTAGTTCTGATTTACTAAAAACCTTTAGTGAGCAAACAAAAAACTGATATGTAATAGTGATTTTTTAAATTCGTGGGCTGATTTTTTTTTTTTTTTTTAATTTTTAAAATGTGTTTGTTTTTGGCTGTGCTGGGTCTTCATTGCTGTGTGTGGGCTTTCTCTAGTCGCAGTGAGCGGGGGCTACCCGTGCAAGGGCTTCTTGTTGTGGTGGCTTCTCTTATTGCAGACCGCGGGCTCCAGGGCATGGAGCCTTCAGTAGTTGGGGCATACGGGCTTAGTTGCCCTGTGGCATATGGAATCTTCCCTGACCAGGGATTTAACCCCTGTCTCCTGTATTAGCAGGTGGTCTCTTAACTACTGGACCACCAGGGAAGTCCTTTGGGTTGATTTCTAACATTCTAACGTTGATTTAGACATTAGAAATGAAAATTATGAAGACCATACAGTTATAGGAGATAAAAGTTTATGAGAATGTTTTTAAAATACATATTTAGTGTTAAAAGAGAAACTGAGACATATTAACATTTTTAAGAGTTTATTTGAACAAAAATCTATTTTAATCAGGCAGTGCCAAACTAGAAGTGATTAGGTGCACTCTATCAGCAGAAGCTAGTGGAAAGATTTTTATAAGCAAGAAGCAGAAGCCAAGCAAAAAGTTATTTCATTAGCCATAGCTTAAGTGTTTACCTTACTTGGAAAACCATGGTTAGATGTTTATGATTTTGATTTTGATTTCTTAACCTTGAAGCTTAAGTTTTGGTTTGGTTGGGTAGGCTGCTAAGAATAGAGCCACCTCAGTCTAATGGATTCCTTATTTAAATAATTATTTTCACAATATGTAAATAAAATAATTAAACTCCTATAATGATTGCCTATTTTACTGGTGTTTTTTCTGCCAGTCCAGTAAATATTCAAATATTTAAAATCATTAAGAGAACAGGCTTTGGAGTAAGACTACCTGGCTCTACATGCTGGATCAACCACTTCTTGGTCTGGGCAAATTGTTTAAACCTCAGTACTCTTTATCTCATCAGATTATTGGGAGGATAAGTGAAATATAATAATGTAAGCAAGAAGTTCAGAAAAGCTCTGGTAACTAACAGCTCAATATGTGTAAGCTACAAGCTTTCTGTTTGCAATGAAAACTTGCAAAGTAATTCCCTGGTGGCTCAGGGGTAAAGAATCCATCTGCCAATGCAAGAAACATGGGTTCAACCCCTGATCCAGGAAGATCTCCTAGAGTAGGAAACCACTCCAGTATTCTTGCCTGAGAAATCCCATGGACAAAGCATGGCAGGCGCAAGTCCAAGGTGTTGCAAAAGAGTCAGATACGTCTTAGCACAATTACAACTTGGTACTGTTGTGTAAAACACTTTAAAAACAACATACGGTGCTTGCAATATTTAATAGAACATTTTTCAGTGTAGAAAAGGTTTACTTACTAGCGGGCTCCTTTCAAATAAAATTGGGTTAATTCTTATCTACCAAGATAGTCCTGTATTTTGCCTTTATTTTATTGAACATTTTGTAGAACATTTTACAACCCCAGGTAAATTTTGTTTGCTAGTCAAACCTATGTCTCAACAGTTAGTATTTCTTCTACATGAAAAAAAACTTCTAAACTAACTGTTGTTTGAGTAAACAACTGACAATACAACGAAAAGATCTTGCAAACATTTGTTTAGAGAATTTGAGTAAAACCATTCCTCCCAAACTTTAGTAGTTATTAATTTTCCAAATAAAAGAAATGAACGAAAAAATTTAAAATACAATAAAATGGAACAAACCGAAAATAATTGTAGTTCTTTTTAAACTGTTGGCACCGTTAGTCAAGCCAGCATCCTAATCAGGGACAGCAAATACTGTGCAGGCTTAAAAAATGAGTTGGCCTTTCCAAATGTCCTAAGGCTTGAAAAATGGCTTGGTCTTTCTGTGTGTCTTCAACTTCCCAAGTCAGAGCAAATGATACAATGGATTCTTTATTCTATTCTAAGCTAAGCTAAGTCACTTCAGTCGTGTCCGACTCTGTGTGACCCCATAGACGGCAGCCCACCAGGCTCTCCCGTCCCTGGGATTCTCCAGGCAAGAACACTGGAGTGGGTTGCCATTTCCTTCTCCAGTGCATGAAAGTGAAAAGTGAAAGTGAAGTCCTCAGTCGTGTCCGACTCCTAGCGACCCCATGGACTGCAGCCCACCAGGCTCCTCTGTCCATGGGATTTTCCAGGCAAGAGTACTGGAGTGGGGTGCCATTGCCGTCTCCTATTCTATTCTACCTCACAGTATTTTAAAGTCACCAACATTCTCAAAATCAAGGGACAGGAGTACTAATTTACCTACCTACAACTTTTCAATTGTAAATTATTCCACTAAATTGGTTGTATGTGTTAAAACAAAACAAAACACGTAGGTCCCGGTCAGCCCTGCACTGTGGTCCAGCCGCCCTGCGCAGTGTCCCTGGGCCGGGCCAGGCTGCGCTGCCTAGCAAATGAAGCAACCGACAAACAACTAATCTCAAAAATATACAAGCAACTCCTACAGCTCAACTCCAGAAAAATAAACGACCCAATCAAAAAATGGGCCAAAGAACTAAATAGACATTTCTCCAAAGAAGACATACAGATGGCTAACAAACACATGAAAAGATGCTCAACATCACTCATTATCAGAGAAATGCAAATCAAAACCACTATGAGGTACCATTTCACACCAGTCAGAATGGCTGCGATCCAAAAGTCTACAAATAATAAATGCTGGAGAGGGTGTGGAGAAAAGGGAACCCTCTTACACTGTTGGTGGGAATGCAACCTAGTACAGCCACTATGGAGAACAGTGTGGAGATTCCTTAAAAAACTGGAAATAGAACTGCCTTATGATCCAGCAATCCCACTGCTGGGCATACACACTGAGGAAACCAGAAGGGAAAGAGACACGTGTACCCCAATGTTCATCGCAGCACTGTTTATAATAGCCAGGACATGGAAGCAACCTAGATGTCCATCAGCAGATGAATGGATAAGAAAGCAGTGGTACATATACACAATGGAGTATTACTCAGCCATTAAAAAGAATACATTTGAATCAGTTCTAATGAGGTGGATGAAACTGGAGCCTATTATACAGAGTGAAGTAAGCCAGAAGGAAAAACATAAATACAGTATACTAACGCATATATATGGAATTTAGAAAGATGGTAACAATAACCTGGTGTACGAGACAGCAAAAGAGACACTGATGTATAGAACAGTCTTATAGACTCTGTGGGAGAGGGAGAGGGTGGGAAGATTTGGGAGAATGGCATTGAAACATGTAAAATACCATGTAGGAAACGAGTTGCCAGTCCAGGTTCGATGCACGATGCTGGATGCTTGGGGCTGGTGCACTGGACGGCCCAGAGGGTTGGTATGGGGAGGGAGGAGGGAGGAGGGTTCGGGATGGGGAACACATGTATACCTGTGGCGGATTCATTTTGATATTTGGCAAAACTAATACAATTATGTAAAGATTAAAAATAAAATAAAATTAGAAAAAAAAAAAAAAAACCAAAAAAAACCCAAAACAAAACAAAACAAAATTCAACCAAGTAAACTTGAAGATTCTAATGCTTTATTCAGTGATTGAATTAATCAGGAAGCAGGCTGTGTAGTAACTAGAAGAGCACTCCAGGGAATGATACAAAATGGAAGGCTTTTATAGAAAGGAGGGTGGGGCAAAGAAGTTATTTCCAAAAGAAAAAGAATTATTTGGGGCCAGCACCTCTTTTTAGGGGGAGGAGAATTGCAATAGCTTTTATCATGCAGATTGCTTCTTCTTCCTCTGGGGGCTAGAGGGCTCACATGACAGATGACCTCACTGGTGATGACCAGGAAATTCCAAACTGGTTGACTAAGATTACATTTCTGAGACTGAGAGGAAACACACACACACACACACACACACACACACACACGCAACTAATTTATGACAAAGGAGCCAAGAACATACAAGGGAAAAAAGAAAGTCTCTTCAGTAAATGCTGTTGGGAAAACTAGATAGCCATATGCAAAAGATTAAAACTAGATCCCAATCTTACATCATATAAAAAAATTAACTCTAAGTGGATTAAAACCTTGAGTGTAAACGGCAAACCGTTAAATTCCCTGAAGAAAACAGGCAGTACCTAGTACATTGGGACTCCCCTGGTGGGCCAGTGGTTGGCTCTGTGCATCCACTGCAGGGGATTTGGGTTCAATTCCTGGTTGGGAAACTAGAATCCCACAAGCTGCATGGCCAAAAAAACAAAAGATCCTAGAAAATAGGCAGTACACTTTTTGACATCAGTCTTAGCAATATTTTTTTGGATATGTCTCCTCAGGCAAGAGAAACAAAAATAAAAATAAATAAATTTCTGCACACCAAAGGAAAGCATCAACAAAATGAAATGACAGCCTACTGAATGGGAGAAAAATTTGCAAATCATGTATCTGATAAAGGGTTAATATCCAAATATATAGAAAGAACCCATACAATACTAGAACTGACTCCTCCAGAAACAAAGTTCCTCTGCTGAGTTTATGATTAAACTCTCTACCCAGAACTGTATTCCCTTTCTTGTCCTGTGCTTATTCCTCACAGAATAGGACAGAGGACTATCAAAGAAAAGGGGACACTGAAAATGAGCAGGAGCCTGTGAGGCTCTCCCCAGTACAGAAGCCTTTCCAGAGCTCCCCTTTCTTGCTTGTAGAAAAAGGCTTTGGTCTCCAGTACTCTTGCCTGGAAACTCCCATGGATGGAAGAGCCTGGTAGGCTGCAGTCCATGGGGTCGCTAAGAGTTGGACAGGACTGAGCAACTTCACTTTCACTTTAATGCATTGGAGAAGGAAATGGCAACCCACTCCAGTGTTCTTGCCTGAGAGAATCCCAGGGATGGGGGAGCCTGGTGGGCTGCTGTCTATGGGGTCGCACAGAGTCAGACATGACTGAAGCAACTTAACAGCAGCAGCAGGCCTTCCCTGAGTTCTCTTGTGGTTCAGTCGGTAAGTCATGTCCAACTCTTTGTGACCCTGTGGACTGCAGCACGCCAGGCTTCCCTGTCCTTTATTATTTCCTGGAGTTTGTTCAAATTCATATCCACTGAGTCAGTGATGCTGTCTAACCATCTCATCCTCTGCTGCCCACTTCTCCTTTTGCTTCGATCTTTCCCAGCAACAGGGTCTTGAGTTCTAAAGAGCAGATTTAAGCAGTTACTAGTTAGGGAACTGAGGGAATGCAGAAATAAAGGAAAATAGTCAAGAAACAGTACTTTGGTGATAAATCAGTCCTAGTTCCTCCTTGAGGGATATACATAAGAACCTGATACATATAAAGAGCCTCTTGATGAAGGTGAAAGAGGAGAGTGAAAAGCTGGCTTAAAACCCAACATTAAAAAAACTAAGATCATGGCATCTAGTCCCATCACTTCATGGTAAATAGATGGAGAAAAAATGGAAACAGTGACAGACTTTATTTGCTTGGACTCCAAAATCACGGTGGACAGTGACAGCAGCCATGAAATTAAAAGATGCTTGCTCCTTGGAAGAAAAACTATGACTAACCTAGACAGTGTATTAAAAAGCAGAGACATCACTTTGTCAACAAAGGTCCATGTAGTCAAAACTATGGTTTTTTCCAGTAATCATGTATGGATGTAAGAGTTGGACCATAAAGAAGGTTTAGTGCTGAAGAATTGATGCTTTTGAAGTGTGGTGTTGGAGAAGACTCTTGAGAGTCCCTTGGACAGCAGGGAGATCCAACCAGTCCATGCTAAAGAAAATCAACCCTGAATATTCATCGGAAGGACTAATGCTGAAGCTGAAAATCCAATACTTTGGCCACCTGATGCAAAGAGCCAACTCATTGGAAAAGACCCTGATGCTGGGAAAGATTGAAGGCTGGAGGAGAAGCAGGAGACAGAGGGTGAAATGGTTGGATGGCATCATTGACTCAATGGACATGAGTTTGAGCAAATTCCTGGAGATAGTGAAGGACAGGGAAGCCTGGCGTGCTGCAGTCCATGGGGTCTCAAAGAGTCAGACACCAGTGAGCGACAATGATATATCTTTGAGATGTTCTGCGGGAAGTAGGGCCCACCCAGGTGGAAAAATGGTAACTGCATCCTGAGACCAAAGGTTGATGACTGAGATTCCTGGAACACCACCCTGTTATGTCACCACACATCAGTCAGAAGTCATGTCCCCTACAGCCCTCACCCCAAATGCTGCCTTTAAAAACCTCTTCCCTTTGGAATTCCTTGGCAGTTCCATGTTTAGGACTCCTTGCTTTCCCTGCTGAGGGCCCAGGTTTGATTGGTGGTTAGGGAAGTAAGATTCCCACAAGCCACACAGTGCGGCCCAAAAACCCCCAAAACCAAAACCAAACCAAACCAAACAAAAAAACTCTTTCCAGAAATCCATCAGGGAGTTGGGTATTTTGAGCAAAAGCTTCCCACGCTCCTTGTTTGACACTTCAATAAACCTTCCTCTGCTCCGAACTCTGACTTTTTGGTTTGTCTAGCCTAACTAGGCACAGGGCACATAAAGGGGTTCAACAACGACAACAGACACCCCAGTTTAAAGGGCAGAGGGGACCTCCCTGGTGGTTCAGAGGTTGAGAGTCTGCCTGCAAATGCAGGGGACATGCATTCAATCCCTGGTCAAGGAGGATCTCACATGCTGTGGAGCAACTAAGCCCATGTGCCACCACTGCTGAAGGCCCCGTGCCCAGAGTCCATGCCCTGCAACAGAAGCAGCCACAGCAGTGAGAAGCCTGTGCACCACAACGAAGAGTAGCCGCCCCGCCCCACCCCCAACCAGAGAAAGCCCGCATGCAGAAACCAAGACCCAGCGCAGCCAAAAAATAATACAAAAATTTTTTAAATGGGCAGAGGATCTGAACTTTTGTCCAAAATAGACATATAGATGATCAACAAGCATATGATGTTCAGCATCACTAATTATTGGGGAAATGCAAGTCAAAACCACATTGAGCTATCACCTCACATCTGTAGAATGGTTAGCATCAAAAAGACAAGAAATAGCAAGTGTTGTTGAGAATGTGGAGAAAAGGAAACCCTCCTGCACTGTTGTTAAGAATATGAGTTGCTGCAGCCACTATGGCAGTATCTCAAAAAATTAAGACTAGAACTACTGACTTTAAAAGCACAGTGTAAAAGCTGTGGGTCAGATTTATTCAGTGTCTTCAGTTCAGTTCAGTCGCTCAGTTGTGTCTGACGTTTTGTGACCCCCTGGACTGCAGCACTCCAGGCCTCCCTGTCCATCGCCAACTCCCGGAGTTTACTCAAATTCATGTTCATTGAGTTGGGGATAACGATCCAACCATCTCATCCTCTGTCGTCCCCTTCTCCTCCTGCCTTCAAACTCCCCGCATCAGGGTCTTTTCCAATGAGTCAGTTTTTCACATCAGGTGGCCAAAGTATTGGAGTTTCAGCTTCAGTGTCAGTCCTTCCAATGAATATTCAGGACTGGTTTTCTTTAGGATGGACTGGTTGGATCTCCTTGCAGTCCAAGGGACTCTCAAGAGTCTTCTCCAACACCACAGTTCAAAAGAATCAATTCTTTGGCAATCAGCTTTTTTTATAGTCCAACTCTCACATCCATACATGACTGCTGGAAAAACCATACCTTTGACTAGATGGACCTTTGTTGGCAAAGTAATGTCTCTGCTTTTTAATATGCTGTCTAGGTTGGTCATAACCTTTCTTTCAAGGAGCAAGTGTCTTTTAATTTCATGGCTGCAGTCACTATCTGCAGTGATTTTGGAGCCCCCCAAAATAAAGTCTGTCACTGTTTCCCCATCTATTTGCCATGAAGTGATTGGACCAGACCCCATGATCTTAGTTTTCTGAATGTTGAGTTTTAATGTTGAGTGTCTTACTGAGAACTAAAACCCCAGAGATAGACTCTCAAATAGCTCTGAGAAACTGTTTCAAAGATGTAAGCAAGGAGGTTATCAGGAATAGCCTGGTAATGAAGGATAAAATTTCTCATGCACATTTAAGTAGATATCTTCTCCATTGATAAGATACTTTTGTAATTTAGTCATTCAATTTGTTAATAAGGTGTATCATATTGATTGATTTGCAGATATTGAATCATCCTTGCATCCCTGGGCTAAATTCCCCTTTATCATAGCATATAATTCTTTTAACATATTGTTGAATTTGGTTTGCTAATATTTTTTTGAAGATTTTTGCATCTATGTTCATATCAGTGATATTGGTCGGCAATTTTCTTTTGTTGGGGTAACTTTGTCTGGTTTTGTTATCAGGGTGATGATGGTCTCAAACAATGAATTTGGTAGTGTGGTAAATTTAAATTTTGCTTTTTGGAACCTTCTGGAATTTCTTTTTTTGAATATTTTCAATCCATGTTTGGTTGAATCTGCATATGTGGAACCATGAATACAGAAAGAAAGTGAAATCGCTCAGTCATGTCTGACTCTTTGCGACCCTGTGGACTGTAGCCCGCCAGGCTCCTCTGTCCATGGGATTCTCCAGGCAAGAATACTGGAGTGGGTTGCCATTTCCTTCTCCAGGGGATCTTCCCAACCCAGGGATCGAACCCGGGTTTCCTGCATTGCAGGCAGACGCTTTATCCTCTGAGCCACCAGGGAAGCTGAAATACAGAGGGCCAGTTGAATATTTATTCAACAAACCCTGAATGCCAAGCCAACTCTGGGCCTTCTCACCCAGACAAGTTTGACAGTATGGCACCAGTTCATCAGATATTCCTTATCATATAAAAACTTTTTGCCTTCCACCTCATTTTGCAGTTCTCCAAAGGAGACTGTGGATCTGTGAAGCATTAAAATTTGTTTGTATCACCTAAATTGTCTTCTTTGATTTTTTTTTTTTAAACAGTGCTGTCTACCCTCTATCTTTTTGTTTAAAAGCAGGGCATACATTTTTCCCCTCTATGGTACCAGCAAGAAGAAAGAAAGAAAGTGAAGTCGCTCAGCAAGAAGAGAGCTATCCTTATTGCTTGTTCAAAGATAAACTGAGCCATATTAAATATTTTAAGGGTGTATTTGAGCAAAACTTGATTTGAATTGGGTAATGCCTAATTGGAAGTAGTTAAAATCATTTCACCAACAAGAGCCAGGGAAAAGACTTTTACAGAGTGGAGGAAGAAGCAAAGCAAGGATATTACTTGATTAGCTATAGCTTGAGACCCGGGTTCAAGCCCTGGGTTGGGAAGATCTCCTGGAGAAGGAAATGGCAACCCACTCCAGTACTCTTGCCTGGAAAATTCCATGGATGAAGGAACCTCATAGGCTGTAGTCCATGGGGCTGCCAAGAGTCGGGCATGACTGAGTGACTTCACTTTCACTTCACTTCATAGCTTGAGCAGTTGCACTAATTCAGAAAGCCTGGTTGGCTGTTTGTGACAGGTTGTTCTTAGGTTTTGATTTCTTAACCTTAAGGCACTTCAGTCTTAGATTTAGTGTTTTGGTTTGTTTTTAAATTTTAATTTATTTATTTCCTTGTGCTGGGTCTCTGTTGCTATGCACAGGCTTTCTCTGGTTGCAGGGCTCAGGCTTCTCATTGCAGCAGCTTCTCTTGTGAAGCATGGGCTCTAGGCACGCAGGCTTTAGTAACTGCAACATGCGGGCTCAGTTCTGCAGCTCAGGGGCTTTAGAACTTGGGCCCAGTAGTTGTGGCCCCCAAGTCTATCTGCTCTGCGGCATGTGGGATCGTCCCAGACTAGGGGTCGAAACCGTGTCCACTGCATTGACAGGCAGATTCTTATCCACTGCAGCACCAGGGAGGTCCAGGCTTAGGTTTTGGTTTGCTTAAGTGGGCTACTAGTTATTACCTGCTGTTTAATTAATTTATTAATGGTCTGCTTTTTAATTAACTTACGACGTTGGAGATGGAAAGCTGGCACTGAGATGAGTTTGCATAAACAAAACATTCAAATAACACTTATCCTCCATTCCTTCTACTCATATATTTTCTTGTCACTTTCCCCACAATTCCTCTGCCCTAGAAGCCCAAACTCCCTTTGCTTTGTCTAGTAACTTTTCTACAATATATCACCATTTGTTAAAATGATATATAAGCCCCTAAGTCTAACCACTTCTTTGGATTTTTCACTTCTTTTTTTAGGGGGAGAGGGGGTAAAGTTATCATACACATGTAAATACTAACATTAATAAAACTTGTATGCCTTTTCTCCTGTTAATCTGTATTTTATTAGTTTAATTTGTACCTCTGCAGGTACTTGAGCTAAGAGGGTAGAGGAAAAGGTTTTCTTTCCCTACAAGGTAAAAGGGAGAAGAAGGAGATGGTATTTTCCAAAAATTGTTCTTAATTTTCTTTGCAAATTAATTTGTTTGCTTGTTTTTTGTCAACTAAGTATACATTTTATATATTAGCCAAAATCTGTCAAGTGAAATATATTTTTGGATCCCAGTTTTAGCCAACTAATCTGTAACAAGCATAGTTCTTAAAACACTTTTAAAAAGTGTACAATGCGTTATTTTTTATGTAATCTTGCAATGCTGACATCAAGTATACTATTGTAATATAATTTAGAAGTGATAACATGAATAAGTGATTGCCCTGAATTATCAGGTAGATTTTTTTCTCCCTTAATTGTCTTAATATAGATGGATATAAGCGAGAGAGAAGGGGAGAGAGAAAGAAAAAGAAAGAGGCATTCTTCCACCCAGAGACCTAGATATTTTTTACACAATAATACTTTAACTGTCAATAATAATTATGTTATGTAAAGTACTTTGTCATCTCCCACTTCTCATTCATGCTACCTGTGGTGGCAAGACATTTTCAGATTAGCATTTTACAAAGGACCATTTATTTGAGCCCTGACTGTAATACTCTACTTTAGATTTTCAGACTATTCTAAGCCATCTATGGACTTAAGCAACACACTGAATTAGGTGGTCTGTGGAATCTTCTATCAATGAGTTTCTATCAAATCATAAGAGAAGATGGAAGTGCAGTCAGTCTAAATTCTATACAACTCATCTTTCTAATTATACTGCCTAGGGAGGCCAGATGGCTAGCTGTCAAGAGACCTCAGGAAGTGTATTTACACTGGTAAATTCAATGTGGTACAAGCTCTGAATCTGCTTTGCAGACTCAAAACTTGAATTTTTGTCAAGCACATTGAAAGTAAAGTCTTTTCTTGGCAGACTCATTTTATTCATGCTTACAGTGACTGAAATGTCATTTTATTAATTTACAGTGGGCAATAAAATGTTCATGTGGATTGTTCTGCTTGCCTCAACAGGATAAGTGCATTTACTCTTTGAAGACAAAACTACCTGAGAAGCCAATTATAATTGAAAATTTGCGGGGTCTTTATTCAGAACAAGAGGAGGTGGCCAAATGATGCTCCTCAGGGACAGAATTTTCAGGTAACTTAAAGTGTTTTGAGTCTGTGATGTTCCCTTCTCATCCTTCAAAGGGTTGAGTACAAAATGGAGATACGTATAGGCCCTGTAGCTTAACTGGGGGCAGGGCGAGAGTTCGGAAAGAGTAGGAATTAGATGACAAAAGGAGGATGAATGTAGCAAACATTCAGCCAAGTGTCATGGCCCAGAAGTCAGGGAGAGACTGTGCTGAGCCAAAAAACTGCAGTAGTTCAGCATGCCTGAAGCATACAGCGCAAAAAGAAAATAACGTCAAGTGGCATGGAAGGCTTTCAAATCACAGTTTGGGGTTTTTGTCCTCAAATGATGGGGACTAGTGAGGAATTTTAAGCTGGGGAGTAATGAAGATAAGGTTTGTGCTTTAGTAACATCACTCAAGCTGCGGGGTAGAGAATGAATTAGATGGATGCAAGAACAAGATCAGAGAGGAGTTGCTCCTAGGTCAGAAAGGAGTGACTTGAAAACGGGGATGATGTGAAGCAGAATTTACAGAACAAGGTGATTAATTAAATGTGGGCAGAAATAAAAGGAGAACAGGCAAAGATGGCAGATTTCTAGCTTGGGTATGGTAGTGCCAGCAATGGTATGGGAACCCAGGAGGTCATAGGGAAGTGAGTGAAGGGTGGGCTAAAGAGGGGAGTGATGAGTCAGTTTAGAGTTCAGACATTTTGAAGTGAGCTAGAGGATTCTGTGGCCCCACAGTGGAAACACAGTGTTAACCACTGGACTGCCAGGGAAGTCCTGGTATTTGTCTTTCTCTGTCTGACTTCACTTAATATGATAATCTCTAGTTACAGTCATGTTGCAACAAATGGCATTATTTCATTCTTTCTTTATGGCTGCTGCTGCTGCTAAGTCACTTCAGTCGTGTCTGACTCTGTGTGACCCCATAGACGGCAGCCCACCAGGATCCCCCATCCCTGGGATTCTCCAGGCAAGAACAGGAGTGGGTTGTCATTTCCTTCTCCAATGCATGAAAGTGAAAAGTGAAAGTGAAGTCGCTCAGTCGTGTCCAACTCTTAGCAACCCCATGGACTGCAGCCCACCAGGCCCCTCAGTCCATGGGATTTTCCAGGCAAGAGTACTGGAGTGGGGTGCCATTGCCTTCTCCACTTTATGGCTGAGTACTATATATACATATACATATGAATAGTATATATGAATGTCATGTATATGAATAGATGAACACCATATCTCCTTTATCCATTCATCTGTTGATGGGCATTTAGGTTGCTTCCATGTCTTGGCTATTGTGAATAATGCTGTTATGAACATAGGGATGCATGTATCTTTTTGGATTGGAGTTTTGTTTGGATATATGCCCAGGAATTGCTGGATCATATGGTCATTCTGTCTTTAATTTTCTGAGCAACCTCCATACTGTTTTCCATAGTATGGAAAGTAAGTATAGCTGCACCAACTTACATTGTGCAAGTTGCTCAGCCATGTCCGACTCTTTGTGACCCCATGGACTATACAGTCCATGGAATTCTCCAGGCCAGAAAACTGGAGTGGGTAGCCTTTCCCTTCTCCAGGGGATCTTCCCAACCCAGGGATTGAACCCAGATCTTCCGCATTGCAGGCAGATTTTTTTTTACCAGCTGAGCCACAAAGGAAGAGAGGAATTTTTGTTGTGCCACTTCTACATGATTCTGTGCTGTTGTTCAGTTGCTAAGTTGTGTCTGACTCTTTGCAACCCCATGGACTGTAGCCCACCAGGCTCCTCTGTCCTAAGCTCAAGAATACTGAAGTGGGTTGCCATTTTGTTCTCCAGGGGATCTTCCTCAACCAGGGGTTGAACCCGCATCTCCTATATTGGCAGGCAGATTCTTTCCCACTGAGCCAGGGAAGCCCCGACTGACTTTATTTGAGGTTTAAATGCAGTAGACTTGACCATGACCATATATGTATATACATGCATATATATATATACACATACATATATGATTTTTAATAAATTTTAAAACATGATTTCCTAAACCTGCTTCCAAAGAAACTCAGTAGAGACCTGATACTTTTCTTAGAGTTAAGTCAACTAGAGTATGGGGAAAATCAGTAGGGACTTCTGGAGAATTCATGTATCTTCCCACTGCTTTGAAGTTCTTGCCTTTGCCTCCCTCCTCATCCATCCCTCAAGGGTTGAAATAAACACAAACTGATACTAGACTTCAATTAGTTGGTTCAATGATGCTAAGGTAATTTGTTAAAACTGAACAGTTCAGTTGAGAAGAATAAAAACCAATCACTGCCAAATACCTGGTGAGTAGTCCTGTGTGCATTCCTTAGAATCCTTAAACTGTCTCTGCCTTATTTATACAGTCACCATCTGCACTTTACTTATCGTCTCATAATTTTTCATGCATTTGCTTCCACTTGGAAATGAATCATTTGGTGGTCACACATGAAATTAACCAGGAGAAAAAATGTTCTGATTTACAGAAGGCAGAGAATAGGTTGTTTCTCATCAAATCAGATCATATCAGTTGCTCAGTCGTGTCCGACTCTTTGCGACCCCATGAATCACAGCACGCCAGGCCTCCCTGTCCATCACCAACTCCCGGAGTTCACTCAGACTCATGTCCATCGAGTCAGTGGTGCCATCCAGCCATCTCATCCTCTGTCGTCCCCTTCTCCTCTTGCCCCCAATCCCTCCCAGCATCACAGTCTTTTCCAGTGAGTCAACTCTTCGCATGAGGTGGCCAAAGTACTGGAGTTTCAGCTTTAGCATCATTCCTTCCAAAGAAATCCCAGGGCTGATCTCCTTTAGAATGGACTGGTTGGATCTCCTTGCAGTCCATAAATATTGGGAAATTTTGAAAAGTTAAGAAACATGTGCTCAGTCTTTCAGTCATGGTCAATTCTTTGCGACCCCATGGACTACTGTAGCCTGCCAGGCTCCTCTGTCCATGGAAATTTCCAGGCCAGAATACTTGAGTGAATTGCCATTTACTTTCTCCAGGGTTAAGAAACATACATACACATATATTAAACCAAAAGAAAAAAGACTGCTGAGTAGGAACAAAGACGTTGGATTGCTCTAAGTACTGTTAGCTTTGAACCACATCTTCACAAGTAGGAAGATATTAGTTTATTTACAAAGATATTAGTTTGTAAAGCAATTGTTATGGAAATGATCATGTACCCTTCTGTCTTAGTTTAGGCTGCTTTAACAAAATTCCACAGGCTGGGTGGCAGAAATCGATTGGTCATAGTCATGAAGGCTGGAAGGCTGAGATCAGGGTGCCAGCATGGTTGGGTGAGGGGCGACATCTGAGTCACTGATTTCTTGTATCCTCACATGAAGGAAGAGACCAGAGAGTTCTTTATGGTTTCTTTTATAAGAACACTAATCCTATTCTTGAGGGCTCCACCCTCATGACCTACTCATCTCCCGAAGGTGCAACCTAGTAATACTGTTAGTTTTGGGGGTTAGAATTTCAGTATACGAGGTTTCTGTTCTGTTCACTCATTAAATTGTGTTTGATTCTTCGTGAACCCACGAACTGCAGCAAACCAGGCTTCCCTGTCCATCACCAACTCGCGGAGTTTACTCAAACTCATGTCCATAAGTCAGTGATGCCATACAACCATCTCATCTTCTGTCACCCCCTTCTCTTCTTGACCTCAATCTTTCCCAGCATCAGGATCTTTTCCAGTGAGTCAGCTCTTCACATCAGGTGGCCAAAGTATTGGAGCTTCAGTTTCAGCATCAGTCCTTCCAATGAATATTCAGGGTTGATTTCCTTTAGGATGGACTGTTTGGATCTCCTTGCTGTCTAAGGGACTCTCAAGAGTCTTTTCTAATACTGCAGTTCAAAAGCATCAGTCCTTCAGTGCTCAGCCTTCTTTATGGTCCAGCTCTCACATCCATACATGACTGCTGGATAAACCATAGCTTTGACTATATGGACTTTTGTCAGTAAAGTGATGTCTCTGCTTTTTAATATGCTGCCTAGGTTGGGTCATAGCTTTTCTTCCAAGGAGGTAGTGTCTTTTAATTTTGTGGCTACAGTCACTATATCCACAGTGATTTTGGAGCCCAAGAAAATAAAATCTGTCACTGTTTCCACTTTCCCCTATCTATTTGCCATACAGTTATGGGACTGGATGCCATGATCTTCGGAGAAGGCAATGACACCCCACTCCAGTACTCTTGCCTGGAAAATCCCATGGACGGAGGAGCCTGGTAGGCTGCAGGTCCATGGGGTCGTGAAGAGTCAGACATGACTGAGCGACTTCACTTTCACTTTTCACTTTCATGCATTGGAGAAGGAAATGGCACCCCATTCCAGTGTTCTTGCCTGGAGAATCCCAGGGATGGGGGAGCCTGGTGGGCTGCTGTCTATGGGGTCACACAGAGTCGGACACAACTGAAGCAACTTAGCAGCAGCAGCAGCAGCCATGATCTTAGTTTTTGGAATGGTGATTTTTAAGCCAGCTTTTTCACTCTCATCTCTCACTTTCATCAAGAGGCTCTTTAGTTACTCTTCGCTTTCTGCCATTAGAATAGTATCATCTGCATATCTGACGTTGTTGATATCTCTCCCAGCAATCTTTATTACAGCTTGTGAGTCATCTAGCCCAGCATTTTGAATGCTGTACTCTGCATAGAAGTTAAATAATCAGGGCAACAATATACAGCCTCGATGTACTCCTTACCAGTTTTGAACCAGTCCATTGTTCCATGTCCAGTTCTAACTGTTGCTTCTTGTCTTGCATACAGATTTCTCAGGAGACAGGTGAAGTGGTCTGGTATTCCCATCTCTTTAAGAATATTCCACAGTTTGTTGTGATCCACACAGTCAAAGGCTTTGGTATAGCCAATGAAGCAGACCCAGATGTTTTTCTGTAATTCCCTTGTTTTTTTCTATGATCCAATGGATGTTGGAATTTCCTAGTTCCTCTTCTAAATCCAGCTTGTACATCTGAAGTTCTCAGACCACATACTGCTGAAGCCCAGCTTGAAGGATTTTGAGCAGTACCTTGCCAGTATGTAAAATGAGTACAATTGTGCAGTAGTTTGAACATTCTTTGACATTGCCCTTCTTTGGGATTGAAATGAAAACTGGCCTTTTCCATTCCTGTGACCACTGCTGACTTTTCCACATTTGTTGGCATATTGAGTACAGCACTTTAACAGTATCATCTTCCAGGATTTGAAATAGCTCAGCTGGAATTCCATCACCTCCACTAGCTTTGTTCGTAGTGATGCTTCCTAAGTCCTGCTTGACTTCACACTCTAGCGTATCTGGCTCTGGGTGAGTGACCACACCATCATGGTTATCAGGGTCATTAAGACCTTTTTAATATAGTTCTTCTGTGTATTTTTGCCACCTCTTCAACCTCATCTGTTTCTGTTAGGCATGAATTTTAGCGGGGGTAAAAACATTTAAATCTTCCTTTCCTCATTCATCAAGAAATATTTATTTATTGCTAATCATGGATTGAGCATTGTTTTAATTATTGGGGATACAGCAGGGAACAAGAGACAAGATTCTTGTATTCCATTTTCTCTGCTATGCAGAGAATTAGAATGGGTAATCTGATAGATTGGAGACCCCGTTAATACTTTAGATGAGGTGATCCTTGGAGATCTCTCTGAGGAGGTGACTTTTAAAATACAATATGAATGCCAAGAAATTAATCACAAAGCATTTCTTAAATAGGAACTGTTTGATCAAAGGCAGGAATAAGTTTTTTGCAACTGAGGAAAAAACAGTTCAAGGAGGCTGAAGCAAAGTAAGCTAAGTGTTGTAAGTAGAAGGCGGAGAAGCAGGAGGGACCAGATCAACAGGTTGTGTGAGCCAGGATAAAGTATTTGGACTTTATTGTGAGTGTGATGGGAAGCTACAATCAAGGAGGACAGTGATGCTACTTAATTTGTATTTTTAAAAAGTTGTTTCTAGCTGCTGTATAGTGAACAGGTTATAGGGAAGCCAAAGGAAAAGCAGGGAGATCAACCAGGAAACTCTTCCAGTAGTTTGGACAGGAGATGAAGGTGCTGTGGACTGAGGTGACCATGGAAAGAAGTGGCAGGTCTGGTGTATGTTTTGGAGGTAGACCTGCTGGACTGGATGTAGAGGGGAGAAGTGATGAAATAGACAAAAAGAAGATAATGCCAAGATTTCTGGTTGGCTCCAACTGAGTAGTTGGGGGGTAGGACATAATGAGAAAGGAAAACTGGTGAAGGAGCACTTTTGAAGATAAAAATGAAACAGTTTTTGGTGGGCCATGTTAAGTTTGAGATGCTGGTTAGACACCCAAGCAGAAAAACGAAGTAGCTGGTTTTTTATCCAAGTCCGAAACCTGGGGAGATTCAGCACTGGAGATGTAGACTCGGGCAAATGGATGAAATTTAAAGTCAGGAGACTAGTTGAGATCACTTCTAGGCCATGTGGGATAGATGGAAGGAGGGGTCTTAGAACATTAAGGAGGCACTGTAAGATATGCAATCGAGAAGTCTTCAAACAAGTATTTGGAGGAATGGTCATTGAGAAGAAAAACCAGAAAGTAAACTATCAAGGAAGTCAAGAATAAAACAAGGAGAGAACCATCTAGTGTTCTCAGTGTGAATAAGAGTCAAATAAAGTAAAAGAAAAAAAATAAATTTGTCACTGGATTAGGCAACATGTATGTTGTTAGTGATCTTAATATGAACAGTCTCATCAGAGTAGATGAGAAGGCAGCTTGATTGGGGTGGGTTAAGAAGAAAATGAATAGACTGAAGGAACTATAGGTATGAAAGTCACCATGGGGCATCCAGAGAAAAAAGACAGGAGGAAAGCATAACAGGAGTCTGCTGGGCAATGTTGAGTGCCTATTTGAGCTCTGTGACTTTTAGTGTAAAATGAGTCCAATAGCCCCCACTATATATTTGTACCTCTAGTGATATTCAGTTGCTCCTGTACAGCATGGAGTAGTTGGGTAGTCATGTTTGGATTCTGCTAGATGAAAACAATGGAGCAAGAGAGAGCTGAAGTTAAGCATATTTGCAAAGGGTGGGGGTGCTATAAAGTTGGATCATAGGTTTTAGGTGGGGTTTTGATAGAAATAAGGATGCTAGGGAAATGGCAGATTTTGTGAGACAGTGAAGAACAGAGAAGCCTGCCATGCTACAGTCCATGGGGTCACAAACAGTCGGACATAACTGATCGATTGAACAACAAGAAGAAGGGAAATGGCTCATAGAAAGTAAGAAGGGCCAATGAACTGGAGGTCTTGATGGAGTCAAAGAACTTGTGAAATATGGATGTAAAAGAGTTAAATGGATAGAAATTAGCAGCCAGAGGGTTTCCCAGCTGGCGCTAATGGTAAAGAATCCGCCTGCCAATGTGGAAGATGCCTGAGTTCCGGGTTTGATCCCTGGGTTGGGAAGATGCCCTGGAGAAGGAAATGGCAACCCAACTCCAGTATTCTTGCCTGGAAAATCTCATGGATAGAGGAGCCTGGTGGGCTGCAGTCCATTGGGAAGCAAAGAGTCGGACATGACTGAGCATGCATGCACTTGCTATTTGCTTGCTACGTTAAATTGGACTGTTTTGTGTGGGAAGCTGCTAGATTATATGAAGGATATTCTTACATGATGAAGTTTCACCCACTGCTTATTTTCCTTTGGAGTAATTAAGTTCTCTAGCATATTATTCCAGTGATGGAGTTATCATAAGCTGCAGGGAAGAATACAGATTTTTTTAATAACCCATCTTGCTAAGCAGTAGATGAGAATCTATTATATTAGTCAAAAGATTCCACTGGAGAATTTCAGTGGAGAAGGCCTTAGCATGTGACATCAATAAGCAGCTTTAAACTAATTTTTGAAAAAACAAAATATGTCACTTTAAATGTAAAAAGCTGTTTCCTTTCTTTGCTTACAACACTTGTGATGTCAAATGTGTGCTTTTTTCCATACCAAGCAATTCTCCAATTCTCCAGGCACCACCCAGGTATCCTACAATTTAATTCAGTTTTGGTACTAACAACCCAGAGTTAGCACAGACCCCATAGGCTAAAGGCTCAGTCCCACCAAAAATGCTCCTTACTTCAGATACCACTTGGAAGTCCGAGGTTGTTACTTGTACTTTGGGCCAACTGGTTATAAATTGGGGGTTCTCACAACACTCTCTCCAGCTTATACAATTTGCTATAATCCCTAACAGGACTTCCCAGGTGTTGCTATTGGTAAAAAACTCCCCTGCCAATGCAGGAGATATAAGAGATGTGCGTTTGATCCCTGGGGTGGGAAGATCCTCTGGAGGAGGGCATGGCAACGCACTCCAGTATTCTTGCCTGGGAAATCTCACAGACCAAGGAGCCTGGTGGGCTACAGTCCATAGGACTGAAACAACTAAACACATATAATTGCTAACAGAACTCACAGAAATACTTTATTTACTCTTATTGGTTTATTACAAAGGTTACCACTCCATAACAGCCATATGGAAGAGAGGTATAGGGCAGGTTCCCCATACCCTCCAGACAGGTAATCCTCCAGCACCTTGATGCTCATCAATCTGAAGTTCTCCAAACCTCATTATTGAGGGTTTTTATGGAGGTTTCATTATATAGGTATAATTGATTATTTAATTGGCCAATGGTGATTGTCTTCCAGTTCCTCTTCCTCCAGAAGGTGGAGGGGGAATGTGGGCTCGAAAATTCCAACCTTATAATCATGATTTGGTTTTTCTGTAGCTCAGCGCCCATCCTAAAGCTATCTAGGGACACCCAGCCATTTACTGGCATGCAAAAAGACACTGAAGACTCGGATTCCAAGGGTCTTAGAAGCTCTGGTGTCTGGAACCAGGGTCAAAAATCAAACATTACAACAAAAGATGCTCTTATTACCCTATCACTCAACATATTACTCAGGGGCAGGGACCAAATATATACTTATTATATCACAGTTTTATCACTTTTATGTTAGTGAAAATATTCCCATATTGTCTGACAATAAAGTACCATTGCTTTGCTCTGTTTGCCTGGAAGTATTTAAGTGCACTGTCATGGATGGTGATGAGTAATATATCAGTTGTAGGCACTATAGACACACACACATTAAAAAACAGACATGTTTGGATAGAAACAACATATTACATTATATAATGCTTTATTTACATTTTTACAAAACATTTTTAACCTTAATTGGAAAATAATATTTGCTGCGTTTTTTTCAAAAGACCTGTATTTCTAATAAGCACTCCATTCATTGCTTGGTAGACTTCAGATCAGCACCTCCAGCAAGTTAATTGCATTCTTCTCCCCTTCCCTATTTAAGGGCTTCCCTGGTGCCTCAGATGGTAAAGAATCTGCCTGGAATGCCGGAGACCTGGGCTCAATCCCTGGGTCAGGACGATTCTCTGGAGGAGGGAATGGCAACCCACTCCAGTATTCTTGCCTAGGGAATCCCATGGACAGAGGAGCCTGGAGGGCTACAGTCCATGGGGTCGCAAAGAGTCTGACAGTACTGAGCGACTACACTTTCCCTTTCTTTTACTTTCCTTATTTAAACACTATTAAAGTTCCCACCCCCACCCCCACCATAAAGTCGAACCTCTTAGCTTGTGAATACTGCCAGAATGGTAGGATTTCGCAGCTGTGATTTTTGAGTGTAAATAATGATGTCGTGGCTGGAAGTCAGTTCCAGGACCACTTCCAAGTCCACGTCCTTGTTTTGGCAAACTGTTTATCCGTGACCGCATTATTTTTTCTTAATCTATGAAACAGACGCATTAAGGTCGATTCACTTCATATACATCTGCTATCAGAAGAGGATTTAAAATTTCTTAGGAGAATGGACCAAGCATGGGCTTTAGATAGTGCAACATGTTAACGACATCACCCCATTAAATATTGTTGTTATAGTCCAAAACAGACAACCCCAAACTTCTCTTGCTAATTCAAATTCCAGTTTCTTCCTATTGTTTCTTCTGGTTCTTTACTTTCTCTTCGGTTGACATTAGGAGCAGGAAGGGAGAAGGGAAAGGAGCCAGGGATTGGACCAGGGGAGAGAAGCCTATCAGACCGGTTAATCGTGTCTGTGATTCTCTCCTTTGCTTCCACCCAGGGACTAAGCGCTTCCAGCAGAAATGACGGTCCCGTTCAGGTACGGTCAAGGCCAGGGTCACACTGACAAATTTTACAGAGTAGTCTGAGGTGCAGTCTAGGTACCTGCCCCGAGATCCCTCTTGGTGTCGCGGTCACGGACCCCCACCGGTTCCCCTAGCGGGTACGCGGTCTGAGCGCGGGAGCGTCCTCCGACGGAGCGCGGGCATGCGCTCGGCGGCCGTGGCGTCCCCCAACCAGCCGGAAGGAGCGGCGGCGGCGCCCACGTCCTGCCGCCTGTCCGTCACGCAACCACCCACGCCGCCGCCGCTTTCGATTGGTCGCAGCTGCGGGCCAGGCCCCTTCTAGCCCCGCCTCCCGTGGATGGACAGGCCGAGAGGGCGGTGCGGCGGAGGGTGGGTCCGCCCCGCTGTCAGTTACGGGGGAAGACCTGGCAGGCGGGCGGCGCTCCCTGGCTACCTCGTCGCTCTCTCGGGCGCGCTCCTTCTCGCAGCTTGCGGGGAAGTCCGGGCCGCCCGAGCGGCCGCCGCCACCGCCTCGCCCCGTCCTCCTCCCAGTCCTCTCCCGGCTCAGTCCCTACAGCCCGCGCACCCCCGAGTAGTGAGAGGCCCCCGCGGAAGGTTCGGAGAGTCACCGCGGCGGCGCCGGTGGTGTTTAAACCATGTTAAGGAGGATTCTGCAGAGGGTAAGAGAGAGAAACCGTCTTTCCAGGAGCACGTGAGGGGAGAGCCGGGGACGCGGAAGCTGCCCCCTCCTCAGCGCGGGCTCCTTCCTTCTTTAGGCCCCGCAGCCCGGGCGGCGATTAGGCCTCGGTCGTCTGCTCCGGGGGCGGGCCGCAGGGGCAGGGAGGGCGGGCGGGCGGGGCGGCGGCTGGGCAGCAGGCCGGGGCCGGGCGTCTGGTCCCCCGCGGCTCCGCACGCCCAGGCCCCGGCCCGGCTCTCGCGCGGGCTGTCAGTGCGCGCGGGAGGGTGTGGTGTCCGCACGCTCCTTCCAGAACCTGGAGTGGTGTGAAAATGGAGAGTTAGTGCCTGCGGGTCCGGCCCGCCATCCGCGCGCCAGGCCGGAGAACGCGCGCTGGGAGCCCGGGGCAGGCGGGCTCGCCTCTTCCCACAGCGCCCCGCCTGGCGTGCCCCCCAACTTTTCACGACGCGCACCTGCCACACGCGGCTTCGTTACCTCAGCGGGGCGACCCCGCAGGGGGATGTGGTGAAGCCTGGCCTAGCATCGGCCCAGTGGCGGTACCGACACCTAACTGGCCAAGTCAGCTGCGAAGGAAGATATTACTCAGAGTTGGCAACTTTTTTTCTCCTCCAATTAAAAATGCGTTTTCCTCTGCCAGCCTAGTACCTTTTTCGAGTTATCCAAGAATAAATCAGTTGTAAGCTTTACTTAACGGAATGCTCCTTTACTTTCTGCCAGTGCTATGTCCATTTCAGATCTGGAAATACCTTAAGATACAAAGATTAAGTATTGGAAAGCTGGAGGTGTTTTGTTTAGGAATCAGTTCCTAGAATAAAAATTAAAATGTTTTCTGTAAGAGTTACTGTTAACTCAAGTTTTTGTCTGGTTAGCTTTTTTAAAACTCTTTTTGAGCCTAATGGGAGTGCAACAAAAAGAGAAATGGTTGAAAATTTGGTGCCGAACCCATTAGCCGGTTCCTGAGGGAGTAGGGTAACTAGTTCCAAGCACAAAAGGAGTTTATTGAACTTCTAGTATGCAGTCCAGGAAGGTGCTGAAGAGAGTTGAGTCATCCCCTGTAGAGAAAGGGAGTGTCCTTGCGCCTGCAGAGCTTTGTGAAACGTTCAAGTCACATGAAACTTGGTCATGTATCAGGGGGAGAAAGAGTTAATTTCTGTATCTGCCACCTTGTATTGGCATTTGATGATTTTCTGCAATGTTTTGTCAGTTTTTGAAATCTTGATAAGTGCTGTTTTTGTCAGTAGCAAGGGCATACGCTTTACTCTGGCCATCAGTTCAACCTTAAAGGCATCTGTGCATGGTTTACTCGCACTGATGAGAGTTTTCTTTTTTCACACTTGGAGGAACTCATTTCCTCATGCCTCAGATTTTTTTGTAACGTAGTCCCACAGCTGAAGATGATCATTAGCTTGCCTCTGGTTTGCTTTGAAGTTTATAAGTGAAACAAAGTGTTTACTGACTTAAGAATAGCTTCTAGTTTTCAGAGGTACAGCAGCTTTCAGGTACTCTTGGTTTAGTGTTCTTAAGCGTTACAGTTGTATAAAGGGCATTTTGAGTGTTGGTGCATACACATCAATGGCTCCAGAAGTTTCAGGTGAAACTACAAGGTGGGAATTTATTCTGGTTATTGCTGAGATGTTGTAAGTCACTTGGCAACATGGCATTATTGACATTTGTGAGCGGATAATTCTTTGTTGTAGTGGCTGTAGTTTGCATTGCAGGATGTTTAGCAGCATCCCTGGCTTCTACCTCCTAGATGCCATAGCACTCCCCCCCTCCCCTTGCAATCCCCTACCCACTTTTGTGACAACCAGAAATATCTGAAGACTTTACCAAATGTCACGTGGGGGCAAAATTGCCCTGGCTGAAAATCGCTGTCTTAAATTTATATATTCCTTTATAGAAAAGTTTGAATTGTATCTCTCTGCTTACTACTTTTTTTTCCCCTTCAGTATTCTTGAGTGGCAGTAAATGCAAAATATCTGCTCGGGGCCTAGGAACCAGTTAAATAAGATATGGGCCCTCCTTTTAGAATTCACAGCTGGTTGAGGGAATGGCCATTTAAAAGTAATGGAAGTGCTTTGTAATGGAAGAATGAATAGTGCCCGCAGGCCACTTCCTGGGAGGGTATTGGGGAGATCTGGAAGAGCTTCTGGGAGGAGGGAATATTTGCAGCTCAAAAGAGGGGAAGGCTGGTTGGGCTGAGGGAACTGTGGCTGCCTAGACCAGAAGTCATAAAATGGGCATGTAATATTAAGGGGAGTGTGAACAATTAAGTTTAGGTAGGCAAATGATGTGCAGGGATTGATAGGAGGTGAGGCTACAGAGGTGGCTAGAGTCCCCTGGGTGGAATTCGGCTCTAATCTTATAGATGGGTCAGTGTTAATGCTCAGCATTTAGGAGCATTTGGATAAATCCTTAAAGAAATCTTGTAATTTGTATTACTAGTTTAAACTCCACAGGTGGTATTTACTGACAAGTATAACTTGAATCTTTATGTACCATGGCAACCATTTTATTTTCTCCCATCTTGATAATCTTATTTCTCAGAAGAGGTCATGAGATACAAGATTAAAACTAAGGTGACTCGGAGGAGAAGGGGACGACAGAGGATGGGATGGTTGGATGGCATCACTGACTCAATGGACATGAGTTTGAGTAAGTTCTGGAGTTAGTGATGGACAGGGAGGCCTGGCCTGCTGCAGTCCATGGGGCCGAAAAGAGCTGGACACGACTGAGCAACTGAACTGACTGAAGGTGGCTTAGTTAGAGATTTGTTTGAAATGGTGTTCATGCTTTGAAATTAAATTGCATACTTTTTTAACATTCTGTTTTTTACATGACCTTTTCATTTTAACTCTTGTAATTTTCCTCTGAATAGTGTACTTTAAATAGCATTTTTGAAAAAAGAAACAGTGTGCTTATAGTCGATTGTAACTCAGAATCTTTGAACATCACCAATAAGGTACCAGGGTACTTTATAGAAAATTTAGTTTCTGTTTTTTCTTTCTTCCATTAGCTACTAAAAAGTGTTTCTTTGAGGCTTGTAAAAGTCTGAAAAAAAAAAAAAAAACATTGAGGTAGCTCTAATATGTTTGTATTGATTGTTTTACTTAACAGGCTTTGAGGAGAAATGTGGATTTAAAGAGCTTCATGGCTGGAAAGACACCAGCATTTAGTACTTAAGGCGGTTTATAAGCTTTGTTGCCATTTCATTCTTAGGGATTTTACTCATTTAACTGAGATCTTTAAGTGTATTAGATTTGCTTTTATTGGTAATACTGCTAAAGAAAAAATGAATTTAATTCTAGAATTGTGGAAACAGAAGTCTTTTTTTATGGTTAATGGGTCTCTCTGATTTTAAAAGTGAGAGTAGAAAGGGAGAGATAAAGTGTTTTATCTAAAGCAACACAGTAGGTGTCGGAACTGAGACTAAAGCCAAATTTCCTCAATCCATCCCCCTGCCCCTTTTCTCTGCTCCTCAACTGATATGGTTAGTACTGTGCTGGTCATTGTGGAAAATATGGGAAAAATATGAGATCTAAATTCTCTCTCAGGGAATTTATATGATTAAGTGCCTAAGTGAATTATACAGAAAATGAAGGCTGTAGTAGTACAGAGGAGAACTGATCAGAATGAACCTGTGTGAGTGGAGAGTCTCCTTGGAGGGATGGGGTTTTGAAGAAGATGCTTAGCAGAGGAAGAGAGTTACTTTCATTCTAGGAAGGAGTTTACAGTATAAACAGACTCAGAGACAAGAATGATTTCATTCTTCCTGCTATCCCTCCATTCTTTGCATATTGCCTTTCAATAAACAAGTGTTTAATATTAAATAACACTGGATATGTGCTCGATACTGGAGGTACAGCCGTGAATAAAACTGATTCTTACCCTTAAGTAGCTTAAAACCGAGAGATAGAGGTCTGCTTACAGCAGAAAGAAATTGAGAGAGAAACTTAAAATTGTGTGACACCTCATCGTGGAGATTCTTGACCATCTAGCTCAGCCCTGTCCAATGCAAATACGAATCACATATGTGATTTAAAGCTTCTAGTAGCCACATTTAAAATAAGTGAAGAGGGACTTCCCTGGTGATCCAGTGGTTAAGAATCCGCCTTGCAGTGCAGGGTATGTAGGTTTGAACCCTGGTCGGGGAACTAAGATCCCACATGCCGAGTAGTAACTAAGCCTGTGTGCTACAACTGCTGAGCCAGAGAGCCACCACTAAGACTCAACTCAGCCAAGTAAATGAATAAAGATAATCACTGTCAAGGAGACATTTTTTAAAAAAGTGAAGACGTGAAATTAATTTTTAAAATAGATTTATTCTGACACAATATATAGTCAATATAATGACTCAGTATATCTAAAATATTTCAACATATAGTCAACATAAAAATTACTGATGAGATTTTTCTTATACTAAGTTTTTGAAATCTGATTTGTATTTTGCACTAACAGCACATCTAACTTTGGACAGGCCATATTTTAAATGTTCAGCAGCCTTATATAGTTGGTGGCTACTGTATTGGACAGTGCAATACATAGATACTTTTAAACTTTTATTTGGAACTAATTTCAAGCTTACAGAAAGTTAAAAGAATAAAATAATACAAGAAACAGCTGTATACTCTTTATCTAGATTTACTTATTGTTCACATTTTATCCTGTTTGCTTTATTACTTACATGCTTCTCTCTCTGTATATGTGTAATTTTTTTTTTTTTTTCTTGAATCACTTGAGGACCAGTTATGGCTTTTCACCTCTGAAAGCTTCAATGAAGAACAGGGATGTTCTTTTACATAACTACAGTATAGTTGCCAACTTCATAAATTTACATTGATTCTATTTACTATTCATAATTCCATTTTTTTTCAATTGACCTGATAATGTCCTTTGTAGTATTTCCCCCTTACTAGTTTAGGGTCCAGTTAGGTTTATTTCTTTTTTTAAAAATAATTTGTTTATTTTTGATAGCCCAAGGTCTTTTTTGCTGTACAAGGGCTTTCTCTAGTTGTGGGCGGGGTGGCTTCTCTGGTTGCAGACCATGGGCCCCAGGCCAGTGGGCTGAGTAGTCGTGAAACAAAACACGTGGTGTCTTCTTGGACTAGAGATTGAACCCTTGTCCCCTGCATTGGCAGTCGGATTCCTATCCACTGTACCACCAGGGAGGTCACGGTTAGGTTTAGATATTATATGTAGTTGTTAGCTTCTGTTAATCTGAAACATTACCAGAGCATTTCTTCGTAATTTATGACATTTATGAAGAATACAGATCGCCTCTTGCTTCTCCCCCCCGCCCCTCACCCTCGCTATATGTACCTTATGTTGTGTTGCCATTGTGAGTAAGCATCAGGTGGCCAAAGTATTGGAGCTTCAGCTTCAGCATCACTCCTTCCAGTGAATATTCAGGACTGATTTGCTTTAGGATGGACTGGTTGGATCTCCTTGAAGTCCAAGGAGATCTTCTCCAGTACCACAGTTCAAAAGCATCAATTCTTCGGCGCTCAGCTTTCTTTATAGTCCAACTCTCACATCCATATGTAACTACTGGAAAAAACATAGCTTTGACTAGATGGACCTTTGTCAGCAAAGTTATGTCTCTGCTTTTTAATACGCTGTGTAGGTTGGTCATAACTTTTCTTCCAAGCAGCAAGAGTCTTAATTTCATGGCTGCAGTCACCATCTGCAGTGATTTTGGAGCCCCAAAAATAAAGTCTGACACTGTTTCCCCATCTATTTGCCATGAAGTGATGGGACCAGATGCCACAGTCTTCGTTTTCTGAATGTTGAGTTTTAAGTCAACTTTTTCACTCTCCTCTTTCATTTTCATCAAGTGGTTCTTTAGTTCTTCTTCACTTTTTGCATATCTGAGGTTCTTGATATTTCTCCCAGCAATCTTGATTCCAGCTTGTGCTTCCTCCAGCCCAGCATTTCTCATGATGTACTCGGCATATAAATTAAATAAGCAGGGTGACAATATACAGCCTTGATGTACTCCTTTACCAATTTAGAACCAGTCTGTTTTTCCATGTCCAGTTCTAACTGTTGCTTCCTGACCTGCATTCAGATTTCTCAAGAGGCAGATCAGGTGGTCTGGTATTCCCATCTCTTTCAGAATTTTCCAGTTTGTTGTGATCCACACTGTCAAAGGCTTTGGCATAGTCAATAAAGCAGAAGTAGATGTTTTTCTGGAACTCTTGCTTTTTCGATGATCCGACAGATGTTGGCAATTTGATCTCTGGTTCTTCTGCCTTTTCTAAATCCAGCTTGAATATCTGAAAGTTCACGGTTCACATACTGTTGAAGCCTTGCTTGGAGAATATTGAGCATTACTTTGCTAGCATGTGAGATGAGTGCAATTGTGAGGTAGTTTGAGCATTCTTTGGCATTGCCTTTCTTTGGGATTGGAATGAAAACGGACCTTTTCCAGTCCTGTGGCCACTGCTGAGTTTTCCAAATTTGCTGGCATATCGAGTGCAGCACTTTCACAGCATCATCTTTTAGAATTTGAAATAGCTCAACTGGAATTCCATCACCTCCACTAGCTTTGTTCGTAGTGATGATTCCTAAAGCCCACTTAACTTCACATTCCAGGATGTCTGGCTCTAGGTGAGTGATCACACTATCGTGGTTTTCTGGGTTATGAAGATCTTTTTTGTATAGTTCTTTTGTGTATTATTCTTGCCACCTCTTCTTAATATCTTCTGCTTCTGTTAGGTCCATACCATTTCTTTCCTTTATCGAGCCCATCTTTGTATGAAATGTTCCCTTGGTATCTCTAATTTTCTTGAAGAGATCTCTAGTCTTTCCCATTCTATTGTTTTCCTCTATTTCTTTGCACTGATCACTGAGGAAGGCTTTCTTATCTCTCCTTGCTATTCTTTGGAACTCTGCATTCAAATGGGTATTTCTTCCCTTTTCTCCTTTGCTTTTCTCTTTTCACAGCTATTTGTAAGGCCTCCTCAGACAGGCATTTTGCTTTTTTTCATTTCTTTTTCTTGGGGATGGTCTTGATCTCTGTCTCTTTTAAAGTGTTATGAACCTCCATCCATAGTTCATCAGGCACTCTGTCTGTCAGATCTAATCCCTTAAATCTATTTCTCACTTCCACTGTATAATCGTAAGCAATTTGATTTAGGTCATACCTGAATAGTGGTTTTCCCTACTTTTCTTCAATTTAAGTCTGAATTTGGCAATAAGGTGATGATCACTGGGTGATCAGTAGGTGTTTAGCATATGGAACAGAATTTAATTACTGCCCTTCCCTGGATCTGAGTGCTGATAATTTATCAGACTAAAGACACATTCCAGGAGTTCAGGACAATGGAGCGGGTTGCTTACTGAAAACAAGACCGAGGTCTCAGAGATGTACACTGACTGCCTAGTAATTTTTACTCAAAAGGAGGGTCAGAGTGTTGTTCTTGGACCTGCTGTTTAAGCGCTTTTAATTAAAAATAATCAATGTGCCAAAGTGACATATTTTAGGGTTACATATTTCGGTTCCCTTCAGGCACATAGTAGGAGGTAATGTTTGCTGAGTGAGCATCTAAAAGAATGTTTTAAGAAGAAATTAATTTGTCAGTGTTGCATGTGATGCATATTATAGGACTGTAGGAGAGTACAGGCAGAGATCAGAGGAGATGGATTTTAAAATCAAAGCAATTACGATTTGCCTTATGATGATGGCCGTGGGAGCAGAAGCAAGAGATGAATAGCAAAGACCTGAACATATCTCCTTCTCATACATCTTTGTGTCTACTGTGTGATGTGGATGCACTTAGGAGGAAAATAGACGTGAGCCCCTGTGGAGCTGAGTAACCAGGGGCGAACTGTGGAACTGTTCAAACAGTCACTTATGTTCCTTGGGTGAGTGATCGGAAGGAAAAGCACAGAGAGCCCCAGAAGCAAACAGCAGGAGGGCTCTGATCTAACTAAGATGTTCCGGAAGTCCTCCCAGACTAGTTACACATGTAAGTTTGATGAAATTATTACTCATTTACTGAAGCAAATTTTGAGAAGTAGAATTTTTTCTCACTGTGTAGATTTATTTTTAGTGTGTTAAGAATAAAAAAGAAATGAAGATATGAAAGAACCAGGGCTAGAACTGTTTTCTTACATGGGTGGTCTTTGCTGGAGCTGAAGAGATAGTATAGTTGGTCAAGAACCTGAACTCTGAAGCCAAACTGCCTGGAGAGGCATCTGCACCCCATTTACTAGCTGGGTAGCTTTGGGCAAGTTTCTTGAGTTCTCTGTGTTTCATTAAAATGGTCATGATAATAGTACCCTTCTGATACAGCTGTGAGGATTAAGTGTATTAAAACATGTGACACTGTTACTACAGTATCTGGCTCAGAGTAAGTTCTCTAGAAATGTTAGCTACTGTTAATGTTTTTTTATTATTACGTACTCCAGATTTATTCAAGGAATGCTTTTCTTATCACTCCCTTGTTATTTATTTATTTTTTATACTTTGTGTGTGTAGTCATTTGTCACAGTGTTGAACATCTGTACTGATAACTGGCTGGGCTTGGGATGCAGAGTTTTAATAGTAAAACTCTGCAAGAGTTTTAATGGAGTGAGACAGATACTTAAATTTAAATAATTACAAAGCAACGTGATGTGTCAGTAGATACCCAGAGGAAGAATGTGATCACAAAAGAAAAAGTAATTCTATGGTGTGAGGGGGAGGGCAAGAATACACAGAAAAACTATACAGAAAAGATCTTCATGACCCAGACAACCACGATGGTGTGATCACTCACCTAAAGCCAGATATCCTGGAATGGGAAGTCAAGTGGGCTTTAGGAATCATCACTATGAACAAAGCTAGTGGAGGTGATGGAATTCCAATTGAGCTATTTCAAATCCTGAAAGATGATGCTGTGAAAGTGCTGCACTCACTATGCCAGGAAATGTGGAAAACTGAGCAATGGCCACAGGACAGGAAAAGGTCAGTTTTCATTCCAATCCCAAAGAAAGGCAATGCCAAAGAATGCTCAAACTACCTCACAATTGCACTCATCTCACATGCTAGCAAAGTAATGCTCAAAATTCTCCAAGTGAGGCTTCAACAGTACATGAATCGTGAACTTCCAGATGTTCAAGCTGGATTTAGAAAAGACAGAGGAACCAGAGATCAAATTGCCAACGTCTGTCGGATCATCAAAAAAGCAAGAGTTCCAGAAAAATATCTACTTCTGCTTTATTGACTATGCCAAAGCCTTTGACTGTGTGGATCACAACAAACTGGAAAATTCTGAAAGAGATGGAAATACCAGACCACCTGACCTGCATCTTAAGAAATCTGAATGCAGGTCAGGAAGCAACAGTTAGAACTGGACATGGAACAACAGCTGGTTCAAATTGGTAAAGGAGTGCATCAAGGCTGTATATTGTCACCCTGCTTATTTAATTTATATGCCAAGTACATCATGAAAAACGCTGGGCTGGAGAAAGCACAAGCTGGAATCAAGATTGCTGGGAGAAATATCAAGAACCTCAGATGTGCAGATGACACCACCCGAGTGAACTGCAGTGAACTGAAGCGGGAGGGAGGGAGATAAGGAATGGAAATGTTGAAGGCCTTGCAGAAGCCTGAGTGTCTCAGGCAAGGATGAACGAGGGACAGAAGGCATTTTTGGGAACCATGCAGATGCAAAAACCTGAAGCAGCCTAGGACATCTTAGGGAAATTGTAAACATTTCTACATGTCAGTGGAGATAGTTATAAGAAATAAGACAAGATTTTGGATATTATACAATAGACAATATAGAGCCACAGAAAGTTCTTAATCAAATTTGTAATAAGACTCTTCAAAAATATTTTTCCAGGTAGTCTTCGTAGAAAGTAAATAAGGTCAATCAGTCTTCTAAAATTTGTTAGTGACTCCTCAGTGCCCATAGGAGATGTCTAGATTCTCTATGTTGGCATGCAAGGCCCATATTGCTCTGGTTCCTTGGGGAACAAAGATTCCGTTTCACACTCATCTCCATCTACCTCTCTGTATATTCATTGACCTCGGCATCTGTTTAGTGGGTTTCCCACAACTTTCTCTCTTCTCCCATCCCTTCACATCTCTATATAAGTGCTTTGCTCTTCTCCGGTTGTCCTACCAGTGCTTGTCCACATTGCTCAGTTTAGGTGGTATTTAGAGTTAGTATCACCTAAGAAAAAAAGTTCCTTGCTTTTTATTTCTTCTCCCAGAGCACCCCATACTGATTAAGAGAATGGGTTTTTGGAATTAGACCAAGATTTCAAACTCTCTGGTACCCACTGCTTTATCTGTGAATTGAGCCAAATATGTACTTTACAGTATTGTAGAAGGATTAAATGAAATAATGTTCATGAAGCACTCACCACAGAACCAGCATTCAGTAAACATTTAATATAATATATAGTGGTTTGGGCTTCCCAGATGGCTCAGTGGTGAACAATCTACCTGCCAAGCAGGAGACATGGATTCTATCCCTGGATTGGGAAGATCCCCTGGAGAAGGAAATGGCAACCCACTCCAGTATTCTTGCCTGGGAAATCCCATGAACAGAGGAGCCTGGCGGGCTACAGTCTATGGGGTCAAAAAGAGCTGAACGTGATTTAGCAAGTAAGCCAACCAACAACCCCTATAGTAGCTTAGAATACTAAAACTCTTAGTATATAGATATCTGCAAAACTTACTACATTGTTTTTGTGGTACTGGACTTCACTGGTAGACTGAGTTCCCTTAGGGGGATTTTGTTGTTGTTGTTGTTTTTTCTTAGTGTGTAAGACTCTGATGCTGGGAAAGATTGAAGGCAGAAGGAGAAGGGGATGTTAGAGGATGAGGTGGTTGGATGACATCATTGACTTGATGGACATGAGTTTGAGCAAGCTCCAGAAGTTGGTGATGGACAGGGAAACCTGGCGTGCTGCAGTCCATGGGGTTGCAAAGAGTCAGACACGACTGAGCGACTGAACTGAACTGAAAACCTCTGTTAATATTTGATACTCGATGTATTGAGTTGAACCAAACATTGTTTGGTTTTTTCCTGTAGCATCCTATGTTGAAACCTGAACAAACCTTTTGGCCAACCCAGTATTTTTAATGATGTATGTTGACTTGGTAGCTGTGTAGAGAGGATGTCGCCATTAAGGGAGAGGCTGGCTAAAAGGTAGTAACTTTTTAGTTCCTAAAATTGTTGCACATTGGAATCATTTGGAATCATTTTTTAAAAAAAGAAAAAAAGATAGCCATGTTCCTCCATTGAATCAGAATTTCTACCTCCCAGAGGTTGTCAAAAGCTTGAATCAGACGATGGCTTTGGGAATAGAGAAAGGATAGATTTTCAGGAATGTTAGGAGAATTAATAGGACTTATCGACTTGTGAGTAGTCTGGGTGGAATGGACTAAGATGAAGAATAGAGGAGGAGGAAGAACAGCTTTGGGGAGAAGATGAGTGTGAACTAGAGGTTTGGACATCCCAACAGATATTTACTAGGCCCAGCACTCAGGAGACTAGTTGAGGCAAGTATTAGGTATGTGTGCACATTGAAGAGACATGAAGTCAGATAAGGATTGAGTAGTGTCCACTGATGGAATGGTAAAGAACTCTGGAGCCAGGCTGAACCTGAATAGTTAGGTCATACCTAGTTCGGTTTCAGGAGGGTCATAGGGAGAAATGATTGGATGGGAAGCAAGGGCACAGAAACAGGAGCACAGACTTACTTTTCCATGATATATGGAGGAGAGGAAACAGTAGTTAATCAAATTTTAAATGCATGAATGTAACCTATCATACTTGGACAATATTCTAATAAGTGCCTTTTATTTTCAAGGATTATAAACTTCCTCAAATCAGTCTAAGTTGAAAAGGATTTATTGTAAGTTTTCAAAGTGATCTAAGAACAAGAATTGCTGTACAGTTGGGTGTGTAGACAGTGGAACCTAGAATGGTGTCAGGAGGAGAGGCCTCTCTTTTATCTCACACAATCTCATGGACCAGTGGCGTTCGGTCTCTGCATCCTGTGTCCATCTTCCTTGCTGTTACTTGCTTAGTATGCTCAAGTGAGCATCTGGCCACATGATTCTACTTGCTTTTCACCTTACCTTTGCATAGCCAACTGGCCAGATGTCTCAACTTCCATACCCCAAGAGAAGAATCTAAAATGTCCTCCTTATCTTTTCTTATTGGATAATGTGTAAAAGTCTGGTTGGCCAGTAATAGAGTTGCTTCCTCTGGGTCAGATGTTCACTGCTGGTTTAGTCAACTGAGGTTGGGAGTGGAGTGAGGTCATTTGATTCTTAAGATTCTTCCTTCTAGGAATTGTGATACCATGAAACACATCTTTTACAGATCATTCTAGATATAAGCTTTTACTCTGGCTTGGAAACAGTGATTATAGTTCTGGTTAGGTTCATTTGGTGCTAGCTAATTTTCTTAACTCTCTAATTTTTTCTTTAAGAGCTTCTGCACTCTCAAGAAGCAATGGTATTTTGGCTGGATTATACTCTTATTTACCTCATGGCTGCATTATGTATCTGTTTAGTGCCAGTTTGTGTGACTAGTCATTTTTCTTCATGGTCTGCAATTTAAAGGCCTATGCTTGAAATTCAGCAGTGGTTCATTCTTCACAGTGGGGTTTGTTTGTTTGCTTTGCCACTGAGCCATTTTTATTGGTTGCTACCTAGCTTGTGGATGGCTGCTGTTGGGTCCAGGTGATCACATTTGGTCACTTGGCAATAGATATGGGGTCATATAACCTGATTGTCTTGGACTGTGTTCTCAATATGAGCTGTGGTATTGAGGATAGGGTATTTTACATTAGGATAGATCCTGGCCATTGCATGCACTATGACTGATATATTTAATACAATAACATGAATAACCTAGTTGCATAGACGTCTGTTTAAGTATTGCATGGCTCATACCAGTAGATGGGATTTAAAAGCACATTTTCCTCCTTATTTTAATTTTTAATATTAGACTGTGGTTAAGTTTTACATATGTATGCTAATGTAAAAATTTTTCTAGAGTCTCAGTGATCCTTTATTTGGACTTTATTAGCTGAGTAATATTTGGATATTGTTTTAAGAATTTCTTTGTCTAGTGCCATGCCAAAATGCACTGTTGTGGGGGTTGATTAAGAGGTAAATCATATTTAGTTAGATTTCTGGTAAGGAAATATATGTTTGTTTTGTTCTGTAAGGCATTAATTTTTCTGGTATAATCTTATTATATCTGTTTTCAACTTGTAAATATTTAAAGCAATGATTTAGTTTTAAAATATTTAGAAATAATAAAAGAACATATTTTCTGGTTACAAATATAAATCATGTCCATCATGGAAATCTGAGAAGTTCAGAAAAGGAAAATTGAAAAGACGTCTAGGCTTGCAGCATAGTGGACTGTTTTACAGCGTTTTGAAGTGAAATCCCCTCTCTGTGCATTATTACATTTGTAATGAAAAAATATTTATTTTTAATTGGAGGATAATTGCTTTACAATGTTGTGTTGGTTTCTGCTATACATCTACATGAATCAGCCATAGGTACACATATGTCCCCTCCCTCTTGAACCTTCCTCCCACCTCTTCCCACCCTCTAGATGGTCACAGAGCACCAGGTTGAGCTTGCACCATATAGCGAATGCCCACTGGCTCTCTGTTTTACATAGGGTAATGTATATGTGTCAGTGCTGCTCTCTCAGTTTGTTGCACCCTGTCCTTCCCATGCTGTGTCTACAAGTCAGTTCTCTACATCTGTGTCTATTGCTGCCCTGCAGATGGGTTTCATCAGGACCATTTTTCTAGATTCCATATATGTGTGTTAATATACAGTATTTGTTTTTCTCTTTCTGACTTACTTCACTCTGTATAACAGGCTCTAGTTTCATCCACCTTACTAGAACTGACTCAGATGTGTTTCTTTTTATGGCTGAGTAATTCCATTGTATATATGTACCATAACTTCTTTATCCAGTCATGTTGATGGACACCTAGGTTGCTTTCGTGTTCTGGCTATGGTAAATAATGTTGCAGTGAACACTGGGGTACATGTGTCTTTTAGAATTGTGGCTTTCTCAGGGCATATGCCCAGGGGTGAGATTGCTGAGTCATATGGTAGTTTTACTGCTAGTTTAAGAAATCTCCATTTTCTCCATAGTGGTTTTCTCCATAGTGGCTGTATCAATTTACATTCCCACCAACTGGGCAAGAGGGTTCCCTTTTCTACATACCCTCTCCAATGTTTATTGTTTGTAGATTTTTTGATGCTGGCCTTTCTGACTGGTGTGAGGTGATACCTCGTTGTAGTTTTGATTTGCATTTCTCTTTTAATAAGCGATGTTTATGAGCTGTATGTCTTTATCTTTGGCGAAATGTTTATTTAGATCTTCTGCCCATTTTTTGATTGGGTTGTTTGTTTTTCTGATATTGAGTGGCATGAATTGCTTGTATATTTTGGAGATTAATCCTTTGTCAGTTGCTTCATTTACAACTATTTTCTCCCATTCTGAGGGTTGTCTTTTCATCTTGTTTATGGTTTCCTTTGCTATACAAAAGCTTTTAAGGTTTACTTAGGTCCCATTTGTTTATTTTTGTTTTTATTTCCATTACTGTAGGAGGCAGGTCATAGAAGATCTTGCTGTGAATTATGACAGAGTATTCTGCCTGTATTTTCCTCTGAGAGTTTTATAGTTTCTAGTCTTAGATTTATGTCTTAAATTTTTGGTTTTAAATTTAACCCCAGAGGCAAAGGCTTGATCTCTGGCCATGAAACCAAGATCCCACAGGTTGTTATGACAATTTGTTGTTGCTGAGTTGTGTTCAACTCTTTGTGACAGCCTCTTCATTCTTCCTGGAATGGCAATAATAGGAATTAAAACAAACAAAAAAGAAACAAAAAACCAGGAAATAAAAAATGTACCCCAGACAAATGGTAAATGCAAAATCAGACAAATAGAAACAAAACCAAAGGAACATACCTGCCCCCCAACACAGACAGACAGACATACACACAGACATACATACACACCAACAAAACCAAAACAATCCAAAGAAGACAAAATGTAAGAGTGACCTGGTGAGCAAGTGAAACCAAAAATATTGACCAATTAAAAACAAAACCAACTAAAACACAAAACTGAAGACAAGACCAAAACAGAGTGCTAACTATGGAATAAAGCAAAGAAAACAAACTAACAAACATAGTGAAAAAAAGAAAAAAATAGAAAGCAAAAAGTTAAATAGAAGTCTATAAAAAAAGGTTTATATAGTTAAAGAACAACAAAAAAGAAAAAAAATGAAAAACCCCACAGAACCACAGAAAGCCAGCATAGAAGTATGTAAAGGAAATAAAACTGATTAAGAATAAGGTTCTCAAATGTCTAGAGATAATAATAAAAACAACCAGAGCAACAGAGAGGGAAAAAATCCAGAACGAGCTACGGAATAAATTAAAATATAAGAATAATAGTAAATGTTTTTTCAGGTCTCAGCTGTCAGTGTCGTCCCCGCCCCGTGAAAAACAGCGTGCCTCTCTCCACCTAGCTAGCAGGCCCTCCAATACTAGGGCAGGACGGGGCTCTAGACCTCTTCTGGGGACAGCTCAGACTAATCTGGCCCTGCTTCTGTGTGTTCTTGCCTCCAGTGTCCACAGCGGCCAGATATAGGGTGTTTTCTTTCTACTGAGCTCCCCCCCCCCATCTTTCCCCAGTGTGTAGCCCTTTATGCTATGCTAAGTCACTTCAGTCGTGTCTGCCTCTGTGTGACCCCATAGACGGTAGCCTACCAGGCTCCCCCGTCCCTGGGATTCTCCAGGCAAGAACACTGGAGTGGGTTGCCATTTCCTTCTCCAATGCATGAAAGTGAAAAGTGAAAGTGAAGTCGCCTAGTCGTGTCCGACTCTTAGTGACCCCATGGACTGCAGCCTACCAGACTCCTCTGTCCATGGGATTTTCCAGGCAAGAGTACTGGAGTGGGGTGCCATTGCCTTCTCCGAGCCCTTTATACGTATCTCAGATACAAGTAAGGTACATTTATTGCAGTGGACACTTTGGTGTGGGACATAGATCCCCCTTCAGGATAGAGGCACATTCTTTTCATTGCTTGGAATCATGGCTTCCTCATCCAAGTTTCTGTCCCCTTCCTGGAAGCAGCCTACGTTTCATCCCTGGTTGATGTAGGGATGCACAGAATCATCCTCTCGTCTTTGTTAGAGACTAATACGAAGGGCCGTTCCAGCTTAGGGCTCCTAGTGGCGACTGAGACTGCTTCAGCACTGTGCACAGCAGTGCTGTTCAGCTTCTCCCTTGGGCCAGTCGTGCTGCCTCTGTATCCGCACAAGGGTTCCTGAGAGCTCGTTCCAGTAAACCTGCTTGCAGATTTCCATCTCAGACTGTTTCCTTGGGAACCTGAATTACAAGTCGTCTGCTATTTGGATAGTCTTTCTCAGGGATTTTTGCATTATAAGAGATGATACTATTCAGGATGGATTTTAATTTTATGGATTTTGTGTTGTACTTCTTTGAAACTGACATTCTGCATATCTTTTATAACAAGAATTCATAGCCAGTAGATTAGAATTTTTATTAGATTCTGGAATTTTACATAGTAGTTCTTCAACACATTCTGGAATTTTTGAGATGGCCAACAGGTTCTTTAGGAAATTTTATTATTTCTCTTTCCTAGTTCTCTCAGGTATGTTTTAGATTTAAAAAATGAAAAGTGGTGCGCGATGGGTGGTAGGATGGCAGTGGCAGTGTGGGCTGTGACTGGGGTGGAGGCAGCACTGTGGCCCCGGCACCCCAGGAGCCCCGAGAGACAAATAGGGGGCTGTGTTGAGCCTTGACGCCCAGCGTGTGCAGCCTGGTGGAGCTGCTGCAGGTGCACATCTTTAACTCGAGGCTTCATATTTTCAGAGCTTCCAAAAAAGCCTGCTAATTTACCACACCTTAAAACTCAGTGGGCAAGGTCTGTATTTCACTGGTATGATAATTTGGCTGCAGTGTTTGTTCCCTCTCTGGGAACTCCAGAGAGGAGTTATGCTGAGTGGATGTTATGAGTTATGCTACGAGTGGATGCTTTGACTAATTTTACTCAGGCATTTCAAGATTCTCAAAAAGCTGTTTCAGCTCTTAATGCTAAACAAGCACAAATTAGAAAGGTGGTCTTACAAAACAGATTGGCTTTGGATATTCTGATGGCTGCACAAGGAGGAACTTGTGCCATTATTCATACCCAACGCTGTACATATATACCTGATATGAGCACTAACGTTACTCATTTTACTAAACACATGAACAAGATGATTGAGGCTATGGATACTCCTGAAGCCTCAGTTGCCTCACTTTGGGAGATGTTAACTAGTTCCCCATGGTGGAAAACTATCTTAATTACAATAATTCTGATTGTTCTGTTTTTGCTGTTTGCTCCCTGCATCTGTAATTGTGTAATTGGATTTGTTTCTTGTCGCATGAAGGCTTTTAACTTACAAATGGTTGTCCAAGCTCCTCTGAGTGTCACAGCCTCCTCCAACTATTACTTGGGGCCCCTGGATCAAAGACCCTCAATACGAGGGTTAGGAGAATATGTTGCTCAACAATTTAGGGACCACGCCCCTAAACAGCAGGAAGTAGTTATGGAATGAAAATGATGCCCCTTTCCCTTGGCAACATAATTCTCCTAAAAGAAAAGGGGGGAATGACAGAGTCATTTCCTAGGCAGGTTGAGAAGAAGTCTAGGGGTCCCCAAGGAGAGAGGGGTCTGGAATTCTCAAGGAGGAAGAAAGGACAAACTCCCCCCCCCCCCACACACACACATTCCTTAAGATTATATAACAAGAATGTATCCTGCCTGAGGACAGTCTCTGGATTAAACCTTCTGGCTAATCCTGTTATTTTAAAATGTAAATTACGGGAGTAGGTCTGGTGAGGTCTTTACAACCTCCAGACATTCTTTTGATTTCTTGGAGAGTATATAACTCCACTGCTAACACTAGCAAGGGGGTACTCTTTCTGCCCCCTTCTGATGCCTATGTCAGAACCTTTCTCTCTCTCCTTTCTACTTTAATAAAACTTTATTACACAGAAGCTCCGAGCGATCAAGCCTCGTCTCTGGCCCCGGATTGAATTCTTCTCCTCCGGAGGCCAAGAATCCCGGTGTCTTTTCGTGGTTCAGCAACAACCTTTCACTGATAGCTAGCAAGGGCCTAAAAAAAAAAAAAAAAAAAAATGTCTCTTTTTAGAACTAGACTATGAATTCTTATTTTGATATATTTTTTGGTCTGTCTGTCCATATTTATTGAATCAAGCAAGTCCAAACTTGCTTAAAATATGTAGATCAGTTTTAATTATATGTTAGATATTTAAAAACTGTTATTAAAGTCTTTCATTTCACTTAGTATCAAGTTAATTGTTTGTAAACCCAATTTAGTTATAAGTAACTTAATTTGTAATTAGTTTTGATAGTCTCTCATTGACTTGGCTACTTTTTTTCCTGACTTGACTGCTTTCATGTAACTATTAATAATTAGTAACTAAATTTTAGAGTCTTGAAAGTATCTACAAGAAAGCTAAGTATATATAAAGATTGGAAATATATTTGACCTTGTTTCTATGGGCATGCTTTTAAGTTAGCCAGTTTAGGGCCCATGTGAATCATGGAACGAGAGTTTTGGAGCTAGAAGGACCCATGATCTTGTCCTATACCTATAATTTGTCATTGAGGAAGTTGAGATTAGAGAAATTAAGTGTCTTGATGGATATAAGAGAGATGGCCAAGAAATATTTGCAATAGTAAGGATATTGAGTTAGGACTTGGAAACCTAAGTTTTAATTGTAACTGTCATTAGATGGTGTAGTGATTTCAGGTAAGCCAGCTCTAGTTACTTTCTGGGACTTTGTTTCCTCATCTACAGAGTGTTACAGTTGGAATGTGATTTCTGAGATGTTTTCCAGCTTTTAAATCTTGATTCTAGGTCTTTTTTTTAGGAGCAGTGCTCTAATGTAAGTATCTACTTTTCATACTGTTCATGGGGTTCTCAAGGTACGAATACTGAAATGGTTTGCTGTTCCCTTCTCCAGTGGACCACATTTTGTCAGAACTCTCTACCATGATCTGTCTGTCTTGGGTGGCCCTATGCTTGTAATTTCATTGAATTAGACAAGGCTGTGGTCCATGTGATAAGTTTGGTGATTGTAGCCATGAAATTAAAAGATGCTCCTTGGAAGAAAAGCTATGATCAACCTAGACAGCATATTAAAAAGCAAAGACATTACTTTGCCAACAAAGGTCCGTCTAGTCAAAGCTATGGTTTTTCTAGTAGTCACGTATGGATGTGAGAGTTGGACTATAAAAAAAGCTGAGCGTGGAATAATTGATGCTTTTGAACTGTGGTGTTGGAGAAGACTCTTGAGAGTCCCTTGGACCTGAAGGAGTTCAAACCAGTCCATCCTAAAGGAAATCAGTCCTGAATGTTCACTGGAAGGACTGATGCTGAAGCTGAAACTCCAGTACTTTGGCTACCTGATGCAAAGAACTGAGTCATTGGAAAAGACCCTAATGTTGGGATAGATTGTAGGCAGGAGAAAGGGACAACAGAGGATGAGATGGTTGGATGGCATCACTGACTCGTTGGACATGAGTTTGAGCAAGCTCTGGGAGTTGGTGATGGACAGGGAAACCTGGCATGCTGCAGTCCATGGGGTCGCAAAGAGTCAGATAAGATGGATGACTGAACTGAAGTATCTACAGTTAGTAGTAGATATGACAAATGCCAGGTGCTGATTTAAGTATTTTACATGTGCTATTTCATTTAATCCTCACAACAGTTCCATAAGGCTGACCATTATTAGTTCTACTTTGGAAATGGGAATTTGGGACTTACAGAGCTTGAGTACTTGTACACAGCTTCCAAGTAGGTAAACTGGAAGTTGCACGTAGGTCTTTGTGACTCTAACTACTATATCCTGAATCAGTATTCCTAGATTTAGATGCGCTTTTGTTTTTGGAACACTTGACAAGCTATGCTAAAAGCAAGAGCCAATAGTATTTAGATAGGGCTTCCCCTGTGGCTCAGATGGTAACGAATCTGCCTGCAGTATCGGATACCGCGAGTGGATCCCTGGATCGGGACGATCCCCTGGAGAAGGGAGTGGCCCCCCACTGGAGTGGCCACCCACTCCAGTACTCTTGCCTGGAGAATCCCATGGCCAGAGGAGCTGGCGGGCTGCATCCGTGGGGGCACAAAAAGTCAGACACGACTGAGCAACTAGCACTCGCTACTTTCATGTTTCTCACACTGTTTTCTGGCATACTGTATTTATTTTTTTTAAGTTCCATATCACTAGGTTAGACAGGGGGACTTAGGATGCAGAAGTATATTGTGTACTGGCACTTGAGAAATTTTGGAGTGGGCTGGAATCAGGTGCAACAAGGGAGATACAGCCTCTTAGAGACTGCTTACAAAGACAGACTGAATAGGGATTGCTCTCAATTCAGCATTAATAATTAAATAAGATGGGTGACTATTTGCATGCTTATTAAAGTTGTTGTTGACTCTAGGTTAGGTGGAATTGCTTAAATTTAAAAGAATAGGACATGTTTTCAGTTGAAAGCTGATATAAATGAATTAGGGTTAAATGTGGTATATTTGTAAAGAAGCTTCCTATTGTACATGGATTTATGATGGATAGAACAACATCAGTTGAGTCATATGGTGGGTCAAGGTCATATTGCGAAAGTCTGAGGAAGCCTTCTACATCAGGATTTGGTACAGATCAGGATATATTCAATTTTAAGAAGGTATAGAAATGAGAAGGAACTCAGATGACGAAAAGTAAAATAATAACAAAGATGAGTTGTAAGACAAGTTTAAAGGCATTCGAGTTATAATGGAGATTAGAACAAAGAGTAGTAGTGACCATTTTCAAGGCTGAAGTTTGAGAGCAAGCAGGAAAGGATTTAAGAGACGAATTTTATGTGAAGCTTGAGGCTGACAGGAGTTAAGGATTAGTAGCATAGAAGCTATAAAGTGATAAGTAGAAGGTCCTTCCAGTAATCATTCCTAATAGCTTCTTGTATATTTTGCACAAAGTTTTAATGCATATATATGTTAACGTTATGCAGTATGATCATACTCTTCTAAGAGTTTGATTTTTTTTTTTTCCAGTTAATATAGTTTGGAGAGCTTTCAGTATAACACTTTCAGAACTGCCTCTTTTATTATTTATTTTTAATAACTATATTATATTTTATTATATGTCTTACTAAAATTTAATCATTTCTCTGTTGAAGGACATTTAGTTTGTTTCCAGTTTTGCTGATACATAACACTGCAGTAAACATGCTTGTATACTTACATGCTTGTATACGAGATCATTTAATGAAATTGTCAACTAGGTAATTTCCTAGCGGTGAGTCAAAGTATATACAGTTTTGGATTTAGTTACACTTCCCCAGTGGCTGAGTGGTAAAAAAAATTCCGCCTGCAATGCAGCAGACACAGGTTTGATCCCTGGGTTGGAAAAATCCCCTGGAGAAGTAAATGCAACCCACTCCAACCCACTCTGCCTGGGAAATCCCATGGACAGAGGTTGAGGTCTGAGGTTGCGGTCAAAAGAGTTGGACAGGACTTTATGACTAAACAGCAACACTCCCAACACGAGCAGTATTTGAGAGTGATGGCTTTCCAACACTCCACAAAAGAGTATTGTCAAAGAGAAAAAAAAAATCTTGATTTTTACTCAGATACCCTGAAAACTAGAGTGGCAGTTTAGTTCTAGTTTCTTGTTTAACTTCAGTTCAGTTCAGTCGTTCAGTCATGTCCGATTCTTTGCGACCCCGTGGACCACAGCACGCCAGGCCTCCCTGTCCATCACCAACTCCCAGAGTTTACTCAAACTCATCTCCGTTGAGTCGGTGATGCCTTCCGACCATCTCATCCTCTGTCGTCCCCTTCTCCTTCTGTCTTCAGTCTTCCCCAGCATCAGGGTCTTTTCAAGTGAGTCAGCTCTTTGCATCAGGTGTCCAAAGTATAGTTTCAGCTTTAACATCAGTCTTTCCAGTGAACACTCAGGACTGGTCTCCTTTAGGATGGACTGGTTGGATCTCCTTGAAGTCCAAGGGACTCTCAAGAGTCTTGTTTAACTTAGAAAGTTAAAAAAAGAATCTATGGAAAAGAGAATAATGTAAATCTTGGAGGAGTTATGTTAATTCTTTCTAATGTATGAGAAGTATTGTGTAGTAAACTCAGGTGGATGCTTTTATTGTGTCCTTACTAGGAAATTTGATAAATACCTCAGTCTTATAGGGCTCCCATCCTCAAAAAGATTCCTTTTCTTTTGTGGAGAAGATACAGCATTATATCTGTTGTACCTAATTGTATCTGTTGTGATGCTCTTTAGTTGTGAAGTGTGTCTGATTCTTTTCGACCTAATGAACTGTAACCCACCAGGCTCCTCTGTCCATGGCATTTTCCAGGCAAGAATACTGGAGTGGGTTGCCATGCCCTTTTCCAAATTCTATCTGTTGCTGCATAATAAACCATCTCCAAGCTTTGGCTTAAAACCAACACATTTTATTTGCTCTATATTCTGTAGATAACAGTTGGGGCTAGGTTAAGCCGAATGATTCTTCTGCTGGTCTCTCTTAGAGTTACTAATACAGCTTTGATTGGGATGATACTGTAACATAGTCTGTGTCAGATTGCCAGTAGTATTCATTGGGTCACATGTGTCCAAAGTTAGCCTGGGCTTATGTGGTGATAAAGGAGTTTCCAGCAATGAGTGAACAAATCCCTCTGTGCACTGTGTACCTTATTTGCTAGACTACCAGGAGGCAAGGCAAGTCTCATGGCCAGAGCCCGGATGGGAAAGGATTATGCATGAGAATTACAAGGGCATTAAAACGTAGGTGTGATTTATTGATGGTCATTAACTGTAGTAGTTTACCACCACTTTCTTCTTCCTTGTATTATGAGTGTTACAGAAGTATGAATAAGAAATATAATAGTTTAAAGGACAGAAGAATTTCTTATCTAAGGAAAAGCTTTATGATATCACAAGTTGGAAAGACTGATTTCATCAATAGTGGAAACTTGATTTTCTAGATTTTTATTTCTTCTACATATATTAGCTGATATTTTTCTGTAAAGAACTTTTCAGTTTAAACCCAGACTATCTGGTTGCCATGAACTTCAGCGTATACTAGATGGTCAGGATACATGCTTAATTCTTTTACTTTAATTATGAATTTTCAGAATAAGAGTTGATACTCTAATAGTGATCAATGAGTGTCTTTTTCGTTTGAACTCATGGATTTTTTAATATGAATCCTCATGAACTCAAGAATTTATATATATTTAGTGGGTTTCAGTTAATTGAAGCCATTGTGATTTTTGATGTGCACCTTGTCCCAGCTTTACCTAGTGGAGGTGCATTCAAGTTGGCTTTGTCATTTTGACAGGACACTGTTAAGTATTTGATAACTTACTTCCTTTGTGGCACAACATGTCCCAGATTCATCTAATAAGATTTCTCCTCCAGGCTGGACTCATCCATTTCTCTAGAGTCCTGGTTCCTTTTAATGGGAAAAGCTATTTAAGTACGACTGTCTGGGCACTTAGGGTACTTATTGCTTCTGTGTTGTCATTGCTTTTAAACATTGAAGATAAGAACTAGGATATACATGCATACACAGATATTTCAAAAGCAAGAGAAGAGAGGAAAAAGATAAAAGGCAAAACTACATGAGGTCAAATTAAATTTTTTTTTTTTTCCCCACAAAGTAAAACCATTTTTACTTTATAACTTCAGCATGGTTTTTCACATATATATTTACATTTGAAAATGTCAATTGGTAAGCACATATGGGATATTTTCTAAAATATATCATGAAACTGATAATTATGTTTTTAAGAGAATCAACATGATGATTCACAGTGGTCATTAAAACTGTTCTCTTAAAGCCATACTGAGTGAGGTAAATTAGACAGTGAAGGAAAAATACTGTATGACATACCTTATATAATTTCTAAAAAGAAATGATACAAATGATCTTACTTCCAAAACAAAAAGAGACTCACAGACTTAGAAAGGATAGTTAGGAAGTTTAGGATGGTGATGTACACACTGCTATATTTAAAGTGGATAACCAACAAGGACCTATTGATAGCACATGGATCGCTGCTCAATGTTATGTGTCGACAGCCTGGATGGGAGAAGGGTTTTTGGGGGAGAATGGATACATGTATATGTATGGCTGAATCTCTTCCCTGTTCACTGGAAACTAAAACAACACTGTTAATCAGCTATAACCCAACAAAATAAAAAGTAAAATGTTCTCTTTAGAATCTTTTTGAGATAGGGTAGTTACGTAGCCTGTAAGGATGTTCTGGCATCAGCAAAGAGCAGTTTTGTATGGATTTACTTCTAGAAAATAGAAAAATACAACTAGAAAAATCTTTCATAAAGTATTTATGAAAGGAGGTTAAGACAAGGGAGATATTGAGAAACCTAGGAAACTCAATCAACATAGTGCTTTCAGAGAAAGAAATGTTTTTATAAAGTTTTCTAATGTAAAAATAATTCAAATTTCAAGTGAGGTTTCCTGCCACCACCCCTAGCAGATTAGATTATACTAACTCCCTCCTCTCCCCCACCCCTAATATCCCACCTACTCCTCTTGGACATTCAAAATGCATGATGTCACAGGGCTAGCTAGTAAGACAGCCTATTTTCTGGGAGTCTAATTTCCTTCTGGTTCGAAATCCTTTCTATTGGATTGTTTCAATTTCTGGATCATCTTATAAGTTGTTCCTACTACTAGACTTGCCATATTTAACAAATAGAAATACAGCCTTTAAGTTAAATTTGAATTTCAGATACAAGTGATTATTTTTTTTTTTACTGTAAGTCTGTCTCATGCAATATTTAGGACAGGCCTGTACAAAAGATTTATTTATTATTTATTTGTTACATTTAACTGGGTGTCTTTATTTTATCTGACAGTCTTACCTATTGCATACTAGATAGTTTTTGATGAAATTCAGCTTCTTTTCATTAGTTCCTCCTTCAGTCTCCTCCCAAGTGCAATACAACTTTTTTTCACAGATAGTTTCTATTGAATGGACTTCCCTGGGCTCAGTGGTAAAAAACCTGCCTGCCAATGCAGGAGACATGAATTCAAACCCTGGACTGGAAAGATCTCCTGTAGAAGGAAATGGCAACCCACTCCAGTATTCTTGCCTGGGAAATCCCATGGACAGAGGAGTCTGGCAGGCTACAGTCCACGGGGTCTCAAAAGAGTTGGGCATGACTTAGTGACTAAACAACAAATAAGAGACAAATAAGTTGTCTCTAAAATCTTAATGCAACTTTAAATTTTACAGATAGATCTACATGCCATTAATATAAATAATTGATCTTTTTATGCTGTATATGAGGAAACAAGATATAGACATGCTAAATTTACTCGAAGTTGCACTTAAGAAACTCTGCTTTCTTGTAATCAAGTATCAATCAATATCAATTAAAAATGTATACATTGACAACAAAGAGCAGTGAATTTTACTTTTATGTTAGGATTAAAAAATAAATTGTTTTTTACAATATCTCTTATCATTCATACTTTTTTTTCTGTAGCTTTCCCAAAACTTCAACGGAAACTGTTGTTGGTGTTGTTTAGTCAAATTAAATATTATAAAATATTTCCCTTCTTTGAGTTTACATTTTAAAATTTTATACTGAGTATGTTGGCTCTTAACCTTAACATAATTTTTTTTTCCTAAAATATATGTATAATAATTTTAATAATACTAGCATTGCTATTAATAAACTTACAGTTCTTTTTGTCATTATACTATAGCTCACTAAGGCTATATAGTCAAAACACTGTTCTTAAAACACTTGAAATAGTTCTCTGTGTGACTATACCATTAATTTGAGATTCAGTTAGTTTTAAAATTTAAAAATTGTGGTAACATAAACTTTAGCATTTTTATCATTTTAAAGTGTACAGTTTAGTGGAATTAAGTACATTCATATTGTTGTGCAACCATTGCTGCTGCTGCTGCTAAGTCGCTTCAGTCATGTCCAACTCTGTGCGACCCCATAGACGGCAGCCCACCAGGCTCCCCCATCCCTGGGATTCTCCAGGCAAGCGTACTGGAGTGGGTTGCCATTTCCCTACACCTATCTATTTCCAGAATATTTTTATCATTCCCAAACTGAAACTACCATTATTCCCCCTACCCTAGCCTCTGGTAGTCATTATTTTACTTTCTGTCCCTATGAATTTGATTATTCTAGGTACTCATATTAGTAGAGTATTACTCATACATATTGGTCCTTTTGTGTCTGGCTTATTTCATTTAGCCTAATGCTTCCTGCTTAAAGCTCAACATTCAGAAAACTAAGATCATGGCATCCACTCCCATCACTTCATGGCAAATAGATGGGGAAACAGTGGAAACAGTGGCTGACTTTATTTTTTTGGGCTCCAAAATCACTGCAGATGGTGACTGCAGCCATGAAATTAAAAGATGCTTACTCCTTGGAAGGAAAGTTATGACCAACCTAGATAGCATATTCAAAAGCAGAGACATTACTTTGCCAACAAACGTCCGTCTAGTCAAGGCTATGGTTTTTCCAGTAGTCATGTATGGATGTGCGAGTTGGACTGTGAAGAAAGCTAGTGCCAAAGAATTGATGCTTTTGAACTGTGGTGTTGGAGAAGACTCTTGAGAGTCCCTTGGACTGCAAGGAGATCCAACCAGTCCATTCTAAAGGAGACCAGTCCTGGGTGTTCATTGGAAGGACCGATGCTGAAGCTGAAACTCCAGTACTTTGGCCACCTCATGAGAAGAGTTGACTTGTTGGAAAAGACCCTGATGCTGGGAGGGATTGGGGGCAGGAGGAGAAGGGGACGACAGAGGATGAGATGGCTGGATGGCATCACTGATTCGATGGACATGAGTTTGGGTAAATTCTGGGAGTCGGTGATGGACAGGGAGGCCTGGCATGCTGCGATTCATGGGGTTGCAGAGAGTCAAACACAACTGAGCAACTGAACTGAACTGAATGCTTCCTGTATTCACCCATGTTGTAGCATGTATAGAATTTCATCCCTTTGAAAGGCTAAATAATACTGTTTTATATACCACATTTTGTTTGTCCATACATCCATTGGTGGGCTTTTGGGTTTTTTGACTTTTTATTTTGGTTTACCCATTTTAGTTGTTGTGAATAATGCTTCTGTGAACATTGGTGTATAAATATAAATTTGAGTTCAGTTAGGCTTTAGCCAAGGTATTAAATAAATGAGGATTATTGTCAACTAAGCTAGAGAATATAGGAGGAAAAGATAACTTTTTTCCTGGGATGGTAAAGGGCTGAGGTGGTGGTTTGATTTTGGATATGATTCATTTGAGGTCTTTTGGGAAATCAGAAAGCAACTGGAAATGTGGTGTAGAGATACAGGATGTTAAATTAAGTTTCTTTAATAGTCCAGGAGAGAGATGATGACATCCTGGACTGAGTTAATGACAAGATGAAGAAAGGGTAGATTAAAATTTGTGTAGGAGATTGAATTAACTTAGTGATTGGCTGTGAAGGTTAGGGAAGAGAGGAACCTAAGGGTAGTGCTTTGAATTTAGGCAAGATGGGCGTGTGATTTTTCTGTAATTTTGGGTAGGGAATGCAAATAGATAAAAGGTTGTGAGAAAAGACAATGAATTTGATTTTGAGTAAAATGACTTGAGATATTTAGAGATATTTAGCAAGAAAGGAAAATACATGAATTTGAAGTTCAGCAGAGATCTCGATTAGATTTATTTAATAAAATTTTATTTTTGGCTGCATTGGAGGAAAATTAAAATTAAGGGAGTAAATGAGATCTCCTAGCAATGAATGGTGCTAAGAGATTGAGCATGAATATTCCCTGTGAAGTGCTGGAGTGCTCTTCATGAAATAAAAAAAAATTATACCTTCTCAGTTTATCTGTATGTGCTAAGTTCTTACCTATTAATAGTAAAGAGGTAATGAGGGCCCTAAGAAATCTCTTGATTATCCATTTATAGTACAAGGATCAGGTAATGTATTTAAAAAGCACTTCTTACAGTCTGAATATAGTAGATGGCTTTTCAGAGTTTTTGAATTTGTGAAAATTTTCCTAATTGGTCTTTATGATAAGCAGAGGGTGAAATAAAGTGATAAAATCAATGCTGAAAAGTGCATTTTGTAAGAAAGTCTTACAGATGTCTTAGAAGTCTCCAAGGTTTTGAGGTGGTTATGTCATTTAATTTCTAATACTTGTATCCTTTCCAGTTTCAGAAATAATTTTGCTAAGTATAAGGTATATTTAGTATCCTACATATTTTTCAAAGATTTTCGTAAAAGCGGTAATTTATTTGTAGTCAACTCAGCTTTTCCCAGCAATTAATGTGTTATCAAGTCAGCCTTAGCTGGTTTGCCTTGCTTCCAGTCTAGTTTCAGCTAGAGAGGTGTGGCTTGTGCATTCACTTTATTTATTTATTTTTTTCAAAGATGCTCACAACCAGCAATGTGATTTATTTTTTGTTCCTAAATGTTTCCCCAAATGCTATTTTTTTTCCTTTTTTTTTAAAAATTTTATTTTATTTTTAAACTTTACATAATTGTATTAGTTTTGCCAAATATCAAAATGAATCCGCCACAGGTATACATGTGTTCCCCATCCTGAACCCTCCTCCCTCCTCCCTCCCCATACCATCCCTCTGGGTCGTCCCAGTGCACTAGCCCCAAGCATCCAGTATCAGTGCATCGAACCTGGACTGGCATCTCGTTTCATACATGATATTTTACATGTTTCAATGTCATTCTCCCAAATCTTCCCACCCTCTCCCTCTCCCACAGAGTCCATAAGACTGTTCTATACATCAGTGTCTCTTTTGCTGTCTCGTATACAGGGTTATTGTTACCATCTTTCTAAATTCCATCTATATGTGTTAGTATACTGTGTTGATGTTTTTCCTTCTGGCTTACTTCACTCTGAATAATAGGCTCCAGTTTCATCCACCTCATTAGAACTGATTCAAATGTATTCTTTTTAATGGCTGGGTAATACTCCATTGTGCATTTACTTTAAATTCAGCATTTAATACATCTCTTCTGTGTGCAAAGACTAGTTATCCTTTTACTTGATTTTAGTGCTTTGAAGATAGATAAATTTTAGAGATGTGGTTCTTTATTTTTAGTAGCAATTAGGTTGTACAACTGTTATGTTCTCAATGAAATTCTTGCCCTCTTCCTGCTTGAACTTCTCTGGAATGAAGTCATATATAGCAGGGTCAGGGTAGGGGGAGTCAGATGTAGGGAGAGAATTTTGGAAGCTCTGACTCAGTGCATCACCAGATATTAGAAAAACTTTTGTCATCCATCTACAAAACAGATGTTTCTTATGTACTCCTAGGTGTTTTTGATTCTGATTTTCTTTGCTATTAGATTTTCAGTCATAACTAGAAGACATAATTATTGGTTGTTTTGGATTGCAGCAGTGTAGTTATTTTCAATAAACTAGTCTGAAATGATAAAATATGAATTTCAAAGAAACTTCATGTTGTTAAAACTTCTATGATAGTAATACCTTTCAAGGTATTGCATACAGTAAACAATAACTTCTTCACCCCCCCAGTTAAGTGCTGTTCATAGGGCTTCCCTCCGGCTCAGCTGGTAAAGAATCCACCTGTAATGTGGGAGACCTGGATTTGATCCCTGGGTTGGAAACATCTCCTGGAGAGGGGAAAGGCTACCTGCTCCAGTATTCTGGCCTGGAGAATTCCATGGAGAATTTCAAAGGGTTAGAGGGTTGCAAAGAGTCGGGTAGGACTGAGCAACTTTCACTTTTTTCAAAAGCCTGTATGTGATTTTTGAAAGCAGTTTTTGTAGAGACTGATGCTTTTTGTTGATCTTATAGTTGTTGGTAGTAGGAATTATTTTTATATTATCAACAAGCTAGAGTAGCCAGATATACTACAGGCATCTATTCTTATTTGGCTGAAATAAATACTTTAAATACCATATAAACTTTTCCCCCATGTTTTCAAAATATGATGTGTTGGCTGGTGCCACTAAGCATTAGTGATATGTGTTTAATAATTATAATCATCTGGATCTTTTTACAAGCCCCAATATTCTTTACTTTAAAAAAAATCTGAAAATTAAAAAAAATACGATTACACCAATGAGGAGATGGGCAGGTGGTTAATTAAATCAATACAGATCTTATCCTTTCAGTTACATAGGGGAAAAGCAGTAATAACAAATATAGCCCTGACATAAAACACATCAGTCTCTTATGACCTTTCAGTCTCTGTGTTTATCTTTACATAGTTGAATCCATAACCGTAATATATCCAAACTTTGTATTTTTCCTCTCTTACAAATTCAACATTATATCACATACATTGTAATTTCTTTATGTAGTCTTCACCCTGTCATTGAAAAAATTTTTTTCACCATGCTACGTAGCATGTGGGACCCTAGTTCCCCAGCCAGGGATTGAACCCACCATGCCTCCTGCAGAGGAAGCTTGGAGTCTTAACCACTGGACATCAGGGAAGTCCCCCATCCTTGTCATTTTTAATTGTTAGGTTTGTTGAGTTGGGTATGTCACAATTTAGTTAACCTGTTCTTTGTTTTGAACAGTTAGCTTGTAATTTTTCACTTAAAAAGTTTAAAATTCATGTAAGTTTGAAGTGTATAGCATTGAAATTTGACATCTGTGTACACCCAGGGGATCACACCACAAGTATAGTTGCCTAGTTGCCGCCCATCACCCTGTAGTCCATCCCCTTCACCTGTGCCCACCTCCCAATCCCCTTGCTGTGGTAACCACTAATCTGTTCTCAGTATCTTTGAGTTTTAGCTTTTATTTGTTCATTTGTTTGTTTTTTTAGATTCCATGTATGAGCAAAATCATATGGTGTTTGTCTTTCTCTGAGTGACTTCATTTACAAATGGGCAGTTTCATTTTTTTAAAAAGTGGCTTAGTAGTCCAGTGTGTGTGTCTGTGTATGCCACATCATCTATCCGTTCATCCTTTAATGGACATGTAGGTTTTTAAATATCTTGGCTATTGCAAATAATGCTGTAATGTATAAGGGTGTGTGGATCTTCTTTGAATCAGGAGTTGTTTTTTTTTTTTTGATACATACACAGAGTAGAATAACTGGGTCATACTGGTAGTTTTTAGTCTTAATGTTTTGAAGACCCTCCATACTGCGTTTCATAGTGGCTGCACCAATTTATAGTCCCACCGCTAGTTTGCAGCATTCCTTTTTCTCCTCAGTCTCTCAGACAATTACTTCTTGTATTTTCTCATAGGTGTGAGCTGTTATGTCACTGTGGTCTTGATTTCTATTTCCCTAATAATTAGTGATAGTGAGCATCCTTTCATGTGTCTCTTGGCCATCTGTGTGTTTTCTTTGGAATAATGTCTGTTCAGATTCTCTGACATTGTTGAGTTGTGCACGTTCTTTGTAGAGTTCAGATATTAACCCCTTATTGGATATATGATTTGCAAATATCTTTTCCCATTCAGTAGGTTGCCTTTTTGTTTTGATGATGGTTTCCTTTGCTGTGCAGAAACTTTTTCATTTGATATAGTCCCGTTTATTTTTGCTTTTCTTTCCCTTGCCTTGAGAGTCAGAGCCACAAAAATATTGCTAAGACTGATGTCTAAAGTTTTCTTCTAGAAATTCCATGGTTTCAGGTCTTACATTCAAGGCTTTAATCCCTTTTGAGTTAATTGTTTCATTCTTTTGCATGTGGCAGTCCATTTTCCCCAGCACCGTTATTGAAGCTACTGTCTGTTCTCCATGGTATGTTTTTTGCTTCTTTTTCATAAATTGTCTGTACATGTGTAGGTTTACATTTTTATGCTCTCAATTCTTTCATTGATCTGTGTGTCTGTTTTTGTGCTGGTACATACTATCTTTATTACTGTAGCTTTATGTGTGTTTTTATTACTGTAGCTTTATGTGTGTTTGTTGCTCAGTTGTATTCAGCTCTTTGTGACCCCATGGACTATAGCCTACCAGGCTCCTCTGTCCACGGAATTCTCCAAGCAGGAATATAAGAGTGGATACCATTCCTCTCTCCAGGGGATCTTCCTAATCTGGGGATCGAACTCAGGTCTTCTGCATTGTAGGCAGATTCTTTACCATTTGAGCCACCAGGGAAGACTTGGTAGCTTTAGAGTACAGTTTGAAACCAGGGAGCATGATACCTCCAGCTTTTTTCTTCTTTTTCAGGATTATTTTGACCATTGGGGAATTTTTTTGGGTTCCGTATACATTTTAGAATAATTTGTTCTAGTTTTTTGAAATATGCCATTGGGAGTTTTGATAGAGATTGCATTGAATCTGTAGATTGCTGTGGGGAATATGGGTATTTAAACAGTGTTTCTCCAGTCCATGAATACAAAATATCTTTCCATTTGTTTGTCTTCTTCAAGTTCATTCATCAGTGTCTTTAAAAAAATTACTTATTTATTTTTGGCTGTGCTGGGTCTTGATTGCTGCCCTGGCTTTTCCTCTTGTTGCGGTATGTGGGCCTCTCCTTGTGGTGGCTCCTTGTCGCAGAGCACAGGCTTCAGGGCGCTCGGAGTTCAGTAGCTGTGGCACGTGGTCTCAGTAGGTGCAGCTGCTGAATCCAGAGCACAGGCTCAATAGTTGCGGCCCAGGGGCCTAGCTGCTCCACAGCATGTGGGGTCCTCCCCGTGTCTCCTGCGTGAACAGGTGGATTCTTTACCACTGAGCCACCAGGGAAGCCCCATCAGTGTCTTATAGTTTTCATTGTGCGAAGTCTTTCACCTCCTTGGTTGAATAATTTATTCTTAGGTATTTTATTATTTTTGGTGCAGTCATACATGGGATTGTTTTCTTAATTTTTCTTCCTGATAGTTCATTATTGGCCTAGATATGCCCACAGATTTCTCTGTATGTTGATTTTGTACTCTGTGACTTCACCGAATTCATTTATTTTGTTTATTAGTGACAACTGTGTGTGTGTGTGTGTGTGTGTGTGTAATCTTTAAGGTTTTCTTTACGTATCATGTCATCTGCAAATAGTGTGCCAGTTTTACTTTCTGATTTGGAAGTTTGTTATTTCCTTTTCTTTTTCTTTCTTGCCTAATTTCTTTGGCTAGGAATTCCTGTGCTTTGTTGAAAAAATGTGGTAGTGGGCATCCTTGTCTTGTTTCCTGATGTTAAGAGGGAAAGCTTTCAGTTTTCACTGTTTAGTGTGGTATTAGCTGTGTGTTTGTCATATATGGCCTTTATTATGTTTCTTCTCTACCCACTTTGTTGAGCGTTTTATCATAAATTGATGTTGAATTTTGTCAAATGATTTTTCTGCATCTATTGAGATGACCATATAATTTTTACCTTTCATTTTGTTAATGTGATGTATCATATTGATTTTGTGGATGTTGAGCCATCCTTGGATCCCTGGAATAAATTTTGCTTAATTATGATGTATGCTTATTTTAATGTATTGTTGGATTCAGTTTGCTAATATTTTGTTGAGGATTTTTGCATCTGTTTTCATCAAGGATATTGGGCCTGTTATTTTTTATTTTTATTTTTTTGTAGTTTCCTTGACTGGTTTTCATTAATGCTGGGTTCATAGGATGTGTTTGGAAGGCTTCCCTGCTTTTCAGTTTTTGGGAGGAATTTGAGAAGGATAGGTATTAAATCTTTGAATATTTTGTGTAATTCATTAGTGAAGCTGTCTGCTTAGGGCTTTGGTTTTTTTGGAGACTTTTGATTGCTGTTTCAAAATCTCTTTAGTAGTAATTGGTCTATTCAAATTTTCTATGTCTTCGTGATTTAGTCTTGAAGACTGTGTTTTTAGGAATGTATCCATTTGTTTTAGGTTGTCCAGTTTGTTGGAGTATATTCATATAAGAAATCCTTTGTGTTTCTCTGTGTTAGTTGTAACATCTCTTCTTTCATCTCCGATCTTAATTGAGTCTTCTTTTTTCCCCTGGTGAGTTTAGCTAAATGTTTGGCAGTTTTTTTTTTTTTTTTTAAATCTTTTCAACCAGCCAGATTAGTTTCATTGATCTTTTATAGTGTATGTGTTTGTGTGTGTGTACATGTTTGTGTGTGTATGTTTAATCTCTATTTTATTTCTCTCCTTTATTTCCTTCCTTCTACCAATTTTGGGCTTTGTTCCTTTCTAGTTTCTTTAGGTGTAAGGCTAGATTGTGTATTGGGGATTTCTTATTTCTTGACGTAAGACTGTACTGAATTTAGTCCACTTACATTTAAGGTAATTACTGATAATCATGTGCTTATTGCCATTTTGTTAGTTGTTCTCTGGCTGTTTTTATAGTTCCTAACTGTTCTGCCTTTCTTCTCTCTTTTCGTGTTATGGTGTGAATTTTTTTTTTTTAGTGTCATGTTTAGATTCTTTTTAAATTTTCTTTTGTAAATTTTCTGTAAGTTTTTTCCTAGTGGTTACTGTAAGGTTCACCTATGACATTCTATGTAAGTAGTAGCCTGTTCTAAGTTGCTGGCAACTTAAATTAGAAATCATTCCAAAGCTTTGTCTTTTACTCTGTCCTGATGTTTTATACTTTTGATGACACATTTTATTTCTTTTTATGCATCTTTTAACCAATTAGTGTAATTTTAGTTGTTGTAGTACTTTCGTCTTTTAACCTTTGTGCTTGCTTTATAAGTCATTGATCCTCTACCTTTATCATATTTACCTTTAGCAGTGAGTTTTTTTTTACTTTCATTTTTTTAAATTAATTAGTGCCATTTCTTTTCACCTTAAAGAAGTCCCATTAATATTTCTTGTTAGATCAGTTCAGTGGTGATGAACACATATAGTTTTTGCTCAAGAGTTTTCTTGATCTCCTTCAATTGTGAATGAAAACTTTGCTGGGTAGAGAATTCTTTTTTTTGGCTGTGCTGGGCAGCTTGTATGATCTTAGTTCCCTGACCAGGGATCGAACCATCGCCCCTTGCATTGGAAGCACAGAGTCTTAATCACTGGACTGCCAGGGATGTCCTCAGGTAGATAATTCTTGGTTGGAAGTTTTTTTTTCTCTTAGCACTTTGAATATGATATGCCACTCCCTTCTGCCTTTAGAGACTCTACTGAAAAATCTGCTATAGTATTATAGGGTTTCCCTTGTACCTGACAATGTTTTTGTCTTGTTGCTTTTAGCATTCTCTCTTGATTCCTTTTACAGTTTTAATTATGGTGTGTCTTGTATGTGTCTCATTGGGTTCATCTTATTTGGAGGATTCTTCCTGGACCTGGATATCTGTTTCCTTCCCCCTGTTAAGGATGTTTTTAGCAACTATTTCTTTAAATAGGTTTTCTGTCCCTTTCTTTCTTTTCTTTCTTGTACCCCCTATAATGCAAATGGTATTCTGCTTGATGTTGCCCTGAAGGCCCTGTAAGGTGTCTTCACTTTTTAGAATACTATCTTCATTTCTCTGCTCTGTCTGGGTGAGTGCCGTTGTCTTACCTTCCTGCTGGCTGATTTGTTTTTCTGCTTAATCCAGTTTGCTGTTGAACCCCTCTAGCATATTTTTCAGTTGTAACTTCTGTTTTCTCTTTGTTGAAGTTCTCACAATGCTAATTTTTTCTTCACCTGTATTTGGCTGTTGTCTTTATGACCATTTTTTTTTGAACTTCTTATCAGGTAGATTGCTTATCTCCATATTGTTCTTTTTTTGAATTTCTGTCTTACTCTGTAGATTGGACTATCTTTATCTCCTCATGTTGCCTATTTCTTTATGTTTGTTTCTGTATATTAGGTATACCAGCGGTCTCTCCTAGTCTAGAAGGAGTGGTCTTATTTAGGAGATGTCCTGTGGGTCTCAGAAGCATAATCCTGCCTGGCCACCAGAGCCAACGGCTTAAGGGGTGTCTCCTATGCATGCAGGTGGTGGGGTCACAGTTGCAGTGGGGATTCTGGTGGACGGGGCTGTTGCTTGGCTGGCTATGAGACCCAGCCGAGGTGCAGTGTTCTCCCACTGGTGCTGACAGGCTGGGTGGAGGATTCCAGTATGGTGCCTGCCAGCGTTAGTATAGCAAGGCAGCCTGAGATCACATAAATGGCTTCTTCCAGTGACTCAGAGACCCTGTGGAGCATTCCAGCTAGTTCCTTTCTCTACAGCAGATGTTTCAAGATGAGTAGGTGAGTCCCCTCACCTATAGTCCATACACTTTTCTTTTTTCTCTGTTAGCTGTTTTATTTACCTATTCAGTTAGCTGTGTTTCCCTCCCTGCCCCCCCCCCTCCCACCCCGCCTCCCTTTGAATCTGTGTGGTCCATGCACTTTTCAGTCTGGGGTTTTTTGCCCTGATTTTCAGGTCAAGTCAATCTGTATGCAAGTCCTTTAAGAGTAGGTTTTCTATTCCCTGTAGTTCTTAGTTTTCCTGGACATACTTCACATGGTTTTTCAAAACCAGGTGTTTTGAGGGCTCATCTCTCTTGTGAGGGATTTTTTTTTCCCCCACTTACTTGTCATGTGCCTTGGAGCAAGTAACTTAATTTCCACACCTTTATTCTCTCTTGCATATGGTGAGAATAATGATAGTTTGCACTCACTGTTTTTTGATAAGGATTATTGAGTCAGTTCTTGTACTCTGAATCTGTCTTTTACCTGATGTTTTAGTAGATTTCCAGTTCCTTTAAGGTCATACCTAAGTATAATGAATAAAAATGTTGCAGGAGGAAAAAAGACCTTTAACCCTCCAAACTGTATCTTTGATGGTGGAATATTAAATATTGGAGACAGATTGGTAATGGTTGGCATGGGTAATAGATAGGTGGGTGACTAGATAATGTGACCTGTGTTGATCTTTTTAGCTCCTCTCAAATCATTGTAGTTCAGTTGATATAGTGGAGAGCAATGCAAGAGGAATTAGAATTACAGCATTTTAGTTTGATTTCTTTCTGATTTTTATTAACAGTACAATCTTGAGAAGTCCCTAGCTGCTTTGAATCTGTTTTCTCATCTATAGATAAAACATTTTCCCTGTATCTCTCAGGGATGTCATTATGATTAAATAAGATACTCTGTGAAAGTGAGGTGAAGATGATAAAGCACAATCAAAATAAAAAGTTTATAAAGGTAAACTTTTTATTAATTTAAAAAGACTAAGCCTGAGAGAATGCAGATAGAGGTATTGATCCAGGATTAGGTTCAGTCTTCAATAAAGGATAGCTTTAGTGCTGTTTGTTGTTGTTGAGAGGACATCTCCTTTTATGTGTAAGGCTAGCCCTGATTACTATTTAGTTATTAAATAGTTTATGAATATATTGTTGATATTTACTTTGCTTTTTTCTGCTTGTGTTTCAGACTCCTGGGAGAGTTGGCTCTCAAGGTTCAGATCTAGATTCATCAGCAGCTCCTATAAACACAGTGGATGTCAATAATGAAAGCTCTTCAGAGGTATGAGAATAATCATTCGTCAATAAGGTTCAGTATTATTTAAGGAAAAATAGCAAATGTTTGGAGTAACATTTGGTAATTTAAACTTTTGTAGCAAAAGATCTCATAAATCTTTCTTACAAATTGGATCCACACTGTAGGTAGATAATAGTGCTTAGTTGTGAGACTGCAAAAGTGTATATTAAGACTAAAAAATAATATTGACAACTTTTATTTAATAAAGTCATTTGAACTTAATGAAGATTTAAAAATCTGTTTGTAAAGAATTACCAATTAATTAGTAAGTACTTATGTGTTTGTACTGTGATGAACAACTAAGCTACTGAAAAATTAGATAAGCTATAAAACTTTTACATTATTTGTCTTCATTTATAATTTGTAAGAATGTTTGTTTGATAGCTTCTTAAAAATTAATGGAGAAAGTAAGTCTAAAAAAATAACTCAAATTTTTTGAGAAGTCAGCCATAGAAGTTTATTACTATCATTTTTAATGAATAATATATACTCATTATAGAAAAAGGAGATTAGGTGAGAGAAGAACATAAAAACCATCCATAACTCTGCCCCTGAGAGACGAACACACTCGCATTTCTGATGTGACAGTTTTTGTCAGTTGCCTTTCTCTGGGCCCAGCTGTGCCCAGTTCCCTGTTCCCCGCTCTTCCCCATCTCTTGGTTGACGAGTCTGTCGTGTGCACGTTTCTGTGTACGTCTTTTACCACCCATCTCTCTATTTTGTCTCTTTTTGCCCGTCTGTCTTTCGTATTAACCATAATAAGATCTAACAAGACTGAGTGAGAAGAAAGGGATCAGTTGAACTGTATAAAAGAGCAAGTTTAAGGAAAACATTCAAACTGTGTTTATGACAAGCTCAAAAAGCTCAATTGTAACCCTGGAAACGAATTTAGTAATACTTGTTGACCTCGTTCAGACCAAACCCAAAAAAGCCTGCAGTGGTGATGAGCAGTGCCTGCTAATCCTCCTGCATTTTCTTATTAGGGCTCCTTTTCTACTGTGATAGTTGTACTCTCTTCTTCGTCCTCAAACCTTTCGTGTGTCTTACCTTATTCCCTCCTTCTCTCAGTCACCTTCTATCCCATTGAGAGAAAAGAAATCATTAGAAGAATGTTCTCATTTTGTCACTAAAGCTATGCTTTAGTCTCTATTCTCTTTATTACTTCAGTGTATGGAAGACAGGTCTCTCTTCCTGTCTAATTTTAGTCCTTTCTCTTGTGCTTTGGATTCCATTCTCTCTCACATTCTCAGCTTATCTCTTTTCCTGCAACTTTGGTTTTTACCTGTGACATAAATTATTCCCATCAGCATACAAATACTGTTCTAGAAGTGGCTCTAACCTGGGACTCTGTTAAATTAAGTTCTGTACTTGAAATTTTTCATATTACCAACAAGTATAAATTCCAGCTATTAACCTAATTGAGAGCTATTAGCGATTATGAATTCTCAGAGGTTGTTTTTTCCATATGCCCAGTGCTAGGTGTTAACTGGTTAAGATTTCAGTTGAAACCTCTCACTGTGTCTCTCAATTTCTCTTTTTCTCTTAATCTTTCCCTTTTACCCTGAGGTTGGCTTCCCACTTTGAACAAATTCTAGGTTTTAACATTGTGCCCTTAGCAACCATCTAAATGGAATTTGAAATACCATGGTCTCCAGGATTTTAAAGAAATAGTCAGAAATAAAACAGTGCCCTGGTTTGGTACTCATATCATTTTATATATTGCTAAGTCGTTTCAGTCGTGTCCGACTCTGTGCAGCCCATAGATGGCAGCCCACCAGGCTTCCCGTCCCTGGGATTCTCCAGGCAAGAACACTGGAGTGGGTTGCCATTTCTTTCTCCAGTGCATGAAAGTGAAAAGTGAAAGTGAAGTCGCTCAGTCGTGTCTGACTCTAGCGACCCCATGGACTGCAGCCTACCAGACTCCTCCGTCCATGGGATTTTCTAGGCAAGAGTACTGGAGTGGGGTGCCATTGCCTTCTCCATTTTATATATTATTATACATCATAATATATAAAATAGTATCTACATACAGGCTATTACAACAAAAGTACTGAGAGGCTTAAACAATAAACAGTTCTCACAGTTCTGGAGGCTGGGATGTTCAAAGGTCTGGCAGATTCTAGGTCTGATGGGGTTTGCTTCTTGGATAAAGAAGGCCATCCTCACATGGCAGAAGGGGCAAGAGAGCTCTCTGGGGTCTCTATTTTAAGGATACCTATTCCATTCATTAGGACTCCATCCTCATGACTTAATCTTATCTCCCAAAGGCCCCATCACATTGGAGGTTAAGATTTCAACATATGAATTTTGAGGGTATACAGACATTCAGTGTATAACGTATACATTATGGATAATACATAATGTGATATATCATTTGTTCTCATCAGGACAGTTGTTTAGACTATTTAGTATATCCCATTGCCAAAGCATATTCTTTGTTTACTCTTTATCTCTTTCTAATCTGACGTCCATCCTTAGTACCCACTGAAGGCACTTGGTAATGACCAGCATATAACACATCAGATTTTCAGTTTCCTGCTCAAGTGGCTAGAGAAGACTTTTCTTAGGGCTTTTTTAGTAAGTGTCCACTGAAGTTTTCAGGTTGCTGGCTTTGCCAGCACACAGCCCAGAATATATGAAGTGAAAAGAAAACTCACAGTACTCACCACTGTCTCAATCCTTGGCTCCTGAGACCTTAACTGGTCTGCCTTCTTCTCTTTAGCTTTCAGCTTTTTATTTTTCTTGTGTTTTATATAATGCCTAGAGATTTCAGCTGTACTTACAGGAAGAATAGAGAAATGTAGCTGTTTCATTTTGTCTGGAACTGAAAATCCAACCATTTTGAGAATTGGAATATTTATCTTTATATTTTAATGACTTGTAAGAGTTCTTTATCCTTTTATCAATGTTTTGGTTGCCTCCTACTCATTCCGTTGGTGAGGGAAGGATTCCTGTTCTAGGCTTATGGGGTTGGCTCAGTACATAATTAGACAAATGAGATCAACGTAGTTTGTTACATATACTCACAGCCCAGGGGAAGAGGACACTGCATGCTATGCAGCGCCACATGAGAACTGCACTTGGGAACAAAATCAATAATCAGGGGCTGTGACAGGTAGGCATTATGGTGTCAGGTGTATGGTATGGTGTCAGGGAGGTAAGGCCTCTCCGCCCCATCCAATTCCTACAGGAGATGTGATTGGCTTATTTGAGTAATTCCAGGGGCTAGCAGGGCCTTGTGAAGAGGAGAAGCTGTTTGGATCAGATCAGATCAGTTGCTCAGTCATGTCCGACTCTTTGTGACCCCATGAATCGCAGCACGCCAGGCCTCCCTGTCCATCACCAACTCCCAGAGTTCACTCAGACTCACGTCCATCGAGTCAGTGATGCCATCCAGCCATCTCATCCTCTGTCGTCCCCTTCTCCTCTTGACCCCAATCGCTCCCAGCATCAGAGTCTTTTCCAATGAGTCAACTCTTCGTGTGAGGTGGCCAAAGTACTGGAGTTTCAGCTTTAGCATCATTCCTTCCAAAGAAATCCCAGGGCTGATCTCCTTCAGAATGGACTGGTTGGATCGCCTTGCAGTCCAAGGGACTCTCAAGAGTCTTCTCCAACACCACAGTTCAAAAGCATCAATTCTTCAGCGCTCAGCCTTCTTCACAGTCCAACTCTCACATCCATACCTGACCACAGGAAAAACCATAGCCTTGACTGGACGGACCTTTGTTGGCAAAGTAATGTCTCTGCTTTTGAATACGCTATCTAGGTTGTTCATAACTTTCCTTCCAAGGAGTAAGCGTCTTTTAATTTCATGGCTGCAGTCACCATCTGCAGTGATTTTGGAGCCCAGAAAAACAAAGTCTGACACTGTTTCCACTGTTTCCCCATCTCTTATCTGTGGGAACAGAGTGGTGAGGGGAACTTGCAGTTAGGCCATTTGAAGCCCTTCCAGTTTGACTAGTTGTGAAAGCAGTGTGTATTGGGCCTTAATTTTAGGCCTTATACCACAATCAGAAATATGTGCTGTGTATATTTTTTCTCAGTCTGTGGCTTGTTTTTCATTTTGTTAATGGTGTCTGTCAAAGAGAAATAGTTTTGTCAGACTTTTCTTTTATGGTTTTTGCTTTTGGGTACTACAGAATTTTTGGCCTACTTCAAGGTTGTAAAACTATCCTATGCTTGCTTCTTGTTAAAAAGAAATCAAGCTACTTGGAGATATTGTACAAGACAGAATATAGTCAATATTTTATAATAACTATACATGGGCTATAACTTTTAAAAATAGTGAATCACTATGTTGTAACCTATAACTTACAATATTGTATATCAATTACACTTCATTTTAAAAAAGACTGAAAGATTAAAAAATCCTTTAGCTTGTACATTTCAATCTTTGACTTATTTTAAAGTATTGTATATGGTCCGAAATTGTGCTTGAGGTTCATTTCTTCCATGTGGATATGGAAACCACATTTTTCTATATCCTTGTAGTAACCATTTGCTGAAAATGTTACTTTTTCCACTTGAATTGAATTTTCACTTTTGTGAGAAATCTGTTGACCTTATGTGTGTGGTTATGTTATTTTCTCTGATCCAGCCATAATGAACTGATTTTAAGGTGTGCCAAGTTATTTCTTATCTTTGAACTTTTGTGTGTGCTAATCTCTATGCCTTACCTAGTCTTGCTTTTTCTTGGTTAACATCTGATTATCCTTCAAGTCTCATTGCAGATAATTGCTTTTTCCTGTCAACTTTCCTTGACTCTGATGTGAGGCAGATGTTTCTTCCATGTGCTTTTGTGGAAAAATATTGCCTATCCTTTTGGTTAAGTGAAAATGAAGTTGCTCAGTCGTGTCCGACTCTTTGCGACCCCGTGGACTGTAGCCCTACCAGGCTCCTCTGTCCATGAGGTTTTCCAGGCAGTAGTTCTGGAGTGGATTGCCTTTTCCTTCTCCAGGGGATCTTCCCAACCCAGGGCTCGAACCTGGGTCTGCTGCATTGTAGACAGACGCTTTACCGTCTGAGCCACCGGGGAAGTCCTCTACCCATCCTTTTGGTAATGACTGTTATTGTGAGATTCATTTATCAAATATTTATTGAAGCCAGATGCTGTTCTTGATGCTGGAGTATGGCGTGAGTGAAAAAACCTTTATCCTGATGGAATTTAGATTGCATTGGGTGGAAACAGGCAAAACCTAAAACATACAGAGGGAGACAGTTGGTATTACTGAGAAAAATAAAGCAAAGAAAAGGGAATAGAAAGTGTTTTGGGTGGATGCAATTTCAAATAGAATTGTCAGGGAAGACATTTCTGAGAAGGAAATGGCTCAGAAAGAACTGGATGAAGTGAGGAAATGAATCATGTGGCTTTCTGGAGCAAGCATGTTGCAGGCAGGTGGAACAAGTCTTTGAGGTGAGGGCATGCTATGTTGAAAAACAGCCAAGAGACTAGTGGCTCCAGCACAGTGAGTGGAGGGAGGTTGGGTTAGTGAGGTAATGAGGCCCACTTCATGTAAGGCCTTAGAGGCCTTTGTACAGACTTTAGTGTTTTACTCTTGCTGAGATAGAAGTCATTGGAAGGTTTGGAGCAGGGAAATGACAAAAGTTATCTACATTTTCATAGGGGTAAGGATAGAAGCAGAGACTGTTGGAAGGCTTCTGCAGTGATCCATATACACTTTGAGGGTGGCTTGGATCAGGGCAGTAACAATGGAGAAAGATCCTCAGGTCCTCGATATATTTTGAAGGAACTGTGTTGGCCAAAAAGTTCATTCAGGTTTTCCATAAGACCTGAATGAGCTTTTTAGCCAATCCAATAGTTCTAATAGGATTTTCTGATTAGTGAGGTATGAAGTGTATTTTCTTTTGCAACTTTTTCAAGAAGTATATAATCTTATTAAGGATGAGGTCTTTGCTTTATTTTACCATTGTGTTCTCACTACCATAGCATAATGATGTAGTAACCACACCCAGTAAATACTTTTTGAATGAATGGTTGAATGATATGTAGAAACTTACAGTGAAGAAATAAGTAAAGTGGCAGGCAGCATAAAGATATCATGGTTAAATAGACCCGCATTGTTCTTTAAAAAAAATGATTGTTCTGTAGTTTTAGTACCTGGGACTGTGGTTTCCAGGAAGACATCCCTTTCATCAGTAAAAAGAAGAAAAAGTGAATTCATGTTACTTATTTTCATCCCCTGGCTGATCTCCTTTAAGGGTTGTCAACAAAAGGAACAATGATATTAAATGATAGCTAACATTCATTGAATGTTTTCTTTGTATCAGATGCTGTGATAAGGACTTAGCATGTATTGTGAGCTGTGAAAGTCGCTCAGTTGTGTCCAACTCCTTGCGACCCCATGGACTATACAGTCCATGAAGTTCTTCAGGCTAGGATACTGGAGTGGGTAGCCTTTCCCTTCTCCAGGGGATCTTCCCAACCCAGGGATCGAACCCAGGTCTCCCACATTACAGGCGGATTCTTTACCAGCTGAGCCACTGGGGAAGCATGTATTACCTCATTAATTCTCCTGAGATTCCCCATATGAAGTAGGTGTTATATTTATCTCATTTAATGGATGAGGAAATTGAAGGTCATATAAACTGCTAAGTGTAGTAGCTTAGGATTCAAGGATTCAAGCCCAGAACTAGTTCTTAACTGCTGACCTGTCTTGTGTCTCACTTTGGAATCTTGTTTGTAGTCTTTCTTCCTTGCTATGATCCTGAGTGACATTAAGGACCCAAGGAACCCTTAGCCTCCCAGTTCTTAATGTTATCAATGCCAGTGATCTTTATTACTTCTCTGGTTCCTCAAGGCCATGGCAGTACCTCCCATTTTCTTATCAGACAGAACAGTTTTATCTGGCATGTTAAAATCCTATCTCTGCATACCTTACATCAACTGCCTGTCATATCAAAAACTTTCTCATAGTCATACTTCTTAACTTCTTTGGTCTTGTTGATTATTTTAGATTTTTAATTTCTATTTTTCTTATAGTGTATTATCCTTTCTTGTCTTCATTTCATTTAGTCTCTAACCATACATCTAATGACAGTTAATATTTGTTGAGCACTTACAATGTCTCAGGCAAGGAATACACTGTAGAATACACTCTAGATGAATAGGTGCTAATACTAGCTCCATTTTATAGGTGAGGAAACTGACGTTTAGCAAAGTAAAGTGATTTTTTAAAAGTCACGTAGTCAGTATTGGTTGAGACTCAAACCCATATCTATTTTTGACACCAAAATTCATGACATAACTTTTGTAGCCTATTGTCCTTCACCGCTGTCATTTAATTTACTTTCTCCTTGACACTCTCAACTTCTTTATTCTCTTATCCTTTTACTGTTCCTCAAACCATAGACAAAACCACAAACCATAGATCAGTGTAACAGCCCATATTTTAAAATACAGATATTGTTAGGTATAGGGAGTTTGGGAGATTGTTGTAAAATGATTTTACTTAGCTCATAAAATTAGAAGGGGGGTCACCTGCTAGGAATTGTGGGTGTGGGCAAGAATGGGATCTTTAGCTTGTGGAATATGGTGAAGACTGAAAATTGCTTTCATTATAAGAACTTTTTGTTGAGAACATTATCTTACATAAAAATATTTGTTAAAACTGCCAATCATTTCTTGATCCAAAATAACAGCTAGCTTGTCAGTACTAGCTCTCACATAAATAAGGACAAAGTATCATAAACAAAATGAATAATAAGATTCCAACAAAAGCAACTGTTTAAAACAATAAAATTGACCAGTGGGAATTTACAGCATTAAGGATGGAAACTAATTTCAGAGTCCTACTTTGGATAGCAGTCTTTCACCCTTTGTACAGTTACTACTTGAAAATTTCCCTTCCATGTACTAAAAAGAGATATACTAATTATTTTCCTGGGATGTCTATTTTCATTGTCTCTGTTTTGTTTCATAAATAACTTTGTGTATATCCTCCTAAAAGTTGTTATTTCACAGGGTTTCATCTGTCCGTTATGTATGAAAAGATGTATAACTGCTATTGATTTGTCGGAGCATTACCAGAAAGTGCACGCTGAAAATGAGACAAGAGGACAGGAACTTCTTAATGACTCCAGTGTTACTGTGGGTCCTGAATATTTTGTTTTAGCAGCTTGGTTATGGGTTGCTCAAAACAGCTTTGTTTTTCCTTGCCTCGGTGTTGCTTACTTTTTGTGCTACATGGGAATATGGATTGCTTTCATTATGCATGCTCTAAGAAGGTTCAGTAAGGAAAAGATGCTCTTGGGAAGTTGGCTTGGCTGTTCTGACTGTTTGCAGCTGTCTTTCTGTGAATCCGTAAAATACATAAAAGTTTAAGCTTATTGTTGCATAAATTTTGCCATGAAATTTGAAATATAAAGTGAATGTTTTTTATTTCAACATTTGTAAGTTATATCTTTATTGTATAATGTTTTATTAATGAATGTATTAAAATGCTTTCAATTAAGATGCTTTACTCTTAAAGTAAAAGAGAACCTTGCATGTGAACTGTTACTGTCTTTACTTGGGAAAATACACAGCATTATATACAGCAGATCCAGAATCTGGATCTACCTCTGTTTCAGTCTTTTCCCCAGACCTGTTGGAAGTTACAGAATGGTACACACTTGTCATTAATAGTGGCTCACTCAAATGTTTCCCTGTAGTGTGTGAGGCTGGTGTGAATCGAAGGCCGGGAGTGGGAACCAGTGATGGAAAGTGTTGCCCATTTTTAGGCTGGAAAAACTTTTTCAGATGATCTTGATATACTTCCTTTGAAAAGCATGACAGTATTCTAAAAACAAAGAAACATAGTTTTTAAAAAATTTCTTTTACAAATCTTAAAAAAGAAGGAAACTTTATTTATCATGAAAGATAAAAAGTCAGACTTTTTGCTATGAGGTAGTGATGTATAAGAAAATGATCTCACCAAACCTTCACTTACTTAACATATTAATGGGGTACCTCTAATGTGCCAGATATTTTGGTAGGTAAAGGAAATAAAAGGTAAAGAAGATATGATCTCTGTGCCAGGGAGTTTTTATTATAGATATTTGCAAAAAGAGTGTAATGTATGATTCAACTCAAGGGGAACCGCAGAAAAACTTGAGGGGGGAGCAACTAAACCAGACACTCTCTAGTGTGGTAGGAAAATGAGTACATATCGGCAGATACCAGTTAAACTGCAGAAGCAATGTGACCAGAGAGGCATGAAGGATTCATGGAACTCTGCTTAGTATGTTACCAGTTGTCTTCCTTCCAGAGCATACAGGTTAATTTTTCTTTATGGGTTAGCCAGAATCAAAAGTGACTGTTTTACCTATTGTCACTTAAGTAAGAACTTTCCTTTTAACTGAAAGAATACTTGATACAATAGGGTATCATAAATATCAAGTTAAGCTAAGTTCTTTGCTACAGTAGATTTGAGAAAGGATTAGAGATAACTGAAAACTAAGAGTAAGGAATTTAATGCTTTTAATCTTAAATCAGCTGTGTGTGTGTGTGAGCGAGAGAGACAGGGAGAGAGTTGGCGAGATGTTTGGAATGATTAAGGGAAATAAATACAGCTGGCTATTTTAGTGTTTTATTGTTGCTGTTTTACTGTTTCTAAGTTATCTAGCAACCTCAATTCCCATGAAATTTAGAAAAAATAAATAGAGGAGTTTCTTAATATCCAGAATTAGTATCGCAAAGTCCATGAACTAAAGATCATGCATTTTATTCATAGGACATCTTTCAGATACTCATTCTGAGTTTATTTTATGTACTTTATTTTAAGTGAGTGATGTGGTTTTAATAAACTTTTCCCCCTTAATCTAGCCTTCCCATCCATGTCAGGCTAGGACTGGTAGAAATACTATGTGAATAAGTTTTAAAAATAATTGTTGAAAGATGAGAGGGTGTAAGAAAGACTATAAAATATGGGTACAGGAATTAGAGACTTGCCAAAATTAATACAGTGGAAGGCACCCATTCAGTGATTAGTATTTATGCTCTGGAACATTCAGCAAAGGTTTAATATCATCAGATTAAGAAGGTGAGGAAGTACACATATGTATTTTAGAATTATTTTTATCAGAAATGTCCTAAAATTGACGATTTATTTAAACATGCCATGTCTAATCACATGGAAAACTCACTTAGATGGAATATTTCTACAGCTAAATATGTATTACTGAATTTCTAAAATTTCTCTTTAGGGATGAATCAGTTCTTTCTAGAGTATTAACCTGGTAATATTTAGAAGCGTTAAGAAGGTATGACATACCTTCATGTGATCATTAGCTTTTTGGCATCTTTAAGTATCTAGAGACAAAACCTGGAAGTAAAGACAATAGTCAGAAAGCCAAAACTGTGAAGATTAAATAATATAATTGGGGCGTGGATTCCCTGAAGAACAGTATAATTTGCCTTTTAGTTACTAGCGAAAGCTGAGACACAAAAGAGAAATGCCAGGCTAAATATTACAGGGGTTTATGTGCTGTGGCATTAAAAGCATGTTAACTAAGTGTGGTACTTTAGTTACTGGGCAGAAGTTATAAGAATGCCCAAGAAAGCTTAATATAGAACCATTACTAAACATGGTGGTAGATAACAGATGGCTTTCAAACAGAAGTGTAACACCAGCTAGATTAACACACTAGCTGAGGCCATTCATTCATTCAGAAGACAGTGCCGAGCATCACATATCTCTGGATGCTAACGGCGTTATTCTGATGTTTAAAGGCACATCCTCAGTACCCAGGCTTTGCTTGTTTTAGGTGTTCCACAGGAGATAATGCTTTCAATCCCCTGGAACAGTGCCCCTGCCCTTCACTCTGGTTCTGTGAGCAGAACATACCTTTGTTTTCCAAATACAGCATAATTATGTTTTATACCTCTTCTATACCTTTGTTCATGCTTCTCTATTTGCTTAGAGTGCCTTTATTTTCTGACAAGTAAATTCCTATTTAGATCTATTTCTAGTGACTCATATAGACATATGTCAACATATACACATACACACATATGTGTGTGTGTCTGTGGATTTTGGGGGCAGTATTAACTGCTCAATAGGCAGATTTGGATACTTCTCTTGTATTCCTATAGTTCTTTATATATACTTCTGTCATACCGATGTCTGATAATGTCATCCTTGTTGAGCCTTAAATCTGCCATATAATGTGAATAAGTGATGTGAGGGTATGTTATTTGTACAGCACCCACAAAGGAGCAGAAGTAATACGTTTATGTTTCATTTCTGTGTATCTGGAATATTTATTACTTAGCTCAGTGTATCCCTTGGAAGGTCTTATGATCTGCAAGCTGTTAAGCTTTTCTGTTTGGTTTTTTTCCTGCCAAGTTATGCCCTGCCAGGTTCATTTGTATTTCATTAAATAGATACACGGAGTAGAAAGTATATGGTTATGTTCAAAGTACTATACTAGTCACTAGGGAAGCATGGATTAGCGTTGCTGTATTATGTTATTTGCTGTTGTTGTTTAGTCTCTTGAGTCGTGTCCCACTGTTTTGCAACCCCATGGCTTGTAGCCCGCCAGGCTCCTCTGTCCATGGGATTTCCCAGGCAAGAGTTCTGGAATGAGTTGCCATTTCCTTCTCCAGAGGGATCTTCCTGACACAGGGGTCAAAGCCACATCTCCTGCATTAGCATTCAGGTTCTTTATCACTGAGCCAGTCACGTGGGAAGCCTGATGGTAATGCTGGAGGAAAAAGGCAATATATGCAGGTGTAAGAGTGTGAGACACCATGTGTGTTCAGGGAAACACAAGTACTTTAGTATAGCTGAAGCATGTTGTAGAGAGTCAAAGTGTCCTGAGATTATACTGGATGGGTCATTGGGGGACTACAAATGCAGGACCTTATATGCCATACCATATAATAAGTTTTTAAGATTTTATAGGACTGTTTATTAACTTTAAGCTTTTATAGTGTTAATCTTAGGAAGGGATTTACTGATTAGAATACTTCTCAACCATTGCACATACTCTGTGGTAATTACAGGTAATTTATATTACCTTTTTTTCTCAATGATCAGAATGCTTCATGTTCTTAGTTTTTTGGTTATCATTCCTGTGCAGTAGATTGTAGCAGATATTGTTTTACTCTGGGGGATATTTTGAGAGATAGAAGATCTGATGGCATGTCTTCTCAGCTAGACTTCTAGATTAGAACTAACTTCTCAGATTAGAATTCTGTACTATAGCCATTAATTTATTCAACCTAAAAGATGGTTATAAGGGTCTTAAAAAATATTTTGTAAGCTGCAGCCAGGATAGGCAGTGATGTGTCTTTGCACAATACCAGAATTTAGGCTTTGCACTGTAAATTACAATTTACTTAATGGCATTATTGGTATGAATGTTACATTTGACTATATTTCATAACATAGGAATGGTTATTTTGCAATACAAAATACTATTTTGAAACTTTTTTCTACCTCTTTGTGTAGGGTTTCATATGTCCACAGTGTATGAAATCTCTTGGATCTGCTGATGAACTTTTCAAACACTATGAGGCAGTCCATGATGCTGGTAATGACTCAAGTCACGGAGGAGAAGCTTTGGCTCTGAAGCGGTACAGTATAATAGCTTTAAGTGTAATGTAACAAATGAATGCACGTGATATCACTCTTTAATCACGAATACTTAGTTCTTGAAGAGTCCTGTTTTTATATTTTTTGATTTAAATCTGCCTTCATTTAGCATAGTTTTGATCTTTTATTGTTATAATCTATTCAGTCCTTGATCAATAACCAGCTATACCAACGTCTGTAGCATGTTTCAGAGGTTATATTTTTAATAAAGATTGTGATTTTTTAAAAGGTTAGAGTATATTTAGCATATTCTGCTTATTAAAGAATGATATGCTTTCTTTAAAAATTTGTCTTTTGTATTCACCAACATAACAGCAAACAAAACACATTCTGCCTCTTAGCAATTTTACCTGACCATTTTAACAATTAAACTAAAATATAATTACTTAGAATAGGATTCAACAGTTAACTTTGCTTTTCTTCTATTGGTGAGAACTTATGTCTTAAATTCCCACTAAGGAAGAAAGCTTGATTATTTTCTGTTGCTATTCTGTTGCTGATTTGTTGCTAAGTTGTGTCCTGACTTTGCTAGTACATGGACTGCAGCACTCTAGGCTTTCCTGCTGCTGCTAAGTCGCATCAGTCATGTCTGACTCTGTGCGACCCCATAGACGACAGCCCACCAGGCTCCCCCATCCCTATCCTTCACTATCTCCCGGATTCTCATATCTGTTGAGTTGGTGATGCTATCTAACTATCTCATCCTCTGCCTTCAGTCCTCCTGCCCCCAATCTTTCCTAGCATCAGGGTCTTTTCCAGTGAGTTGGCTCTTTGCATCAGGTGGCCAAAGTGTTGGAGCTTCAGCATCAGTCCTGCTAATGAATATTCAGGTTTGATTTCTTTAGAATTGACTGGTTGGATCTCCTTGCAGTCCAAGGGACTCTCAAGAGTCATCTCCAGCACTACGATTAGAAAGCATCAATTATTCAGCTCTCAGCCCTCTTTATGGTCCAACTCTCATATCTGTACGTGATTACTGGAAAAACCATAGCTTTATCTACATGGACCTTTGTTGGCAAAGTGATGTCTCTGCTTTTTAAATATGCTGTCTAGGTTTGTCATAGTTTTGCTTCCAAGGAGCAAGTGTCTTTGAATTTCATGGCTGCAGTTACTGTCCACAGTGATTTGGAGCCCACGAAAATAAAATGTCAGTGTTTCCACTTTTTCCCCATCTATTTGTCATAAAGTGATGGGACCAGATACCATAATCTTTGTTTTTTGAATGTTCAGTTTTAAGCCATCCTTTTCACTCTCCTCTTTTGCCCTCATTAAGGGGCTCTTTAGTTTCTCTTCGCTTTCTGCCTTTAGGGTGGTATCATCTGCATATCTGAGGTTGTTGATGTTTCTCCTGGCAGTCTTGATTCCAGCTTGTGATTCATCCTGCCTGGCATTTCACATGATGTACTCTGCATATAAGTCAAGTAAGCAGGGTGACAGTGTACAACCTTGACATACTCTTTCCCAGTTTTGAACCAGTCCCTTTTCCCATGTCTGGTTCTAAATGTTGCTTCATGACCTGCATACAGGTTTCTCAGCAGGCAGGTAAAGTGGTCTGGTATTCCCATCTCCTTAAGAATATTCCAGTTTATTGTGACTTGCACAAAGGCTTTAGCATCGTCAATGAGGCAGATGTTTTTCTGGAATTCTCTTGCTTTCTCATGATCCAATGAATGTTGGCAATATAAACTCTGGTTCCTCTGCCTTATCTGAATCTAGATTGTACATCTGGAGGTTCTTGGTTCACGTGCTTTTGAAGCCTAGCTTGGAGAATTTTGAGCATTACTTTGCTAGCATGTGAAATGAGTGCAATTGTCTGATAGTTTGAACAATCTTTGGCATTGCCCTTCATTTCTATTGGGATGATAACTGACCTTTTCCAGTCCTGTGGCCACTGTTGAGTTTTCCAGATTTGCTGGCATATTGAGTACAGTGCTTTAACAGGATCATCCTTTAGGATTTGAAATAGCTCAGCTGGAATTCCATCACCTCCACTAGTTTTGTTTATAGTAATGCTTCCTAAGGCCCACTTTACTTCATACTCCAGGGTATCTGGCTCTAGGTGAGTGATCACACCATCATGGTTATCTGGGTCATTAAGATCTTTTTTGTATAGGATAGTACAGAAAGATAGTCTCTGCATATATACAATATGCTTATATCTGTGTACATATAAAGAAATGTATAAATGTATATAATTACATAAAAGAGCAGTTCTACATTGTCCTATACCTTTTGTTTCTATCTGTATCTATGGATTGTTTCTTATCATTGAAGACAGTTCTACATTGTCCTATACCTTTTGTTTCTATCTGTATCTATGGATTGTTTCTTATCATTGAAGATAGTTATCTTACTCTTTTTAATGACCGCATGGAATTTTACTATTCTCCTGTTGACAAGCATTCAGGCTATTTCCAGTATTTTGTACATATAAATGTTGTGGTGGTATATGTCTTTGTGGACATATTGTTTGCATGTGTTTAAATATATCTGGAAGATATATTTCCAGAAATGGGATTTCTGGATAAAGTTTCCCTTTAAAATTTTGATAGATGCTTCCTAATTTTCTTTTGTTAATATCCTAGACTGTTCAATCTGTTAAATGTTTCAGAAGATTTTTTTTTGCTAGACAAGTTACTTTCAAAAATTTATTAAGTGGCACTTTTTGAAAGATTAATTGGAGTAACGGCATCCAATTAGAAGTTGAATTAAAATGATCTTCCTTGCAGTTTCGTTCAATTTAATATGAGCCATTGCTACATATTGTTATTAATCTGTCTCTTCATTGTTTTGTTTTATACATGGAGTTGGAATATTAATAAAGAGTAGGGAAAACTTAAAACCTATACACACATTTTCATACACATGTTAAGACCAAGGTTTCTCCAGTTAGCCTGTGGTTTCTCCGCATCGGATGAGTTCATAGGACCACATGGGGGGAGAGAGGGAAGGATGGGGACACACAGACACGGAACAGAGAAATGAAAACTAATGGAAGTGTCATAAAAGGCAAATTTTAAGAGACAAGAAAAAAGCAGGAATATATTATCTAGTTTTACTTTTGTATTCAGAGATTAAAGAAGACACCTTAAAGTTTATCTCCATCATGAAGTGCTTCTAGGTAGACGTGATCACTATCTTTATGCTTCTGTTTTCGTTTCTATTGTAGAACTAATGGCCTGTTACTCTTTATGTGTTTTCTTCCCCCATTAAACTCAATGACTTGAGAGTCTGGCGTAGACAAGTTCTGTTGAATAATGAGTTCTTTATGTATGAATGGGTTTGAAAGGTAGAGGTTCCTTTTCTACTGTTAACCATGTTTCACAGATGAAGCTGACTTTGTTTCTTTACTCTATCTTCACTCCCATCCTAGAGAATAATTTTCCTACCAGTATGTCCCATTATGTTTTACTTTCTGATATGCTTGTGCTGGTGTAGACTTGGTCTTCTGCATCGTTAGAACTGATCCTGTTCTTTTCCTTTTGTACTAGAATCAGTGCACATGAGTATTCCCAATCAGCTCATTTCAGTCTTCTACCATGGCAGTCATTGGAGTGGCATGGAGCAAGGAGAGTCCCTTTTTCTGCTGTTTATAATCCAAGAGGATAAGATATGTTCTTCATATCTAGAAGAGTAATTGCAAATGTGTTTTCTCATGGAATGTCTTCTGCATAAGGGCTTCGAGTTGTCTGCTTAACCATTGTTTGTCACACTATTAGATGAGGGGAACAGAAGGTGAGGTTTTGACAGGAAAGAGCATTTCAGACTCAGGGAACAGCAAGGAGCCAGCATTGCTACAGCTAAGTGAATAAGGGTGAGCGTGGTAAGGTAGGGATTAGACTGTGCAGATTTTTATAGTCCTTGTTAATGACTTTAGATTTTATACTAACTGCAGTAGGAAGCTGTTGATGCTTATTGCTGGTAAATTAATGGGAGGCTTTTTGCTTTTGTCTCAGTACTTGACAGTCAGTTTTATTGTTTCCATGATAAAAGTGTTCTTCCATTGATAGACAGTATATTTAGGAATAAAATTATTTTCCCAAGGACTGTATATATGCCACTATATATAAAATCTATAGAATTTTTTTAAGAATTGGGAAAACTAGAATATTAATGTATATTCACTAGCCATGATTGTTAAAGCAAATTAACCATTAATTCCTTTTTTCCAATTTATGTTTAGAGATGATATAACACTACTCAGACAAGAGGTCCAAGACCTACAGGCTTCACTTAAGGTAAAATAAAAATGATTATACTTGTTTATTTTCAGTGTATCAGATAAATAAAACCTTTAAAAATTTTCTGATTAAAACCTTTTCTTTCCTTAGGAAGAAAAATGGTACTCAGAAGAATTAAAGAAAGAATTAGAAAAATTTCAAGGGCTGCAGCAACAAGTAATTGCTTTTAAATACTTAAAGTGTGTTATTAGTTGTTCATTTTCATTGCTTTAAATTAAGTATAATGCTTTTTTGTAAACAAGTGGCATGATATGAATAGCTTCCTAATTGTTTCTCTGTGCTTGTTAGCCTACATATGTATCCTTTGAAATTCTAATGAGTACAAACCAATATAACCAATATATGGAAAGCTCAGATATAACTCTTTAAAAGTGCTCCATTAAGAATCATTTACCTGTGGGACTTCCCTGAAGTGATTAAAAACTCTGCAGTTCCACTGCAGAGGGTGCAGGTTAAATTTGTGGTCAGGGAACTAAGATCCTACATGCTACAGTGAGGCCAAAAGGATCATTTACCTATGGATTTTTTTTTTTTATACCAGGCCACATTATTCTTATTTTCTGACAGTATACATAAGTGGTTAAAAAATATAGGTTCAAACAATCATGAAGCACTTCAAAGCACTTGTATTTGTGACAAATTGGAAATCACTAAAATGTCTATTAGTAGGGAAAGAACTATTATTAACTGCTTATAGTTAATATTAGTGGTGATTATTTGAAAGCATGCGAAAACTGTTGTATTCATGTTAGATTTTAAAAAACAAATATTGTGTCTTTGTACACAGATGCATACCTACCATACAACTTTAACTTTATAAAAATTATACAGAAAAGAACAAGAAAATCACTGTAGTATGCAAAGTGGTTATTTTGAGTGATTTCATTTGCTATCTCAGATTCATTATATATAATGTTCTTTAATGTATTTTCTTAAAAAAGCTTTAACAAATTATGATTTTTATACTAAAGTTATTTTGACTTTTATATGAACATACATAAAAAATCGTAGAATGATGACTTTTACCAAATATGTATATAGTTTTCATTTCTGTGAATAAAAATGACATCCTTTAACACTTTTATAAAGTAATTAGTGATCCCTCTGCAAACTTAGCACATTAAGATAGCACATGGCATCTTAGCACATGACTCCCAGTTGTCTTTGCCTTTTTATCTTTTTCCCAAAAGTTGTCATTTGGACTAGAACAGAAAAATAAATGGATAACAAGACACCAGCCTTATTACTACTCAGCTTTTATAATTGAGGATGCATTAAAGAGGGTTTTAGTAATCTAAGATACTTACAGTTCACTTACTCATGTTTTAGGTAGATGCCATTAGCAATCAAACATGTGCTGTATTATATTATTTTCTGTACTTGAAAACACAGGAAGTTGTTTACTACATTTGAGATGACTATTTTAACTTTATAATAGGGACTTCCCAAATGGCACCAGTGGTAAAGAACCTACCTGCCAGTGCAGGAGACAGATGTGGGTTGGTAAATCCCAGTAGGAGGGCATGGCAACCTATTCCATTATATTAACTTATGTTATTACTGAATTTATGGAATTTAAGATGCCATCTTGGCAAAGTTCATGAAAATTTAATATGTTAACACATTCTTAGAGGCAGTGACCTACAGTTAAATCATTATGCCAGACAGCCTAGTGGTATCTTAGAGATCTAGAAGGATGTGAGCAGGCCAAGATTTGGTTTTCATCGAAATCTTGCCACTTACCTGACAGAATCTATTTCAGAGATTGTTTTTCACATTGACAATTGTAACAATATAGTCTTTTCCTTTTAATACATTTGTTTATGTTTTTTGTTTTCATTGAGGAGTCCAAACCTGATGGATTAGTGGCTGATTCATCAGCAGGTAACTTAAAGCTTTTATTTTTTCATTTTTCTTCTTTCTTATCCCTTTTTTACTTCTTTGTTTTCCTCTGATGCCTGCTACATGGATTTTGTTTTATGGTTTTACTTCATGGCACTGAAACAGTGAAGTTATCAGTCATATTCTAGGTTGAGAGTGTTTATTACCTGTGAACTGTATAATTTAATCAGTTATTGAAATCTTAATCTTATTATATAGTTCATTATATTCTGAAGTTACACACTTTTGAAATATTACATTAATATGGTGGTTAATGGAAGTTTAGATCTATATTAAACATTGATGTACTTTGTTTCCTCTTGAAATTAAAAAATGAGATTAGCATCTTTGTAATAGACTTTAACTGGAGGAATGCTCAGTGAATAATAACAATTATATTTTGAGATTAGCTGTTGTATTTAATGTCTCTTTGAAGTTTCTTTATGAGAATGAAGTAGTAAGAATTGACTGCATATTTTAATTGATTATTTTATTTAAGACCTTGATTATTCTTAAAACATTTCTAATTTCAAAACATTTCATCAGAGGCACAAAATATATTCTTTTTTGGTCAGTTGACAGATACAGAAAAATATGAAATTAGAATAATCTTTAAACAAATATTTATAAATATTTTAGGTATGATTGCTAAATATTTCTTTCATTTGTTTTACGTGTTCATAAACTTTGATTTGGGCCTTAAATGTGTTGGCTGTGATTAATTCTTTTATTTCTTTTTGAGATCTGATTAATTCTTAAAATGTAAAGATATTCTGCTTGTAATTGGCTAGTAGATCATGTTGATTGTTTTTAACTCCTACAATGATTATAAGTAATAACAGTTTAGGAAATGTAATTCACATTGTATTTGAATAACTACTTTTCTGTAGAACTACAGTCTTTGGAACAACAATTAGAAGAAGCCCAAACAGAAAATTTTAATATTAAACAAATGAAAGATTTGTTTGAACAGAAAGCAGCCCAACTTGCTACTGAAATTGCAGGTAAATTAAATCAGAATATTTTTATTCAATAAATCAGTCTCATTACCTTTTTGCCATTGTATATTCTATAGATAAACTGTATTTTATTAGTGTGATAAAGCATTTGTTATAGACTATCGTGGTGATTGCTGGCGTTAATGATAACAGAGTTGCTGTGTTAGTTATTTTATTTGTTCTCCTACCTCCTCCCTTTGAAGAACTGATTTTCCCTGTAAAATTCTTCTTGAATTTTAGAGAAGATGGTTTCTTTTGTGGTATGGTTAAAGATTGACAAGTAACATTTTGAAGAGGTTAAATAATATGGTATAGATTTAATTGGTCATGCTAGCAATTGCATGTAATTTTTTCAGCTACATACATGCTTTTAGGTGAAATTTAGGTAAAAATATTATGTGATTGAGTATACATTAAAATGCTAATTTAGTAATCGAGTAGATTTTATGTAGACAAAGACATTTGATCATTTAAGTTTATCATTGAATATCATCAGAAGTATAATTTTATTGTGTACATCAAAGGAATGTGAATTTGAATTAGAGTGGTATTTAGATAGGCACTGGATATACAAGAATGTATAACTTATCTTCTCTAGAGTTAATGTCATGTCATCTATGTAACTTCTTAATTAGATATAAAGTCAAAATATGATGAAGAAAGGAGTCTTAGAGAAGCTGCTGAACAGCAAGTGACACATCTAACAGAAGAATTAAACAAAGAAGCAGCTGTGATTCAAGATCTAAAGACTGAACTGGTAATTTAGAAACCATTTATTAGAATGTACCTTATTTGAAATTGATAAATGAAATACATATGCTGATGAAACATTTTTAAAAGTATAGTTTGAATAGAATGGAGGAAATAAAAATTCCCTGTAGTTTTACCACCTACATATATGTGTGTGTGTGTGTGTGTGTGTGTGTGTACACTATATATGATTTTTAAAATAAGAATGGAATTTTATGATACATTATTTATGGCATGAACATTTTTATTGTTTTTGTTTTAATGTCACCTGTCGTTTTTGGTAGTTTCCATATCTGCATCTCTGATCTTACCTTGAACTTTAGTTTTATAAATCCCGACACTTCTAAAAGGAGAAGAGGGCAGCAGAGGGTGAGATGGTTAGATGGCATTACCGACTCACTGGATACGAATCTGAGCAAACTCTGGGAAATAGTGAAGGACAGGGAAACCTGGCAGGTTGCTGCCCATGGGGTCATAAAGAGTTGAACACAACTTAGTGACTGAACAACAACAACAAGGGCACTCCTAATTGCGTTTCCAGCTTTCATTTCAAATTCAACAAGTATAACATCAGGTCGTCATATTTCTGTCATTGATACCATATGTTTTTAACCCTTTCCCCAGGCTTAACTATCTTGGATCTGTCCTTGCTTCCTTTCTGCCCTTTATTTACCACTCAGTAAACATATGAATATGTGAATCAGTTAGATTCAATCTGCAACAAACCCTGCTGCTGCTGCTGCTAAGTCGCTTCAGTCGTGTCCGACTCTGTGCGACCCCATAGACGGCAGCCCACCAGGCTCCCCTGTCCCTGGGACCCTCCAGGCAAGAACACTGGAGTGGGTTGCCATTTCCTTCTCCAATGCATGAAAGTGAAAAGTGAACGTGAAGTCGCTCAGTCGTGTCCCACCCCCAGCAATCCCATGGACTGCAGCCCACCAGGCTCCTCCATCCATGGGATTCTTCAGGCAAGAGTACCGGAGTGGGGTGCCATTGCCTTCTCTATGCTTATATCTGCTCCTTCATTTTATCACCAGTTTCATAGGATAAAAAAATGAAGGGATTTAGCATTAACAAGAGATTGTTATTATAAGTGGGTGTAGTTTGTGAAGGAAAGGAAAGCAGTTAAAGCACTAAGGATAATTGTGTATTTGCTATTTTGTACCTTGAGTGGTAATACTGTTAAATATGAGAGAAAGCTCTTATTTAGCTCTATGAAAAAAGGATAAAGATTGTTGGGGGAGAACATCTGTGTTCAATGTTTGGAATCTAGTAATTGATGTTAAAAGATTTTTTTTATTTCTTAGTAGTAAAACTATTTAAAAAATGTGTTATTTAAAAATGTGTGTTCACTAAATAGTTCACTGTTTTGTTTTTTCTTTTTTTAATTAAAATATGTTGCTTCACAGCTTCAGAGACCTGGAATAGAAGATGTTGCTGTATTAAAGAAAGAACTGGTCCAAGTTCAAACACTAATGGATAACATGACCTTGGAACGTGAGAGAGAATCTGAAAAACTCAAAGATGAGTGCAAAAAGTTACAAACAGAATATACTAACTCAGAGGTAATGAAGTTTAGTGCACTTAAATAAGACTGATGTTAACTTATTTAATGTGCATTGTTGAGTGAAGCCAGCATTTTTCTAAGTGACTCAAACACTACTTGCCTTTCTTTCATCTGGTCTCAATAATATCTGTATATAGTCAATATAGGCTGATAGTATTTTATCTTTGCTTTATGAAGTTGGACACTTAGAGAAGAATGTTTGCATAAAGGAATATTACTCTGTTTAATAAATAATGTATACTGTAGAGAAATTATATTTAAATTTGCTCCAGATTAATAAGTAGTCATTTATTTCAATTTGGTAGGGGTAAAGGAAGTACGATTTCGTTTTCTTCATTTGTATTACTTATGTTGCTTAGAAAAAATATTTAAGACTTATTATCCATTAGACTTGGTTTTCATTTATCAATTATTCAGTTATGTGGTTGAAGGAAGTCTTAAAAATCTTCTAGTCTAACCCTCCATCCAGGAATTCCCTTTATAGGTCTCTGATAAATGATCTGCAACTCTTGCTATGTGTTGTGGGGGTTGTATATTTCTTCCTAAGTCAGCCATTCCATTGAGTTGGCATTTGTTTCCCTGTAATTTACATGTACTGGTTCCAGACCCAGAATAAATTGTTCTTTTCCACATGAAATATTTGATGACTGTTCATATTTACCCTGAATTTTCTTTTCTTTTAGGATAAACATTCTCAGCTCTTCTATTTATTACATGACTTTTATCTGTCAGTCCCTTATATAATTGTCAGCATATGACAAGTTCTAGGATATGTAGTAAATATATTTGCTTAAAAATGCTAGCATTTGTCTTTACTATATCATAGGTATTTTTATTATAACTACTACTGTGTATAGTTCTTAAGCTCCCTTATATGATACAGACCTGTGTTTTTCATGTTTTTGGTCTAAAAAGTCAAGTTATAGTGACATTTCAACTTGCATCTCAGATTTTTTCAGCTGATTATCTAAAAACCACTATTCATAATTATTAATGAATTATGGAGTACAAATATTATGGATAATCCATATCTTCCTTTTATTACTTTCTCCTATGTCTTATCATTGGAGGATTGGTGAAAGTTTATGGTACAACACACATAGGCATGTGAGTCTTTGTAATGGTTAACATTTCAGACTTTTAAGTTGATGAACTTCAGGTGCAGATTTCCCAAACATGATCTTTGTAGCCCAGTAATAAAAGTCCCACAAATTTTCAAAGTATTTTAGGGAGTTCATGAACTTATCAAAGCCAATAAAAATCTCCTAAAGTGTAATCTAGGAGAGGCTGAATCAAAGAAGTTTCATGGGAAAAAATCCCATTCAAATGCTAGGTTAGAAATTTCTTTTAACCCTGTAAGTTAAGTATTAAGTTTATTTTATATTTAAGGAATCTGGGCTTCAATGAGATTAAATAACTTGTTCAAGTTCATGCACCTAATGTAAAGAAGTTAGGATTAGAACTCAAATCTGTCTTGAAGCTCAGGTCTTTCTATATCATGTCGTTTCCCATTTTTGGTGGTCTGGTGATTGTGTTAGAAGTAAATTTGTGTTATTAATCATAACCTAATACTTACTGTTACTACTTTTTGCATTTTGACATATTGTATATTTGTATTGAGTATAAGTTAAAATACTTTTGAGTTGTGTCCCATACCATTTCCATATGAAAAAGTGACTGTCTAAATATTCCATCTCATTTGTTTTTTACTGTATTTTTAGCTTCTACTTACTCCTTAGTATATGGTGTGTATTTTATTAAAATTCAGTTTTATTTATTCTCAATTATGTGTGTTAGTGAATTACATAAGCTAAAGAACTAAAAGAAAAAAATATTTCATGTATTACTGCTTTTCTGAACCTAAACATTGACGTCAGAAATAAAACAGTAAAAAGAATTAAAGAAACTAAAAATGCAATGATTTGTTTTGTATTTCTAGTCAAGGTTCAAGATACATAATCTGATATATATTAAGTATGTTCCATTCCTTTCATTAAAAATATAACCTATGAATTTTCCTTGTCATTTTAAAAATCTAACTGTTTTTAAAAGCATATGGAAAAATAACTCATTCTAAAGCATTTAAAAGTATTTTTAAATAATTAACTTTTCTTTACATCAGAAATTAAGGTTAATAAAAGTATTATTCCTATAAATCTGCATTATTGAAAAATGTCAGAGCTGTAAAACTAACTTATACTTGGTGTTGTCTTTAATGGAAATGATTTTTGATGAATTTTATTTATATTCCAAATATCTTCATTTGAATCCTAATTTTTAAAACTAAAAAGGTTATAAAGAGATGGAATAAATACTACATTCATTCAGGGTTATTAAAGAGAGCATTTAAATATCTTTTAAAGATTTGCTAGTGTAAGATTAGATTTAGAAGTGTGTTTGTACTTTTTATTGTATGTTCAATGTATACTTTTGTCAGTTTTTGTTTTCCATGTTTCATCCATCATTTTATTTTATTTTTTCTGCTTTCTAATGGAGATGCTTAAATTTGAGGTAATGTCTTTTTGGAAGGCTTTTAATATTAGTACTGTTTTTAATATAGTACCTTCTAGCACCATATGGCAATTTTGTATTTTAAGACAATCTCAAACTTCAAATATATGCTCCTTTTTGTTTTATTAATCAAGCCAAATTTTAACCATCTTTAAAATGATTATTTACTAAAAGTATTTGGCCATTAGGACAGTAATTATAATCCTAAAGCACTAGCAGGAAGTTTGAAATATCTTTCCTTAATTATTTTGTAATTTGAAATTCTGAAATGCACATTATTTTATAGGGTCTTATATATCTGTTTCCATGTGCAGAGATACTTTGCAAGTATCTGTTAACTTCTAGGAGAATCATTCCTCTCTTTAGTGAGTATTTTTTGAATGCCTGAGTGAAAGCAGCTAGTATACATATGGGGAATAGAACAGTGAATAAGATACAGTGCCTGCTGTCGTAAAGCTTATATTCCTTTTGGAAGCCAAACAATGTGAAATAAACCAGCTCGCAGTAGGACGTCAGCTAATCCTAAGTGCTGCGAGGAAAAACAAAGCAGGATATGGGCAGTAGTGGGGCTGGCAATAATGTGGATCAGTTTTAGATAGGATGATCAGGGAAAGGTATCCTCAAAGAGGATACATGGGAGAATGAAGTAAGCAAGAAGAGTGAAGACCTGGGAACAGCATTCCCAGGAGGAAGGAGAGCAAGTGCTGAAGCCTTCTGGGCACAGATGAGCTTGTCTTGTTAACTAGTGAGGACTATCTGTGGCTTGCAGAACCTTCCTTTTGAATTTCACCTAAAGTGGTATCTCAATAGTGAGTATATTTCCTTAGAAATTTTGTCTTTCTTCAATCTTAATTTTTTAAAAATAGAGCTATAATACATGATCATTGTAAAAAGTTAAAATGACTCAGTGTATAGTAGAGAGGGAAAGCTTCCTGTAATTCATTCCTCTTTCTCCTCTTCCCTGTAACTAAAATTTATCTTTAGGTGTATACTTTTCCTGCATCCTTTTTTCCCTTGAGTAAATTAAAAAGTTTTAAGTGCTTGCTTTTATATTTTTAAAAATTCAAGTAAAAAAAATACATATTTAGTGTACAACAGATACATTATAAGATATAACAAATAATTTTGGATACATTTGCTTCACATTTTCTTTCTTTTGCATGTTGGAATTCAGCAGAATAGATACTGGATATATGTTATACATGGTTAATCTTATAATCTTTAATGTGGATTCATGGTTTTTTAATGAAATATACTCAAAATTTGCATTTTAGTACATACTTATTATGTTTGAAAAACTCTAGTAATTCCTTTGATAAGATAGAGATTTAAATATAATTTTTCTTGTGATAAATGATTAAAGCATAGTAATTTAAAGTAGCTGGATTGTTCCTGTTATATTAATTAACATCCATAATGTTGTTCAGTTCAGTCGCTCAGTCGTGTCCAACTCTTTGCAACCCCAATTGCAGCACGCCAGGCCTCCCTGTCCATTACCAACTCCCGGGGTTCACCCAAACCCATGTTCATTGAGTCGGTGATGCCATCCAGCCATCTCATCCTCTGTTGTCCCCTTCTCCTCCTGCCCTCAATCTTTCCCAGCATCAGAGTCTTTTCCAATGAGTCAGCTCTTCTCATCAGGTGGCCAAAGTATTGGCATTTTAGCTTCAGTCAGTCCTTCCAATGAACACCCAGGACTGATCTCCTTTAGGATGGACTGGTTGGATCTCCTTGCAGTCCAAGGGACTCTCAAGAGTCTTCTCCAACACCACAGTTCAAAAGCATCAGTTCTTCGGTGCTCAGCTTTCTTTATAATCTAACTCACATCCATACATGACCACTGGAAAAACTATAGCCTTGACTAGATGGACCTTTGTTGGCAAAGTAATGTCTCTGCTTTTTAATATTCTGTCTAAGTTGGTCACAACTTTTCTTCCAAGGAGTTAATACAGAATAATTCTAAGATTCAAAGTTGTTAGCCATAGCAAGTTGAAGTAAACTCCTAATACATTTCAAGGTTACACAATCAGTTTAAGATAGAGCATTAAGATACACTTTAAGTTGAACACAGTTGAAAATACATGAATATTTAAACATTTCCTTTTTTGAAATATGTTTTATATACATGTTTTCCTTAAAAGGTCAGGCCATGAACTTATCTCAGACATGTTGCCATTACCAAAAATATTTTTGAAATCTCTTTTTGTTGACCTCAAACCAGTTTGGAAAACACTCAAAACACTGATTTCGGTTGTTTATGGTTATTAAAATAAGCCCAAATGTGTGATTGTTCAGTTAGGCTACCTTGTTTACTAGTTTTGTTTCTAAAACTTTATACCTTCACCCATTTACAGTGGATTTGATCTTATTACAGTGAGAATCCTTGAAACAACAACAAAAATATGCCTCAAATTCTAGAGCAGAAGATCACCTGGCATTAATTAGTGGCTTTCTTAGATTTTTTTCCTTGAAAGTACTCATTTGTAATATACAGTATAGGTAATGCTGATGTGGTTATTTAGAAAAATGAAATTTATTGTATTCATATATAAAATTTATTTACTAATGAAGAATATAGACAATGAAGATAATTGTAACGTTAAGAATGTAAAAAGTAAACCTGATAAGCAATATTAGAAATACAGAGGTCTCTTATTAACATCACTTTCAGGAAACCAAGTCGCCTGCTCTCTAGTGGTTGAAGCTTTCAAATAAGTTTGTATTTCCAGGTTCTTTGGTTATCTTTCTCTTACCTTATTAAATGATTAACCCATTGTTTTAATAATAGACATTAATTTTCACTTAAAAAATGTTAAACACATTAAAGCAAATTGCCCAGCTATTATCCATGATCGTAGAGAGATCTAGGTTAATGAAACTATATATAACTTCTGTTTGATAGCTTTTTGGCCAAATACTTTCTATTATAGTAAAAGTAAAAAAATGATTAGTCACCTTCAAAGGTAATTCTGTGTTGGTTGTTTGCATTTAACATGATTTTGAAATGTGCTATAGAAGTTGAGAGAAAATGTAGGTATAACTTGCATATCTTTTTTAAATGCAGAAGGATTAAATTATAGAATTTAAAGCCAGTAAGTTCAAGTTTGCATTTTGCTGTTTCAGACGCATAAAATAGGATGCCAACTTTTCATTTCATGTATTATTAAATAATGAAGTTGTAAAGTTTGGGATACATTTTGAAAACTAATTTTCAGCCCAGAAAAGATGTGGGGAAGCAGTAGGGCTAGTAAAATAAAAAGAATCAAGTTGAAATTTCTAAGAATTATTAAAGTTTAGTGACAACAGTGACAAAAATCTATATAATCTTAAAACCTTTGAATACTTCCATTTCCCTTTTTATTTTAGTTTTCTCAATTTTTTTTCCTTTCTAGGCCGTAATAAGCCAGCTGAGGAGTGAACTTGCCAAAGGCCCGCAGGAAGTTGCTGTGTATGTGCAGGAACTACAAAAACTTAAAAGTTCAGTTAATGAATTAACACAAAAAAATCAGGTGAGAATTTAAAAGCTATGCATAATGGTGAATTGATTTTATAAATTTTAAGTTCTAATCTTGTGTATGTTGTTTATATATTGGCATAGTACAGGATGGCTTATTTTGTGTTATTTTTTAGTGTTGTTTACATTCACATTGTTATGCAACCAACTTTTTTCATCTTGTAAAACTAAACTCAGTTATTATTAAACAACTCTCCATTTACTGAATCTCCTGCCCCAAACCCCTTCTGCTTTCTATATCTATGAATTTACTATTCTAAATAACTCATATGAGTGAGATCATACAGTATTTGTCTTTTTGTGCTTGGCTTATTTCACGTAGGATATTGTTCTCAAGGTTCATTCATATTATAACATGTGTCAGAATTTCCTACCTTCTTAAGGTTATATTACATTGTACATATATATCATATTGTCCATCTGTTGCTTCCTTCTTTGTGCTCTTTCTTTTCTGGATAGTGCTGTTTTGAACATGGTTATACAAATATCTATTTGAGATCCTGCTTTCAGTTCTTTTGGGTAGATACCCAGAAGTCGAATTGCTGGATCTTACTAGTAATTCTGTTTTCAATTTTTTGAAGAAATCATCATACTTTTTGCCATAGTGGCTGTATCCTTTTAAATTCCCATCAACAGTGCACAAGGATTAAACAGTTTCTTCACATCCTTGCCAACATTTGTTATTTTCTGTTTATTATCTCTGTTTTTTTTTTTTTTTTAATAGTAGCCATCTGATAGAGTGTTAAGGTGATATTCATCATGATTGATTTGTATTTCCCTAATGATTAGGATGCTTGAGCATCTTTTCATATGCTTCTTGGCTGTATGATTTTAATTGGGTTGTTCATGTTCTTGATGTTGAGTTGTAAGAGTTCTTTTTATGTTTTTGATATTAACCCTTTAATCAGATACATGATTTGCAAATATTTTCTCATTCTTTAGGTTGCCTTTTCACTCTGTTGGTTCTGTCTTTTTATAAAGGAAAAAACACTCCTGTTTGTCTCCTCTACTCCCAGTACTGTACTACATACAGCTTCACTTCTGACATCAGATGTATAGATGTTCCATATTTCAACAGTTCTGTAACACCAGCTGTGTGTCCTACCATTTAACTCACTTCTTACACTATTTGCCTGGAGCTAGCATCACATTCTATGGATTAAGTAAGGGTGAAGTCCTGCAGAACTGTGCCTGAGCACCCCTGAACCTCCCTCCCCAACACATCCCAGTTCAGATACCAATTAAAGTCTAGCTTGTTACTTGTACTTCTCACCAACTGGCTGTAAATGGGAGGTTCCCAATTCTCAGCCTCCTGTTCAACTAATTTGCTAGAGTAGCTCCGAAAACTTGGGAAAAGTTTTTACATTTTACTTACTAGTGCTGTGCTTAGTCACTCAGTCTTGTCTGGCTCTTTGCAATCCCATGGCCTGGAGGCTGCTAGGCTCCACTGTCCATGGGGATTCTCCAGGCAAGAAGACTGAAGTGGGTTGCCACGCCCTCCTCCAGGGGATCTTCCAAACCCAGGGATTGAACCCAGGTCTCATATGTTGCATGCGGATTCTTTACCATCTGAGCCATCTGAGCCGAAGCCCATGAATACCAAAGTGGATAGCCTATCCCTTCTCCAGGGAATCTTCCTAACCCAGAAATCGAGCCAGGGTCTCCTGAATTGCAGATGGATTCTTTACTAGCTGAGCTACCATGGTACTTACTGAGCTACTTACTAGAGTATTGGCTTATTATAAATGACTATAACTTAAGTGGGTAGGAAAGAGATGGGTAGGGCAAGATATGTGAGAAAGTGTTTGAAGCTTCCATGCTCTCTTTGGGTGCTCTCCATGTGTTCACCAACTTGGAATGTCTCAAAACCCTTTCTTTCCTTACGTGGGTGTGATTGATGGAATCTTTGACCATTAGTGATTAATTCAGCCTTTTGCCCCTCTTCCCTCCCTGGAGGTCAGGGTGGAACTGAAAGTTCCAACTCTTTCTTGAAGGTTGGTTCCCCTGTCAACCAACCCCCATCCTTTGGGATTTCTAAAAAATCTCATTAATACAAACTCAGGTGGTTGTAAGGGGCTTCTTATGACTAACAAAGGATACCTTTCTTGCTCTTATACCATAGGGAATTCCTGAGGTTGAGGAGTCTGGATCCAGAAATGGGGACCAAGGCCAAAGGACTGTTTTATGATATCACACATTTGATACACAGAAGTTTAAAATTTTATATAATCTAGTTTATCTATTTTCACTTTCATTGCTGAGCTTTTGGTTTCATATCCAAGAAGTCATTGCTAAACTCAATGTCTTGAAGCTTTTCACCTGTTTTCTTCTAATAGTTTTATAGTTTTAACTTAGGTTTAGGTCTTTGATCTATTTTGAATTATTTTTTTAAAGTAAGGGTCCAGTTTTATTCTTTTGCATGTGAAAATCCAGTTTTCCTAGCACCATTTATTGAAAGGAGTGAGTATCCTTCCCTTACTGAATGGTCTTGGCATGCTTGTTGAAAATTGTTTGACCATGTATGTGAGTATTTATTTCTGGGCTCTTTATTTTTATTATTTTGGTCTATATATCTTTCTTTATGTCAGTACACATTGTTTTGACTACTATATTTTTCAATAAGTTTTGAAGTCAGGAACTGTGAGACCTCCGTCTTTGTTCTTAGTCTGTATTCTGTAATGTTAATATTTTCCACCTTGTTTCTTTAAAGATGAGCAACAGATAATAGTTTTGGAGGTAGGGCAGGTATTGGTATTAATTTATTTCCCTCATGTCTCTACTTTTTGATGGCAGAGGAATGGGGAGTTATTAAATTTTTTTGTTCAAAAGTATTGTGAATTTGTTAGCTTTGCTTTAACAGCTTCATTAAATAACAGGACAGATGGATTCTCATATCTGCTTTTACATTTAATCTGTTGTGATATATTTGAAGTGTGTTAAAAAACTTACTCCTTGAAAGAAAAGTTATGACCAACCTAGACAGCATATTCAAAAGCAGAGACATTACTTTGCCAACAAAGGTCCGTCTAGTCAAGGCTATGGTTTTTCCAGTGGTCATGTACGGATGTGAGAGTTGGACTGTGAAGAAGGCTGAGCACTGAAGAATTGATGCTTTTGAACTGTGGTGTTGGAGAAGACTCTTGAGAGTCCCTTGGACTGCAAGGAGATCCAACCAGTCCATTCTGAAGGAGATCAGCCCTGGGATTTCTTTGGAAGGAATGATGCTAAAGCTGAAACTCCAGTACTTTGGCCACCTCATGCGAAGAGTTGACTCATTGGAAAAGACTCTGATGCTGGGAGGGATTGGGGGCAGGAGGAGAAGGGGACGACAGAGGATGAGATGGCTGGATGGCATCACCGACTCGATGGATATGAGTCTGAGTGAACTCCGGGAGTTGGTGATGGACAGGGAGGCCTGGTGTGCTGTGATTCATGGGGTCGCAAAGAGTCAGACACAACTGAGCGACTCAACTGAACTGAACTGAAAATTTAGTCTAATTGATATGTAGTGTAGTTGGAAAAGGGAGGTCTATCTTAAAAGCCTTTTCAGATAATTGTAGCTATAATTGTTTGATATTACACTGAAACCAGATAAAGTTTAGTTTCTCAAAAGTTAATTTCAATGTAGAATCTGAAACCATATCAGTGCAGTTTTTGTACTTTGTAACATTAAAATTTTTTCTTCTGTCTTGACTTTTGAGTGGATCTTTCCTGGGCATGATTTTGTAATATGCATTAGTGATGTGGAAAATATTGGTTCACTGAATTATGCAAATTTTTTCCAAATAGTAACACATTTCATTGTATTGTGGTGGTTTAGTTGCTTAGTCATGTCCAACTCTTAGAGCCCCATGGACTGTAGCCCCTGTAAGCTCTTCTGTCCATGGGATTTCCCAGGCAGGAATACTCGAGTGGGTAGCCATTTCCTTCTCTAGGGAATCTTCCTGCCCCAGAAATCAAACGTATGTCTCTTGTGTTGCAGGTGGTCTCTTGCATTGCAGGCGGATTCTTTACCAACTGAGCCACCAGGGAAGCCCATTTCATTGTATAACATAAAACAAATCACATTTGTCAATATCACCATCAATCTCAGAGTATGCTTTAAGTATAAGAAGTGTCAAGCTCATGGTGATGGGTGCAAGTTTTCTAAAATTCTAACCTTCCTTTGAAAGCTTGAATTTTATCATTGGCAGCCAATACTGTCAGTTCTATCCTTCCCATAGTTTGTTGGTCACTCTTTACATTAAAAATGGTGTTTCATAGAAAAAAGCAACTAGCTATGTTGACAACTATATTATTTGGTATGCAGCAGAAGTGACGCACAACTTATTTGGTATGCAGCAGAAGTGACGCATATATACTTCCTATTTATTCACACAGTTTTTTCTTTTTTCTTGCTATTTTAAGTATTGCAGGTACAAACATTCACATAAAAATCTCATGCATTTGTGTAAGAATTTCTGTTTTATACCCTCATGTGAAATTGCTGGGTTATGAGCTATATATGTGCTCACATTTACTAGGCTATCCCAAACTATTTTCCAAAGTAACTATACAAGTCTGCCATTGTCCATTTCTCCATCATCTCTTGGTGCTGACTGATTTTTAAAATTTAATCTTTTTTATGGCTTATAAAAGCCTCATTGCCTCCCCCTTTTTAAAAAAAGATGTTTTTTATTGGAGGATAATTGCTTTATAACGTTGTGCTGGTTTTGCTGTACGTCAACATGAGTCAGCCACAGGTATATGTATGTCCTCTCCCTCTTGAACGTCCCTCCCATCTCCGTCACCATCCACCCCTCTAGGTTGTCTCAGAGCACTGGATTGAGCTCCCTGTGCCACACAGCAAATTCCCATTGACTATCTGTTTTACATATGGCAGTGTATATGTTTCCATGCTACTCTCTCTATCCATCCTACCCTCTCCTTCCCTACTTCCTTTTTCCCTACTGTCTATGTGTAGAAAATATCCACGTAGACTTTAATTTTATCTTTGTCTCTCAGTTTGATTTTAATTTCTTTGAGATCAGAGTTGACCTTCTACCTCTTGGAAACTGACCAGAGTTGTGCACACAATAGATGTCTATGATCAGTGTAATTTATTTTGTATTTCTGAAGCATTAAGCTGTTAGTAAAGGATAATGAAGCACAGATTGTGTGTGTGTGTGTATATATATATATTCACAAATACATACATACATACACAGTATTAAAGGAAGTACTGTGTCTTATGAATAATACATGGAATCAAGATGATTTAGTGTGATTAAATGGGAATAGTTTTGATTAGGGAATAAGAATTTTCTATTACTGTTCCTCATCTTTACATAAGTGAGATTTCACAATTTTTTTCTTTTCAAAGTGTTTTCCTGTTTAGAATTTTTTCACCAGCAAGTTCAGAAGTGCATCTGCTTTTTTTTTTTTTCCTATTGTCCTTGCTAATTGTCTCCCCCACCTCTCTTCATCCTTGTCTTTGGCAAACCATAATTGTTGACAGGGGTAATATCTAAGTGTTATGAATTTGGAATCTTGTGCCTGGTCTCTTGAAGGCTATTAATGAAATGCCTTGGATATATTTTGTGGGTCATAGGCAACATCAAAGTGGATAGATGACATTATAAAATGTAATGAATTGAAAAATAGTTGCTTTTGAGTTAATGTCAAGATTTTCAGCATTAAACCTTTGTTTTTAAATTACTGGCTTTGAAAACTTAAAAAATAAGACATAAATCTTGAAGACATTTCCTTTTTGGTTTCTAGTAAGAATCATATTCTGACATTTAAACAAAATTCTGCAGCTCAGTTTAACTGTTTCCAGATAAATTCTGAACAAAATCATAGCTTATTTAAAGCTACTAATATGATTAATAGAGGTAGTGTCAGAGACTGAGTTATATTTGGGGTCTTAACTCTCTCCCACTTTCCATCCTTCGTTGCTCTCCCTCTCCGCTTTCTGATAGTCTCAGATTTAAGGTGCTCATAGGCCAAAGCAGAAGCCAGTTATGGCACGTGGTTGTATTGCTGTGTATTACCGCTGTATTGCCAAGTGGTGTATTGATACGGACAGTATAATGCAGTGGTCAAAGGCATGCCTCTGACTGGCTGTGACACACAGCCCCCAGTGTCCCATTCCTCTTTTGCTAAGAAGTACTATTATACTTATTTGCCTCTTAGGGTGATAGGAGCACTGAAAAAAAACCTTAATCTTTGTTAAAGTCCTTAGATCACTGCCTGGCTTTCAGTAAGCACCTCAGTGAATATTTGTTGTTACTGTTTTTATTTATCTTGTAAATTCTGTGATGCAGAGTTGAGTCAAGACCAAGGTGGATGTTTTCCTAACTTATTGCCTAGTAAATCAGGAAAGACTGGTGAAGATATAAATAACTTTTTAGCTTAGTCTTTAAGAATGCTTAGGAGTATATCACATGGCAGAGGGTTAATGGTATTTCATTTTGAGAGCTATATATACTGAAGGTATGGGGACATGTAAAAGCACAAGATACAAGATGTTGGAGAGCTACAGGTAGATCAGTTTGTACTTTCTCACAAAGCTGTTTTGAGGAACAAATGAGATCCTTGAAACCACTTTGTAAGGTATCAAGCAGTTAAAAATGCCATTCTTTTTATATTTCTTCTTGTTCCTTGGGCTAGAAGCATGTGAATTGTTATTGTTTAGTTGCTCAGTCACGTCTGACTCTTTTGTGACCCCCAGAAATGCAGACTGCCAGGCTCCTCTGTCCCTGGGATTTTACAGGCAAGAATGCTGGAATGGGTTGTTAATTCCTCCTTCTCCAAGGGATCTTCTCAACCCAGGGATTGAACTTGGCATCTCCTGTATCGCAGGTGGATTCCTTACTGCTGAGCCACCAGGGAAGCTGAACAAGTGAATAACTCAGCCTAATATAGGGAAATTGCCCCGCAAGAAAACATGTTGAAAGAGCAGTTGATGAGGAAGTGAAGAGAGAACTGGACATTCAGAAGGAAAGAATTTTGCTTACTCAAATAATTATGAGTTAAGCTTAACATTTGTTTTATAATTTAAACCTGAATAGTATATGTTCAGTTCAGTTCAGTTCAGTTCAGTTCAGTCGCTCAGTCATGTCCGACTCTTTGCGACCCCATGAATCACAGCACGCCAGGCCTCCCTGTCCATCACCAACTCCCGGAGTTCACTCAGACTCACGTCCATCGAGTCGGTGATGCCATCCAGCCATCTCATCCTCTGTCGTCCCCTTCTCCTCCTGCCCCCAATCCCTCCCAGCATCAGAGTCTTTTCCAACGAGTCAACTCTTCGCATGAGGTGGCCAAAGTACTGGAGTTTCAGCTTTAGCATCATTCCTTCCAAAGAAATCCCAGGGCTGATCTCCTTCAGAATGGACTGGTTGGATCTCCTTGCAGTCCAAGGGGCTCTCAAGAGCCTTCTCCAATGCCACAGTTCAAAAGCATCAATTCTTCGGCACTCAGCCTTCTTCACAGTCCAACTCTCACATCCGTACATGACCACTGGAAAAACCATAGCCTTGACTAGACGGATGTTTGTTGGCAAAGTAATGTCTCTGCTTTTGAGTATGCTGTCTAGGTTGGTCATAACTGTCCTTCCAAGGAGTAAGCGTCTTTTAATTTCATGGCTGCAGTCACCATCTGCAGTGATTTTGGAGCCCCAAAAAATAAAGTCTGACACTGTTTCCACTGTTTCCCCATCTATTTCCCTTGAGGTGATGGGACCAGATGTCATGATCTTCGTTTTCTGAATGTCGAGCTTTAAGCCAACTTTTTCCCTCTCCTCTTTCACTTTCATCAAGAGGCTTTTGAGTTCCTCTTCACTTTCTGCCATAAGGGTGGTGTCATCTGCATATCTGAGGTTATTGATATTTCTCCCGGCAGTCTTAATTCCAGCTTGTGCTTCTTCCAGCCCAGCGTTTCTCATGATTTACTCTGCATAGAAGTTAAGTAAGCGGGGTGACAATATACAGCCTCGACGTACTCCTTTTCCTATTTGGAACCAGTCTGTTGTTCCATGTCCAGTTTTAACTGTTGCTTCCTGACCTGCATACAGATTTCTCAAGAGGCAGGTCAGGTGGTCTGGTATTCCCATCTCTTTCAGAATTTTCCACAGTTTATTGTGATCCACACAGTCAAAGGCTTTGACATAGTCAATAAAGCAGAAATAGATGTTCTTCTGGAACTCTCTTGCTTTTTCCATGATCCAGCGGATGTTGGCAATAGGGGAGCATGAATTGATTCACTGTGTGTCTGAATTTTGTTGTGAAAAATATTTGACTTAAATCGTAACATGTGACTCTGCCACCTGGCCAAGTTATATCAGATTCTTTTAATGTTAACTTCTTCATCCACAGAATAGGGATGATAATGTCTATGTCATCTTTTGTTATAAGGTTAATATGGAATTATATTTTCTTTAATGGGATTCTGCTATACTTACAAAACTCAATCTTCAAAAAGTCTTGTATTCACTAGACTCTGCCTCAGATTCTATGAGAAGGCCATAGTAAGAATGAAAAGTTTGTGATACTAAATATAGTTATGTAATGTACCATAACCTCTCAGTTCAGTTCAGTCTCTCAGTCGTGTCCGACTCTGCAACCCTATGAACCGCAGCACGCCAGGCCTCCCTGTCCATTGCCAACTCCCGGAGTCCACCCAAACCCATGTTCATTGAGTTGGTGATGCCATCCAACCATCTCATCCTCTGCCGTCCCCTTCTCCTCCTGCCCTCAATCTTTCCCAGCATCAAATGAGTCAGTTCTTTCAAATGAGTCAGCTCTTTGCATCAGGTGGTCAAAGTATTGGAGTTTCAGCTTCAACAACAGTCCTTCCATTAAACACCCAGGACTGATCTCCTTTAGGATGGACTGTTTGGATCTCCTTGCAGTCCAAGGGACTCTCTAGAGTCTTACCCAACACCAGAGTTCAAAAGCATCAATTCTTTGGCGCTCAGCTTTCTTTATAGTCCAACTCTCACGTCCATAACCTCTGGGTGCTCTTTTTAATTTATATATAAAAATATATAATGTGAGCGGATTGGGTTCTTTTTAAAGGACATTGGTTTAGGTTCTTTTAAATAAGGTTTAATTATCTTTTTGTGCAGTTAAACAGAAAGATTACTTTTTTAGGATAAGTGAATTTTAAACAGACAATGATTAAGTATTTTTGCTTCTTAAAAAATGAAACTGTCTGAGGGGTCATTTATGTATAGAACTGGTAGGATTACTTGATCACTTTTTAAGTAAGACTATGAGGAAGAAGACTCACTACCTCATTACTTACCTTAATTTTTGTAGCATGTGTTACAGTTATATCTTCTCTAAGTTCTTATTATTTGTGAGCGTGGTTACTTTCATAAAATTTAGTAACTTAGAATTTTCTTTAAAACAGTGTAAGACGTTCATAATGATCAACGAATAGGCTTAATTTAGCTTATGGATTTGAAAATAAATATTATTTTCTTAAAAGAAAATGTGTAAAATTAAGAAAGATGTGGAGTTACTAATGAGTAAGACAGATGCTTATAAAAAGAGAATTTTCCTAACCAGCAGTTTGATTCAAAATTATTATTCTTTTGCTAGTCTTTTTGTTTTACTCTTTTGTTTGTTTGTTTCTATTGGTTGGTCAAGACACATCTCTTTGCTATTTTTGCCATAACCTCTGGGTGCTCTTTTTACTTTATCTCCCATCTTATTTTTCTTATATATACTTTCATCACCTTTCTGACACTGTTTTCTATACTGTATTTCTATTTGATAATTTACATAATGAACTTTTTCATAGACAAGTGTTCAAGAACCATGACTGCTGTCTTCCTCACTGTGGTGCCTAAGCTTACTGTTCCCCTTGACGTAAAAGCATTGCTGTGTCCCCTTGTGCAACTTCTTTGTCTGTTCCTTTTTGTCTTTTTGTACATGAGTTATGAATACTTATTACTTAACTCCTTTTGTCACCAAGTTCAGACTTTGTTTTCAGGTGACTGTCCTGACTTTGCTCTCTTGATTTTTTTTTTAAAAATTGTGCACTCAAGAAATTTAATGCAGCTTTTGTAACTAATCTGTTTGCTTGTGCGTCATGTTTCAACTTTCTTAGAAAATGTTTTTTTAAATGTGCGTTTTTAAAGGCCAGAGGCTCTGCCTGTCCTCTACTATTTCTGTATTATCCCCTTCTAGCACACTGCATATAAAAAGTGAGTATAATAAGTGTTCACAAATGACTCTGACTTATCAGGCGTTTATAGTGGCTTCTTACCCTGGCTGTCTGTCTTATAGAATTGAGTCAGAATTCTGATCCATGCCTCATGTGTAAATAAATATCTTAAAAATACTCAATATTAATTCTAAAAACTCCACTTTGACTAGGCTTTGACATTTGATTAGGCTGACTGACCCAGATCTTTGATTGACTGTGTATTTTGTACTTGATAGTATTGAGTAAAATAACAAAATATAAGGTAGATAAGTGATGTTTTTTAGATCATTGTTTTACACACCTAGAAAGAAATTTGAATAAGTCTTAAACTTGTGCATCTTGAGAATGGTGTTCATCAAGAAGAGAAAAAATGAGGGATCAGTACAATTAAGAAGACTAGAGCAGTAAATGGTATTGTTATGCTAAAGCTCTTACCAGCTATGAAATTGCAAAGCCAAAAATCAGAATTGCCATACTGTTATTTAAAATAATTTTTAATAGCAGAGGGATAGATTTAATTTTTAACTCAAATGGGATATTATAAATATGTTACATACCCTAAAGAATCTAGTTAGTAGATTTTAGTGTTTTCATTTTGTGTCAAAATTTTGTTGGTAAACCTTAAATTAATATTAGTAGAGTTTAGTGAAGTGGACCAGTAATAAGACCATAAGTTAGTATATAACAATTTAATTCTTCTTGTTTAAAATATTTTCACTGTTTTTATATTATACTATTGACTAAAATGTTTAGTAGAGAATGATATTGCTCTAAAGATTGTTTGAATAATTGAACAATTAAAAATATTAGGAAAGGAAAAAAATTGTTAAATTGATATTTCAGAACTTGACTGAAAAGTTACAGAAGAAAGAACTGGACTATACTCAGTTAGAAGAGAAACATAATGAAGAATGTATGAGTAAAAAGAGTATACAAGCAAGCCTTCATCAAAAAGACCTGGATTGTCAACAGCTTCAGTCAAGGTTATCTGCATCTGAAACCTCACTGCAGAGAATACAGGCAGAACTAGGTGAAAAGGGAGAAGCTACTCAGAAGCTCAAAGAAGAATTATCAGAAGTGGAGACCAAGTACCAGCATCTTAAGGCAGAGTTTAAACAGCTACAACAACAGAGAGAAGAAAAGGATCAGCATGGGTTACAACTGCAAAGTGAAATCAATCAAGTAAGAGCTCTTACTTTTATTTACTGTACTTCCTCCTATGGTTTCTTTTTGTGTTTGATAGTTATTTGATCATAATATAGTTCACTTAAAAATTGTCATTTAAAAAATTATCTCAATTTTTACATCCTGTTGTATTGAGTCAGATCTCATTTCAGTTTCCCCTAAAATGATAGTATCTATCATATAGTATTGTTATGCATTGTTTATTGGCTAATACAAACAAATTGCTTAAGATGGTACCTGTCACATAGTAGGTACTCAGCAGGTATGTTATTATAATAATTCATATTGTTGATCTTAAAATTAAAAATTAAAAAATTTTTGTCTTTTTTTTCTTGTTACTAATTTTCAAAATATACTCACTGTTAAACCAATAATATAAAAATTAGATATTTTAAAAGAAAGCAAATTAGTTCTAACAACTATTCTTTTATTAACTATTTTTTATAGAAATAATGTCTATCAGATGAAGTTTAATGGAAGTTTTGACTTTGCTATTAAATTAATTTATGAATTTTGTATTCTAATTATTTCTTATAGGTAGCTGTAAAAATTAGTAGGCAAATGGAAATTTGGAGAAGGAAATGGCAACCCACTCCAGTATTCTTGCCTGGAGAATCCCAGAGACAGGGGAGCCTGATGGGCTGCTGTCTATGGCGTCGCACAGAGTCGGACATGACTGAAGTGACTTAGCCGTAGCAAAGTCCTCAGCTACTTTTTTGAAAATTTTCAACTATTTTTACTTAAAAGGCAGTGATATTTACTTCTGTGGCATTAATCTTGTCTTCTTAGCCTGAGATACTCTTCCTGTTTCTCTTCTCTTTGATAAATACTACTTCACGTGTCATGTTTTCAGAAATCTTTTTCTACATATTGCCACTTCTCACCACCACCCCACTGCAGAGATGGCTTAAGCATCTGTATATCTTGATTACTTTACTTGTCATAGTCTAGCATATTATCATAACAGGTATCTTCACTGGACTCTAAACTCTTTGGGTGCAAAGACCATGTTTTATTTATTTTTTATCCCAGCTACCTGACATATTGCTTATCTGCAGATGTTTAATGAGGAAGTAAGTGAATGAATAAATGCAGGCATTCATAATAGAAGGAAACATAGGCTTGGCGATATCAATGAATAAATTAAATATGAGTTAGATATTTGCCTTTCAGTTCAAATATACAGATTGGGCATTTATGGTTTCTAAAAGATACGATACCTTGTTTATTAGAAGATACAAAGACAGAAGAGGAAATAGGACCTACCTTAAATGATTTTGTAAATCTCATTGAGGTATAAGGCAAGTACTGTCCTATTGCAGTGAATGTGAAAATTAAAATGGTTCCATGTACAATGGGAATTAGGAAGAGTTCTTCTCCTGCTTTCTTTCCCCTATAGTACTTCATATTGTATAGTTATTTAGCTGTTAATATGATCAAGAAAAGCTTGTTGTGAGAAAGAGGTGGTGCTTGAAATTGTGAATATTGGATAGGTTTTGACAAGTAGCAGTTTAAAGGCAGGAGGGTCTTCCAGGAAGAAAAATAAACTAGAGGTGTGTGTGCTCAGCTGCTCCATTTGTGCCCGACTCTGGGAGACCCCATGGACCATAGCCCGCCAGGCTCTCTGTCCATGGGATTCTCCAGGCAAGAATACTGGAGTGGGTTGCCCTGTCCTCCTCCAGGGGATCTTTTCCACCCAGGGATTGAACCCACATCTCTTAAATCTCCTGCATTGGCAGGCAAGTTCTTTACCACTGGCACCACCTGGGAAGCCCCAGACTAGAGGCAGGGGTGTATTATAAGAACCAGTGACAGACAGACGTTTGCTCTGAGGATATGGTATATGTAATAGTAGTGGACTGTTTTGAGAACTGTATTATGTAGAGTCTTGAATAGCAGGCTGAGGAATTTGAGTTTCATTTGGTTGTCAGTGAATGGAGGGGGCAACAGGAATTTTTGTATTCATAACCATTTGGTTTAGTCACATTTCTGTACAAAATAAAGAGGTCATGCTGAAGACCTTGAAGTGATACCATTTATCTTCCCTTCAGTATGCTGTCTGGATTCTGCCTTCAAAGTGAAAGTGAAAGTTGCTCAGTCATGTCCAATTCTTTGTGACCCCATGGACTATACAATCCATGGAATTCTCCAGGGCAGAATACTGGAGTGGGTAGTCATTCCCTTCTTAAGGGGATCTTCCTAACCCAGGGATCGAACTCAGGTCTCCCTTATTGCAGGTGGATTCTTTACCATCTGAGCCACTAGGGAAGTCCTTGCCTTCAAAAGGAAGAAGTGAAAGTGAAGTTGCTCTGTCATGCCCAACTCTTTGCGACCCCATGGACAGTCCCTGCACCAACTTCCATCCATGGGATTTTCTAGGCAAGAGTACTGGAGTGGGTTGCCATTTCCTTCTCCAGGGAATCTTTCTGACCCAGGGATCGAACCCAGGTCTCCCTCATTGTAGACAGGTGCTTTACCATCTGAGTCACCAGGGAAGTTCAAAGCCTGACTCAAATCTGTCTACTTCTCTTCATCTATACTGCTACTACCCTAATCTCAGCTGCTGCCATTGTTCACCTGGTCTACTGTATTAGCCTTTTTATAAGTTTCTTTCTTCCAGAGGACCTTCTTTGTCTATTCTCCATACAGAAAAAGTGAAAACTGAAAGTGAGTTGCTCAGTCATGTCCAACTGTTCGTGACCCTATGGACTATACAGTCCATGGAATTCTCCAGGCCAGAATACTAGAGTTCCCTTCTCCAGCAGATCTTCCTGACTCAGGAATCTAACTGGGGTCTCCTGCATTTCAGGTGGATTCTTTACCAGCTGAGCTACCAGGGAAGCCCATAGTCCATTCTCCACCCAGGAGCCAGAGACATTGTTTTAAAGTATGAAGGGTGTAACTTTATTTCTTTTAACCACCTCGAGTGGTTTTGGTTAGATTTTGAATCCAGATGTCTTCTTGGTCCTGTAAGCATATGAGTATAGTATGGTCCACGTTATGTCTTCAGGCTCATCTTCTACCAAGTGAAGCCATGCTGGTCTCCTTTTAGTTCCGCAAGCACACCAGCACTTCAACAGAGAGCTTTCCTGCCTTAGGTCCTTTGCCCATGTTTTTTTCTTAGAGTGTTCTTTATTTCAGCTTTTCACAAGACTTGCTTAAGCATTATTTCTTCAGTAAAGCCTTTCTGGACCTTTCTAAAAGGTTTCTCAGGTAGTGCAGTGGTAAAGAAGCCACCTGCCAATGTAGGAGATGCAGAAAATGCAGGTTCAATTCTTGGATTGGGAACGTCCCATAGAGAAGGCAATGGCAACCCTCCCCAGTATTCTTTCTTGGGAAATCCCATGGAGAGAGGAGCCTGGCAGACCGCAGTCCATGGGGTCACGAAGAGTCAGACTGAGCGTGCATGCATACAGGACCTCTCTATTTAAATCGATTGTTTTCCATTTAGGGCTTCCCTGGTGGCTCAGAGGTTTTCCATTTATTCTGGACCCTTTATTTCAGCAAGCTGCTTCTTAATAATACTTTTTATTGTGTAGTTTTTTTTATTGTATAGCTTTTTGTTTACTTGCATATCATATACCATTCCCTTTGTACAGTAAGCTCCTTAATTTGAGAAATTTGTTTTATTCTATACTCCATCTATCTCTATACTTAGAGTTTTTAGTAAATATTTTTTGGAAGAATAGGAATGAACCTCACTTTAAGCCTTCTTTCACTGTCCTTAAAAGAGTGTAGGGATGAACTGGCTCTGTTTTGCTCTTCTCTGCATCCTCAGCTCCCCTTTCAGTGCTGACAAAAATAGATAGCTGGCAGTTGTCAACAAAGGACTTACAAACAAAGAACCCCATATTCTTTATATTTGTATCTTGAGCACTTTTAAAATAGCCAATAGTGCAGATAATGTTACATAATTAAAAGATTGGACATAATAAGTTCACTTTTTTAATTTAAAAAAATTTGTATACAATTTTTAAAGGTTCCTTTTCATTAACAGTTACTGAGAAATACCCTAAGCCTGTGTGACACCCAGCAGTTTGTGTCTCCCACTTTCCCACCCATATATCAAACTTCACCTTTAATCGAATATGCCATCTCAAATAGCATAGTGGTTTATGAGTGTGGGTTTAAGAACCGGCTCTCTGAGTTCTAGTTCTGTGGTCTACAAACTGTGTGAGCTTGGGCAAGTTACTTATTGTACCTTAGTTTGCTCATCTGTCAAATAAGAATAAGAATTAGAATTGTCTTCACAGGATTATTATAAGGATTAAGTTAGTTAATATTTGTGAACCTTTTAGAATAAGGCCTGGCACTTGACAAACTTTACAAGCATAATGAGTAAAGAATTATGTATATGAGTTTACAAAACTGAATTTCTTAGAGAACATATACATAAAATGTAACTTTAGGATAGACCATTCTATTAATGATTCCAACATGTATTATTTTTACTCTAAACTTATTCTTCTTTTCTGTAACATATTCACTCTAAAATGATATAGGCATTATTGGTTAAGGGATTTGGGCCTGCTTCCGCTTTTGTGCAGCTTTGATTTGTGACTCATTTCTTTATTAAAGATCAGGGATCTATCAGAGATTATAAAGCAATGAATGACAGTTAATTATAATATACAGTATCTCTTTTTTTTTTTTACCACTTTAGTAAATCTTCACTTGAGAGCAACAGTTATCTTTGATTTGGCGCTTCACTCTGCACATCAAAATCACCTGGGGAAATTTAAGAAATTATCAGAGCCTCACCCTTGGCTCAGTTAAGTGATAATCTCTGGCATAGGCCCGGGTATTGGTTTTCCCTGTTATTGTACTGTGTAGTTGAGATTGAAAACCGCTGATTTTTAAAGTGTTGCTTTTTGGCAAATGACTCCTAAACTTTCCTGAAACTCAATATTCTCTAATTCTTTTGTTGGGAAACATAGATTTCTGGGCTTTAGCTCAAATGTACCAAAGCTAAATTTTAGGGGAGAAGTCTTATTATCTCTGTGTTAATAATGACATGGAAAATTCTTACCCAGCAAGTTAGAAACTTAACGTAGGGGAGAGATCACACGTAAGAGATCACTTAAGGGGGTTGGATCTACTTATTGCAGTGAGAAGGAGAGGGTTTGGGTAGTTATTACAGTGTTAATTCACTGCATTTTAAGAAGAGGCAGAGGAAAAAGAAAATGTCAGCCTAAGGATATAAATGACTAACTTACTGATTCCTGTTTTATAACTAAAAGAAGAATGGAATGTATGTTTTACTTTAGAAATTCACTTCAGTTTTCTCTTTTTTTGGCATCCCTGGGTGGACCTGAAACTTTAGTTTTCTTTATTGAGTACAGAATATGTTTTGACAGCCACATGTTGTTTCATAGCATAGGAAAATAGTGGGTGTCCACTTTTCTGATAGAACTTTATTTTTTCTTTGCCAGGTATGAATTTTTTATGGAGAAATATGAAAGTATAAAGCATATAAATGTATATTTGACATAAAGGCTATAGATTCTTAATATTTTCAGATATAACATGAATAGGTTTGATTGGAAACAATTGTATAGAATGCTTGTTATTAATCTTCAGCTTTGCTGAGGCACATGCTGAAATTTGACTTGATGGGTTATGAAATTGGGGTGTACTCTTACAGTGTAAGCCTTGCCAAATGTCTTGCTTCCTTATCTTCATGCTACTCTTTCTTGTCCTGCACTCCTAGCATTTGTGCGGTAATTCTTCTAAAATTAATACAAACCTTTTTTTTTTTTTTAAACTGGACCTACCCCACCAACCAATCCCACAAGAGAAACCAGCTGTTCTTTCTGGTAAAATTAGAGAAAATAAGGAATTCCAGAAAGTGACAGCTCTTATCCCCCAGACAAGTTTCTTCTTTAGTTTTAGCTAGGTGGCAATTTTAAAGTTAATGAAATCACCTAATATTTTAATAAATGTTCATTCCTCTGTTTTATTTAGAGATTGTGTGCCAGTTTGAGGACTTGAGAATACCGTGTGCTCTATTCAGTACCCAAATGTAAGAAGTCGATTATGGTGGTTCATGACTATGGAAAAGCAACAAGAATCATGTTGGATTTTTAAAATACTAGTGGAATAGGTCTGAGTGTGTCTTAAGTGTCTTAATTTTAAGGTTTGTTTGAAGCTCCTTAAGTGATTGCAAGAGTTATCTTTAAATAAGAGCCTTAGGTTCACTGTGTGTGTGTATATGGTTTTAAAAGTGTAAAAACCTGAAACTTGTGATATGATTATAGTTTTATGTGAGTCATCATAATTTATGTGATTAGGTTCCTCTAAAGTATCATGAAAATTAATATATTTCTATTGGTGGAAAAATAAAACATAGTTTGGAAAGTAGGTGGTAATAATAATGATGATCAACGTGTTTATACATATATATGTACTCTTTTTCCTTTTCTGAAGTTACATAGCAAACTTCTGGAGACAGAGCGCCAACTAGGAGAAGCTCATGGAAGGCTGAAGGAACAGAGACAGCTTTCAAGTGAAAAGTTGATGGATAAAGAACAACAAGTGGCTGATCTACAACTCAAACTTTCTCGTTTAGAGGAAGAGGTAAGCTCACATTTCAGATGAGTTTATGTTAGTACCTTTATTGATAGATTTGAAGTGAGTGAATTCGCTCAGTCCTGTCTGACTTTTTGCGATCCCATGGACTGTAGTCTACCAGGCTTCTCTGTCTGTGGGATTTTCCAGGCAAGAGTACTGGAGTGGGCTGCCACTCCAGGGGATCTTCCTGACCCAGGGATCGAACCCAGGTCTCCTGCTTTGCAGGCAGATGCTTTACCCTCTGAGCCACCAGGGATCTTAAATGTTGTTTTGTTTAATCTGTTTATGGTCATGAGCTTTAATTGAAATTTTTTTAAGTTTGATAAAGTTAAAACATCTCCAGTGAAAACATCCTATTATTAACTACATTAAGTCATTTTTGTTTTGATTGTATTCCCTAAAGTTTTCAACAAAAATGTACAAAGAAGGCTACTCTTCAGCTTCAGGCAGGTTAAATCCTTGGGGTGACCCTGTCAGCCTGCTCAAGAGGAGTCTTTCTACCCAGGAAAGACCGTTTCCTAATGAAACTGAAAAATGAACAGCTGCTGATAGCATTATTGACACATAGTTGGTGCATATAAACTGAGTTTGTACTTAAGGATTTTCTCCTTTAAAAATTAAGAGGGATGGTATGGGGAGGGAGGTGGGAGCGGGGTTCAGGATGGGGAACACGTGTACACCCGTGGTGGATGCATGTTGATGTATGGCAAAACCAAAACAATATTGTAAAGTAAAAAAAATAATAATAAAAAAAATTAAGCATAAGATTGAATGCTATCCTAATTTTAATCTGTGGTTGCCAAAAATGGTAACTATTATTTGGTTCAAGTAAAAGGTATCATTAAACTGTGTCTTTTATTAGAATTGAACAAACACTGAGAGTTAAAATCTATAGCTGCAGCACAAGATTTTCTTCTAGACCCAAATATTAATGTGTAGATTTTGCTGTTGTTTCCCAATAAGTGACAGTTATGATTATGAAAAAATGTAAAACAGATACTGATACTGTTATTTAGATTATTGTTACAAAAATTTGTATATAATTCCTTGATCATATTAGCATATGAAAATAATAATAAACTAAATGCCAACCTGGAGAAGGAATTTTATTCTTTTCAGGATGAAAATCTATTCTTAAGGAACAATTTCTTAAATTTTGAAGTTAAAATTCTATAATGAGATACTGCTTTTAAAGTTATAATTTAATTTTCTATTCAGACTTGAGAATTGTGAGATTTGAAGTAATACCAGATGTTTATATGATAGCATTATGCCCTTAAATTGTTAATTGACAGTCTACATTTTTTTTTTAAAGTTGAAGGAAAAAGTAACCAATTCCACAGAATTGCAGCATCAGTTAGATAAAACAAAGCAACAGCATCAAGAACAACAAGCTCTTCAACAAAGCACTACAGCAAAACTTCGAGAAGCTCAGGTAAACAGTGTTTGACTTTTTAGCCTTTTAAACAAAGATGAGCCACGTCATTATTCTTTTGTTGTGGTGAAGCTGGATAATGCAAAGCACTTGATTATATAGAGTTTTGATGATTTTTAGTATCTGGATAATTGGATAATTCTTTTCCTTTGATTGCTATGTTGAAAAATTTTTCTAAATATAAAAAATTTACTATAAATATATTATTAAAATTCATATAAAAATTAAAATTTATTAAATTTCTTTTTAAAAATAAATTAATTGATACTAAGTTTAAGATATTTAGATTATTTATGCATAATACATTATTTATTAAAAATGACTTCTCTGAAAAAATTAAAAAATGACAAATTTCTTAGTTTACTTAACTCAGTAAAATATAACATTCTGTATTTCCTGTGATGGAACTTACTATTTATTGGCCATGTCTTTCCCTGTTTCAGCACTGTCATATGAACATTAGAATTGTAATTATAGGAATGTAAGTGATTGAGTTAAATTTGTACAGATTCTATAGTATACCTCAAAATATTAAAAGAAGTTAAATTTTTGTGTTGATATGGGGAGAGGAAGATGGTACCCAAGTGTTTGAAATGGATTTGACATTGATTTGTTCTGTAGTCTTCATTAATTCCTTGAACATTATGGAGCACTGTGTGTCAGGCACTGTGGTAAGCACTAAAATCAGAGTGCTGAGTCAGACACAGTGCCGCTTTCTGGGAAATGGCAATCTAATGATATGCTAGCTAATGCTGGAGCTGAAAGCAGGCAGGAGGTAATATGCCTGTCTTTCTTGTCTGTCTTTGGATAGTGGCAAGGAGTCAGGTGGATAGAGACCCAAATATTATATTCATTTATTTGTTCTTTCATTCATTCAGTCAACAAATATATATTCATGTCTCCTCTTAGCCATGGAAGTGATTTTGTGCATATGGCGGCAGAGAAAACAGACAAAAATGTCTGTTCTTGTGGAGCTTAGTCAGGAAGACAAACAGTAACCAAGGTAAATAGGCAAAATATATAGTGTGTTAGATGTGGTATGGAGATAAGGGTAAGTGGTATGGAAAAAAGGGATGCGGAGTAGGAAATATCTGGGGAGCTGGAGGTGGACTGCATGGTTAGATAGGGTTGCTAGGGAAGGCTTCTCTGAAAGATGAAAGATCTAAAGGAAGGGAGGGTGTGAGCCATGTGGATATCTGAGAGAAGAGTGTCAATACTTTAAAAGGCCCTGAGGAGGAGCAGGTCTTAGGAACATCAAGAAGCCAGTGAGTAGAGTGGTGTGAGTGATGAGAGAGAGAAAGGGGGCACAGTCATAGAGATCACAAAGGATCAGAACATGTCGAGTTCATTAGTAATTTTAAGGATTTTATTATGAGTGAGATGAGAAATCATTGGGGGGTTCTGAGCAGTGGAATAGCATGATGATACTTATAATTTCACAGGATTACTTTGACTACTGTATTGAGAGTAGATGATAGGGACACATGAGTGGAACAAATAAATGAGCTAAGAGACTACTTTAAAAATTAAGAAATGGTGTGGCTTGGAACAGAGTGTAAATAGTGTAAGTAGTGAAAATTAGTCAGATTCTAGATATACTTTTAAAGGTAAGGCTGACAGATTTACTGATAGATTGATATGGGGCACTGACAGAAACCAAAGATGATTCTAGGGATTTTGGCTTGACTGATTGGCAGGAGGGAGGTCAAACAAGATGAAGACTGGGAATCCTTTGGATTTGGCAACATGAGGTCATTGGTGACACTGATAAAGAGGAATTTGTAAAGAGAAGGAATGAAATTCAAATGTGAATTACATAAAGACTGGGCAGAAACTGGAGTGGAACTTCATCTAGGAAATGTTTCTTCCTTAAAAACCAGAGATACTTGAATATGTTTATTCAGTTCAGTTCAGTCGCTCAGTCATGTCTGACTCACAAAGAGTCAGAATCGCAGCACGCCAGGCTTCCCTGTCCATCACCAACTCCTGGAGTTCACTCAGACTCGTGTCCATCGAGTCAGTGATGCCATCCAGCCATCTCATCCTCTGTCGTCCCCTTTTCCTCCTGCCCCCAATCTCTCCCAGCATCAGTCTTTTCCAACAAGTCCACTCTTCGCATGAGGTGGCCAAAGTACTGGAGTTTCAGCTTTAGCTTCATTCCTTCCAAAGAACACCCAGGCTGATCTCCTTCAGAATGGACTGGTTAGATCTCCTTGCAGTCCAAGGGACTCTCAAGAGTCTTCTCCAACACCACAGTTCAAAAGCATCAATTCTTTGGTGCTCAGCTTTCTTCACAGTCCAACTCTCACATCCATACCTGACCACAGGAAAAACCATAGCCTTGACTAGCCGGACCTTTGTTGGCAAAGTAATGTCTCTGCTTTTGAATATGCTATCTAGGTTGGTCATAACTTTCCTTCCAAGGAGTAAGCGTCTTTTAATTTCATGGCTGCAGTCACCATCTGCAGTGATTTTGGAGCCCCCCAAAATAAAGCCTGACACTGTTTCCACTGTTTCCCCATCTATTTCCCATGAAGTGATGGGACTGGATGCCATGATCTTCGTTTTCTGAATGTTGAGCTTTAAGCCAACTTTTTCACTCTCCACTTTCACTTTCATCAAGAGGCTTTTGAGTTCCTCTTCACTTTCTGCCATAAGGGTGGTGTCATCTGCATATCAGAGGTTATTGATATTTCTCCCGGCAATCTGGATTCCAGCTTGTGTTTCTTCCAATCCAGCGTTTCTCATGATGTACTCTGTATATAAGTTAAATAAGCAGGGTGACAATATACAGCCTTGACAGTCTAGAACAAAGGGACTAGTAGAGTGGGGATAATTGAGTATACTGGAGAATGGAAGGTGACTGAAGGAATAAGGTATTCATAAACTGTGATGTCACTGATAACAATGGGTGGTGGTACATTCAAACGTAGCCTCTGAAGGATATCTTTGGAAGACTGAGGAAAGGTGTGTATATATATGCGTGTGTGTGTGTGTGTGTGTGTGTATGTATGTATGTATGTATGTATGTATATGTGCTGTGCTTGGTTACTCAGTTATGTCCAACTCTTTGTAACCCCATGGACTGTAGCCCACCAGGCTCCTCTGTCCATGGAGGATTCTCCAGGCAAGAATACTGGAGTGGATTGCCATGCCCTCCAGGGGATCTTCCCAACCCAGGAATGGAACTGGGGTCTTCTGCATTGCAGGTGGATTCTTTACCTGCTGAACTATCTGGAAAGCCCGTATGTGTGTGTGTGTGTGTGTGTTTTATTCATTTATTTATTGAGTATAATTGACTTAGTGTTAGTTTCACATGTACAGCAAAGTGATTCAGTACTCTCCTTCTCTCTCCCTCTCACTGTATATATACACACAGATACATATATATAAAATCTATAACATATAATAGATTTTACATATAGTTTATATATATGTACACATATCGTTTATCAGGGGCTTTTCCTTTATAGATTATTACAAAATGTTGAGTATAGTTGCCTGTGCTATAAGTAGGTTCTTGTTGGTTTTCTGTTTTATTTATGTTGTTGTTCAGTCGCCAAGTTGTGTCCGACTCTTTGTGACCCATTGGACTTCAGCATGCCAGGCCTCCCTGTCCCTCGTCATCTTCCAGAGTCTGCCCAGGTTCATGTCCGTTGAATCGGTGATGCCATCCAACCATCCTCTGTCGCCCTTTTCTCCTTCTACCAGCAGTAGTCTTTTCCAGTGAGTCGGCTGTTCACATCAGGTGGCCAAAGTATTGGAGCTTCAGCATCAGTCTTTCTAAATAGTATTCAGGGTTGACTTCCTTTAGGATTGACTGGTTTGATCTCCTTGGAGTCTAAGGGCCTTTCAAGAGTGTTTCCAGCACCGTAGTTCGAAAACATCAATTCTTTGGCGCTCTGTCTTCTTTATGGTCTAACTCTCAGATCCATACATGACTACTGGAAAGACGGTAGCCCTGACTATACAGACCTTTGTTGGCAAACTAATGTCTTTGCTTTTTAATATGCTGTCTAGGTTTGTCATAGCTTTCCTTCCAAGAAGCAGTTGTCTTCTAATTTCATGGCTGCAGTCAGCCTCTTTAGTAATTTTAGAGCCCAACAAGAAGAAATCTGTCACTGCTTCCACCTTTTCCCCTTTTGCTTCTTGACCCACATACAGGTTTCTCAGGAGACAGGCAAGATGGTCTGGTATTCCCATCCCTTTAAGAGTTTTCCACAGTTTGTTATAATCCACACAGTCACAGGCTTTATAGCATAGTCAGTGAAACAGAAATAGATTTTTTTTTTTTTTTAATTCCTTTGCTTTCTCTATGATCCAGCGAATGTTGGCAGTTTGATCTCTGGTTCCTCTGCCTTTTCTGAACCCAGCTTGTACATGTGGAAGTTCTTGGTTTACATACTGCTGAAGCCTAGCTTGAAGGATTTTGAGCATAATTTTACTAGCATGGGAAGTGAGCACAATTGTCTGGTATTTTTAACATTTTTAGTACTGCCCTACTTGAGAATCGGGATGAAGATTGACCTTTTCCATTCCTGTGGCCACTGCTGGGTTTTCCAAATTTGCTGACATATTGAGTGCAGCGTTTTAATAATATCATCTTTTAGGATTTTATTTTTTTTTAATTAATTACTTTTTTTTAAAACTTTTTTTAAAAATTTTATTTTTTAACTTTACAATATTGTATTGGTTTTGCCATATATCAAAATGAATCCACCACAGGTATACATGTGTTCCCCATCCTGAACCCTCCTCCCTCCTTCCTCCCCATACCATCCCTCTGGATAGTCCAAGTGCACCAGCCCCAAGCATCCAGTATCGTGCATCGAATCTGGACTTGTGACTCTTTCATATATGATATTATACATGTTCCAATGCCATTCTCCCAAATCCCAATCCAAATCTTTTAGGATTTTAAATGGCCCTGCTGAAATTCCATCACCTCCACTAGCTTTATTGGCAGCAGTGCTTTCCAAGGCCCGTTTGACTTTACATTCGAGGCTCTAGGTGAGTTCCTACACCATCTTGGTTATCCAGGTCATTAAATCTTCTTTGTACAGTTCTTCTGTGTATTCTTGCCATCTCTTCTTGATCTCTTCTGCTTCTATTAGGTTTTTACCGTTTCTGTCCTTTATTGTGCCCATCTTTGCATGAAATGTCCCCTTGATATCTCCAGTTTTCTTGAAGAGATCTGTAGTCTTTGGCCTTCTGTTGTTTGCCTCTATTTCTTAGCATTGTTTACTGAAGAAGGGCACCTTGTCTCTCCTTGCTTTTCTCGGGAACTCTGCATTCATTTGGATATACTTTTCCCTTTCTCACTTGCTTTTCACTTCACTTCTTTCCTCAGCTATTTGTAAAGCTTCCTCAGACTACCACTTTACTTCTTGCATTTCTTTTTCTTTGGGATGATTTCCCTGACTGGCCTAGTGCCTAGTAGTTTTCTCTGCTTTCTTTAGTTTAAGACTGAATTTTGCTAGAAGAAGTTCATGATCTGAGACACAGTCAGCTCCAGGTCTTATTTTTGCTGACTATATAGAGCTTCTTCATCTTCAGCGGCAAAGAATGTAATCAGTCTGATTTCGGTATTGACCATCTGGTGATGTCCATGCGTAGACTTCATCTCTTGTGTTGTTGAAAAAGGGTATTTGCTATCACCAGTACATTCTCTTGGCAGAATTCTGTTAGCCTTTGCCCTGCTTCATTTTGTACTCCAAGCCAAACTTGCCTGTTCCTCCAGGTATCTCTTGACTTCTACTTTTGCATTCTAATCCCCTGTGATGAATAGGACATCATCTTTTGGTGGTAGTTCTAGGATGTCTTGTAGGTCTTCATAGACCTGATCAGCTTCTTTGGCATCAGTGGTTGGGGCATAGACCTGGATTACTGTGATGTTGAATTATTTGCCTTGGAAATGAACTGAGATCATTCTGTCGTTTTTGAGTTTGCATCCAAGTACTGCATTTCAGACTCTTGTTGATTATGAGGGCTGCCCTGTCAGGGAACATTTATGTTTAGGATTCCTGTATGTTGTTTTCTGTTTCTCATGAACCCTCTGTTCCTTATCAGTTCCTGGTAGACAGGAACGAGTGGAGTGGCACGCTGTTCCCAGGACTGAGGTCATGGGACGGAACGCATGCATGGATTTCCTTCAGTAACCTGTTACCCTAAGGAAAAACTGTTTAGTCACGACCCTCTTACTAAAGATATGGATTGTTTTCTGGCCTTATGACCATCGTTGTTCCTTGTTGTTACCTTGGTGACAGTTGATATACGTCTGGTTTTTGTTCTTTATTTTTTTGAGTCCTTGTAGAACTTTGTATATACTCACACAGACATGATTAAAGCACCCTTGTTCCACCAGAACCTGGGTCTCCGTGTCTGTCTTTCTCTCTCTCTGGCTAGTTCTCTGGAGCGTGGAAGCCTGTTGAACTCACTTTCCTGCCTGGGCTTTTAAGACCTCCTAAGAGGGCGCCCTGTGCCTTCGTGAGCCGTACGAGCCCTGTTGTAGGGCTTTATTGGAGTTCCACATAACCCAGGGAATACTGGTGTCTTTCTCTCTATATATTTTTCTTTCATCATCGACTTTGATCCGCCAAGTTCCAGTCTATTAATGGACCTCTACACTACTCCATTTCTTCTATGGGATTCTTGCCCACAGTAGTAGATAATAATGGTCATCTGAATTAAATTTGCCCATTCCCATCCATTTTAGATCACTTACTCCTAAGATGGTGATGTTTACTCTATTGCCATCTCCCCATCTCCTTGTCCACATCCAATTTACCTTGATTCGTGGACCTAACATTCCAGTTTCCTATGCAATACTGTAAAACACATTTTACTTTCATCACCAGACAGCCCCACAGCTGAGCGTCATTTCTGCTTTGGCCCAGCTGCCTCATTTTTTCCTGGAGCTATTAGTAGTTGTCTTCTGCTCTTCCCCAGGAGCATATTGGACACCTTCTGACCAGGGGGACTCATCTTTTGGTGTCATATCTTTTTGCTTTTTTATACAGTTCATGGGGTTATCATGGCAAGAATACTGGAGTGGTTTTCCATCCCCCGCTGGACCACGTTTTGGCATTATATATTATTATGTTACATTATATTATATATGTAATTTTATAGGTAAGGTGAAGAAAAATCATGGTAGAGCATTCCTGAAGATAACCCCTCCCCTCCTTGGATAAAGTTGGAATGGTAATAGTTGAACTTCAGGTAGGCTGAGATTATTAAAGATTAAGCTTTTAAGTTGATGTTCAGGGGTATATCTGAGGTCGAAAATTCCACTCAGTGACAGGAGTGAAGAAATGATTCTGAGTATGTAGTAGAGGTTGGAGTCTAGAAATCTGTGGTGGCATCAATCTATGTAGCTTTGTGATTTTGCTCTAATACTACTCAGAAATGTAGGCATGAAGAAAGCAGATTGCAACACTGATCTAAGGATTGGGCTTTTTTGGGGTGGCTGTTTTGGCAATTTGTGGGTAGAAGGAAATGGAGAATGTAGATGAAAGAATAGTTAAGGTAGTTCATATCCGTATGTGAGGTTCAGGAAGAAAAGCTAGGTATATACTAAATAAGCTAGAAGAAAATTGAGGTTAATGTCTCTTTGAAGAGCAAAAGTGAGGTCATGAAATTGGAAGACAGTTAGGAAGTTGTGTTCACAGAGTAGGAGAGTTGACATATTTTTATCTAGAACAATTTCAGGTGATTTAGAAGATCCTGCACGTGGGTGATTGAGTGGAATGAGTAAAGGTCCAGGAATTAAGATGCTGTGAATGTTGAAGCTGTATTCTTAATTCTCTATGTATTTTGTATTTCCCAGGAAATTGGCAGAAACTGGGATTGAGAAAAAGACTAAATCAGGTCTCAAGTCTTCAGTGAATGAGGTAGGGATTCATAGATGATGGCAACACAACATAGACATAGAAAATGAATACATAATTCCCAGAGCAGCTTAAAATTTTTATTTGAGGGAGAGATTAATGGCGGTGAGAAAAAAAATCTGGAAAAAGTCAACCTCTTCTGCTTGCCCAGTAGAACAGTCCTTACATATGAGAGAGGGCTGATAGGGAATTGGCACCTGTACAGGGAGAACCAAGTTTCAGCTTGGAATAGAGTGATAGTTCTGGGAAAGCTTAGGCCTGGAGCTGTGGTTCCAGAAGATTGGTGGATTGTGCAGAGAGGGGTCTTAGTGGCAGGAACAGAGGATGAGAGCAGAGAGATGAGGTTGCTTTTCATTGTTTTGTGATTGAAACTTCGAGGATGAGAAGCATGTTTGAAAGTGACTGATCTCACCTTGTTGGCACACATTGTTGAGGGTACCAGCTGGCTGCTGGCTCTGTCTCAGCAAGGTAGTGTGGGCTGCTGTGAAGTTTGCAGAAGGGTTAGTTAGGGCCTTTTCTGAGTAGAGGCTCTCTGGCTCTCATTTGGCTCTCTTAGAATGATTAGGGCAGAGGCTGTGACTCGGATAGCTCTCAACATGAATGAGTGTTGTTCTGGGGGTGGTGGGCTACTGCAGGTAAAACATGGAGGCCTTGGTAAAGTGAAAAAGAGGATCCCGTAATGGAGCTATAGAAGAGTCCAACTGGGCTGCTGAAATGAGCCTTCATGAGTGTATATGTGTTAAAATTCAATCACTTATTTTTCTGTTCACTCAATAAATGTCTTAGAATATGTGTGTCTTGGATACATTGATGAATAAAACAGACAAAAATCTTCACTTTCTTGCAGCCTACATTCTTGTGACAAGGTAGAGAGAGGCAGATAAACATGAAAAATAAGTGAAGTATTTAGTGTGTTAGAAGATAAGTGCTATGGAAAGAAAAGCTATTTACTAGAGGGTGTATGGAGAAGGCAATGGCCCCCACTCCGCTACTCTTGCCTGAAAACTCCCATGGATGGAGGAGCCTGGTAGGCTGCAGTCCATGGGGTCGCTAAGAGTCGGATATAACTGAGTGACTTCACTTTCACTTTTCACTTTCATGCACTGGAGAAGGAAATGGCAACCCACTCCAGTGTTCTTGCCTGGAGAATCCCAGGGACGGGGAGCCTGGTGGGCTGCCGTCTATGGGGTCGCACAGAGTCAGACTGAAGTGACTTAGTAGTAGTAGGGGAGTATTGGTTGGTTGGTTGGTTGATTTAGTCACTAAGTCATGTCTGACTCTTGTAACCCCATGGTCTATAACCTGCCAGGCTCCTCTGCCCATGAGATTCTCCAGGCAAGAATACTGGAGTGGGTTGCCATTTCCTTCTCCAGAGGGAGTATTGGAAAAGGCTGTAATTTAAAATGTAATGATCATAGTAGGTATGATTGAGAAGGTGGCATTTGAGCAAACATTTGAAGAAGAGGGAGTGAGCCATTTGACTTTTGGGGAAGTGTGCCAGGTAGAAGAGATGATTAGTGCAAAGATTCCAAGGTGAAAGTGTGCCTGGTGTGATTAGGAATAATGAGGAGTCCCATGTGTCTCAAAATGGATTAAACAAACATTGTAGTAGATGGTTAAGCCAGAGTGTTAGAGTAAGAATGTGTAGTAAGAAGGTTTTTATTGGTTATTAAATTCTAGTTTATTATCAGTAATGTAGGTTTTATTGTTAAATATGTAGTTCTAGTTATATAAGTTTGCCATGTTAAAATGTAATGATTAATAAAAAAAAATGTAACACTGAGAGTTTGAGTCTTAAAATTTATCATCAGTCATTTTGTTTGAGGAATAACTTTTAAATTCTCTATCCTTAAGGCAGTAGTTTTTAATTCTTTACAGAATGATTTGGAACAAGTACTACGTCAAATTGGTGATAAGGACCAAAAGATCCAGAACCTTGAAGCCTTATTACAGAAGAGCAAAGAAAATATTTCTTTACTAGAAAAGGAGAGAGAAGATCTTTATGCAAAAATTCAGGCTGGTGAGGGAGAGACTGCTGTTCTTAACCAATTACAAGAAAAAAACCATACATTACAGGAACAAGTAAGCTTGTGAAGTGTATTCTGTTTCTAAAATTTACTTTTATCTCTCTAAATCTTACTAAGTGTTCTATCTAAATAATTCTTCTATTATTTTTAGTACTTTTAAATTTATTTTGTATTTCTGACAAATACTTCATTTACCTCAGAGGTGGGTTGCTATTGTAGTGAAAGTAAGTTAGCATGATTTGATGACAGAATTCTCAGTTAATGTCCCAGGATGTAATTTATTACCTGTGTGACCATGAGCAAATCATTTCACTTTGTTGGCTCCTTTGAAAAGTATAGTTAGCTCATATTGAAAAGTTATTAATAATACATTATCTCATGGCATTTTGTGATGTTTTGGAAAAAAGTGAGTAACAATATAAACTGAACTACTAATCAAGTGTTAGTTGTTACTGTGTATTGGTTAATATCTAGGCTTAGTGGTTACCTATCTTTTAATGATGTATGTTTTTGGAATACATAGCTAATAATAATTTTGGTAACTAGTTGTCTTATTCTAACATCTGTATGTTAGTTTAAATGAAGCTTATAAAATTTAGCTTAATACATTTTCAGACTGTAATAAGCACTTTTTGGAAAGAATTGTCCAATAAGGGAATTGTAATTATCTAAATGAGAAAGTATTAAACAATAAGTCATTTCAGTTTTCTAATTTGAGTATTAGAATATAACACAAGTTTTTTCCTCCAGGTTTCAAAGTTAGCCTTAGTTACCAGTTTTTACTAGTTTTTAGTTAAAGTTGCATACAAATTAACATTGCTTATTATACAAACATGATCAGAAAAATGTACACAATTTTGAAGAAAGAATAAATAGAAGTAAATCTATGTACTTCTGCTTCTGGCCATGTTGGAATAACTGATACCTCTTTAGTCTTCCCACTATAAACAACTGGAAAAGTGGAAAAAACTGTGTAAAACTAGTTTTCAGACATTGTACAGCAAATGCACAGGGTTTTCATCCCTGAGAGAAGAGAAGCAAGTGAAGTGAGCCTTTTGACCATTCCAGCTTTTGACCTGGAGACAGTTCTCAGACTGGTGCAGGGTGAGAAAATCCAAGGAAAGCACAGTGGTCTCACTGAACTAAAGCACGAGAGATTTGGAATTCAGGGAGATGGAACTCAGATTTGCAGACAGAATGTCAGAGAGGAGGGAACAATGTGAGATAAAGGTCCAGAAATCTGTGTAGGGATTTGCTTGAACCTTTAGCTGAATGCTAAGCTTTACACTCTTAAGGAGAGATTCCATGAGGCCAGACAGTGAACAGTTGTTAGGAGCTGCAACTTAAAAATGATCAGAACTCAGAGAGCTTGGAAACATTCAGGTCTTCACCAGTCAGAGAAGAAAGACACTTGGGGGCATTCAGTAGAAACCCCAGTAATGTCACACCTTAGAATTAAAACCAAATTAGCCCTAGAGTAAAAGCTAGTGTATATAAGCATGGGAATGAGCCTCAAAAGGATGCAGCTGAACCACAAGTATATTAATTGCCTATTGGAGCAAAATTCAATATTCTTTGAAAGAAGACAAATTTCAGACTTGTCATAACAAATATAAAAAAAAATTAATGGATAACACAAAGTGGAAAACATATGAGCTATAAGTAAGAGAAAAGTGATTCAATGGAAATAAAACCTGAAATAGGAGAGGATAGAGTCATCAGATAAGTACTTTAACACAGCTTTAAAATATATGGATATAAAGAGAAAAATATAATAATGAAAATAGAAGTGGAAACAACAAAAAAAAACTTTTAGAGGTTAAAATAATACCTAAAATGAAAATTTCACTGAATGAATATATTAAGTGGAAAAAACAATATCAGTGACCATTAAGACAAGGTAATTGAAACTGTCCACATTGAAGCCCAGAGAGACAAAAGACTGGGGTAAAAGATGAAGAGTGCCTTAGTGACCTGTAGGATAACATGTAGTCTAGGATATATGTATGTTTGTGTGTATGGTGTATACATATGTGTGTGTGTGTGTGTGTGTGTGTGTAATTTGTGTCAAAGAAAAATGTTCATAGAAATAATGACTGAAAAATTGTAAAGTTGATTAAAAATATGAAAGCACAGATTCAAGAAACTCATGAATTCCAACCAGAGTACCCCCAAAGAAACATCAGATGAGTTGGATTTCACCTAAATTAAAAACATGCTCTTCAAAAGACACCATTACAAAAATAAAAGCTAAGACACAGACTGGGAGAAAACAGGTGTAGGACATATATCTGACAATTGAGGAACATCCAGAATATATAAAGAACTCTTAATAGTCAGCTCAGTGATTGTCTGGGGCCAGAGATGAGTGGAGGGTGTTGAGTGCATGAAGAAGCTTTTGGAGGTAATCATAAGGTTTTCTTGCTTGTTTGTGGTGATGGTTAAATGAATGTACATATTGATTAACTCCCCTCAAACTGTATAATTGAATTGCATAACTTGTATTTAAATTATAGTTCAGTAGAGTTGGTTTTAAAAATGGTAAGAATCTCTGAATGTGATGTTGTTATGATTCTGAGAGGTTATATTTACTTATTTTTGGAAAAATGTGAATAATTTTTCTTGGAAAAAAAAAAGTTGAGATAATCTATCCTAGAGTATTTTAACATTCTTATGGTGCTTACATTTGGGTTTCTTCTTCATTCTTGTTATATCATTTGTGACCTTCATAATTAGAGCCTTGCTTATATGATAGGTAACTCAGCTAACAGAGAAGCTGAAGAATCAGTCAGAAAGCCATAAACAAGCCCAGGAGAATTTGCATGACCAGGTGCAGGAGCAGAAGGCACATCTTAGAGCTGCACAAGACCGTGTCCTTTCCCTAGAATCCAGCATCAATGAATTAAATAGTCAGTTAAATGAAAGCAAGGAGAAGGTTTCCCAGCTTGATATACAGGTAATATTGCATTGTGCAACTTGTTTGTATGAATAAAACACTAGTTTTAAGCTATCACATTTAAATAATTTTTCTCTCTTCTTCTCTACCCCCTGCCTTACTTATTAATTGAAAAAATAGAAATAGGAATTAAAGTTGTATGTGGACAGTTTGTTGAGCTTTCCTGTTTGCCTTTCTCCCTACCAGAGTTTTGCACTTTTCTCTTTTTCCATGAGGCCGTTACTACTGTTTTTGAAGTTCAAAGTAGTTTGTTATTATACCATTAGATTTCTGTTACAGATGTTTATTTTGAATTTGATTTTTAAATTTTACTTTAAATGTTTGATTTAATAAAAACAAACACACACCCAAAACTTTAGGGGATTCCCTGGTGGTCCAGTGGTCAGGACATGGCGTTTTCACCATTGAGGCCCACATTCAGTCCCTGGTTGGGAAACTAAAATCCCTCAAGCTGCATGTGCAGCCAAAAAATAACTTTATATAGTACAATTATGTATTTTAATATGTTTTCCTTCAGAGGGCAATATGGAAGCCTTGCTCAGTGAGTCAGTCACGGGGTGGAAATTAAGATATATTTCTTTCTCCATTCTCATTATTGTTTTTTTATTCTATACTACAGTAGAGAAAGTTTTAGAAACATTTCTAAGCTTTAATTTTCTTTATTTTAGGAGAATAATTCCATTAAAACCAGAAATAATAAAATAAGTATAAGAATTTGGAATAAAGAGGATACACCTTTCTTTTTAAAATTTATTAGATGAGTTACAGATAATTCAATATGTGGATGTCCAATTTAAGAGAGAAAGGAGTGTTTTGGTGTTCTACAGGGACGTTTTTTTATCATTTATTAGAACATTATTAGGAGTATTCTCTCCTATTCATTCCTGTTTGGGGGATTATCACATACTTATTTTTTAATGTCTAAATTTTTGTTTTCTGCTGAAAGATTTAATTTTTAAAATTAATGAGAAAAGTATTTTACACTCATCAAGCAGACACCAAGAATTAAATACAAATTAAATGAGTTGTAAATTTCGTTACAGGTTAAAGCCAAAACTGAATTATTGCTATCAGCAGAAGCAGCAAAAACTGCTCAGAGAGCAGATCTTCAGAATCATCTGGACACAGCCCAAAATGCATTACAAGATAAACAGCAGGTAGGAGAACTTGATGCAGTTTCCTGTCATAACCTAATGTTTTGGTAGATAAATTAACTGGAAAAATATGTGAAAATGATACTTTGATATAATATTGTGATTGACTTGCTTATTCTCCTTAATTTCTCCTTGAGTTCCGAACTAGTGAGTGGAATATACAGGAGTTAGACAGATGGAGATAAAATATAATCTTTGGGACTTCCCTGGCAGTCTTTGGTTAAGACTTGGTGCTTTCGCTTAACCTTGGTGGATAACCTTGGTGGCCCGGGTTCAGTCCCTGGCCTGGGTTCAGTCCCTGGTTGGGGAGCTAATCATCCTGCAAACTGTGAGGCGCAGCCAAAAAAGAGAAGTGTGTTATTTATGTTCTTGATAAAGCTCACCTTGTGCAGTTGTGGTTGAGCTGCTTAATACTGTTTTTCTCCCATAATAGAGACCTTGGTGTGATGAAATGTTAACTCCTAATTTTTGAATTGTTTCTTCATCCTATTAAGTGGCAATGACTGGGAAGGAGAGACAGACTTCCACACCTGTTTTAAGTGGACAGTCAGGTGGTAACCCAGGTATACTTACCTCTTGGCAGGAAAAGAGCAGCATGTCTTCCATTTCAATTATAAGAGTTACTACTCTTTTCCTGGGGGTAGGAGTAAAAGTGGGGCCAGAAAGAATACCAGAGTTGTTATTCTCAACACTTCTGATAGAAAAAAGCTTCGTACTTCAGAATCCAAGGTTAAAATGCTGGTAGATTTTTCTTACCTTTGACCAGGTAGGAATTTTAAAATTACTTTTTACTTGAGAAGCAATACTGGTTGTTGATCCAAAAAGTTTTATTAATAATATAGTAGTATATATCAAGTTAATAAAACCTTTCTCTATATTTACCTTTAACTGCAATCCATTTTTCTCCTTATATGGAAATTTTGCTTTTAAGTTTGGTATATATCCTTCCAGACTTCTGTAAACATTGAAGAAAAAATATGTGTGTGTGTGTGTGTGTGTACACATACAGGTCTCTTTGTTTTATACATATGGTATCTCTATGTATGTTGTTCTACAACTTGGTTTTTACTTTACATTATTGCTAAACACGTCTATAAGGTATTTTCTAAGTACTATAGATCAGTGCCAGAAAGTATAGTGGAAAAAGTATGTATAAGAATAACCACATAAAAGTTGAAATTTTTATTTGCCCAAAATATTACTAGCAAAATTCTAAAGCAAGTAGCAAAATAATAGAACATTTTCTGAAGTATGTCTGATGAAAGATAGATATTTTTGTTTAAAACATTTTTACATAAAAAATAAATGAATCTACCAAAAGAAGTGAAAGATCAAAACTACATTAGGAAATCTTCATATTCATTAAGAATTAATTGCAAATTAAGACAGTAATATGCCCTTATTAAGGTAAAATGTTTGTGTGCATGTGTTTAACACTGTAAAGGCTAGACATGGTGTAGAAGAACAAGTCGCTTCCACACGTTGCTTGCAGTTCAACCTTTTGATGGTAATAGGGAAAGCTGGTTGGCAGTATATTTAAGACCTTTAAGATTTTTCATATTCTTAATCTCACTTTTAGTCCTTTACCCTAGGGAAATAATCATAGTTTTAAGAATGATGTTTGCATATCTGTTGGAAAGGTTTATAGCAATCCAAGAATACCACCAAGGGTATTTGGCTAAATAATGATCTATATGAATACAATAGAAACTTATGCAGTCATGTATAATGATAGTTTGGAAGATAATGTCACAGTTTTATGATGCTTTGTTATAAAAACAAAGGAAGTTACAGTAACACTGTATGTAAACTGATATCCTTTATCTGAAAAGTAGAAAAAAAGAAAAAGAAACTAATACAGAAAAGTCTAGAAGGAAAGTTATCAAAACATTAATAGTATTTATGGGCAGTGGATTTCCTAATAATCTTTATTTATTTTGCTATGCAATTAGATATTCCAAATCAATTGAACAAGTATTATAATGTAATCAATGTAATTAAAAATATTTTTAAAAATGGTATCTTGAACATTGAAAATATTTAATTATAGTATAAAAGCATTACTTTGTTATTAGCCTGCTTAACATCCTGTTGTATCTTTTGGCTTCTAAAATAACTCTTCCTAGAAAAAATTATTGAGCTATTATGTGTATAAACGTAGTATCTCAGAGTGTGTACAACTTCAGTTCAGGTCCTTTATGTTGATGGATAAATATAATCTCATATAGATTATTAGGCTTATTTATGGTCTTACTCAAAATACTTTCTTAAAGAGTTTTCTGCTTTACTTTGAGCAAACATTTGGGCCCTACAGCAAAGTAAAGCTTACCAAAGTTGTCTTTAATTATACTTTCTATAGGAGTTAAATAAGATCACTACTCAGTTGGATCAGGTCACTACAAAGTTGCAGGACAAGCAAGAACATTGCAGTCAGCTGGAAAGTCATCTTAAAGAATACAAAGAGAAACATCTGTCTTTAGAACAGAAAACTGAAGAATTAGAAGGTCAAATCAAGGTTTGTATAAAAAACTAGCCATATTTTCTATTGCTATAGCAATGGAAGTTGATGACCTAGAAGGAATCCAGGATTTTAAATTTGCAGGTGAAGGTCAAGTTGTGATATAAAAATTATTTGTAATTTTTCATGTCTTAATTTTGAATTCCACCTTTACTTTTAATTTCTTCACTAATGGATGGCTTTGCAAATAGCAGTTAATATATATACTGGTTCCATTATAATGTCTAAATGTTTCAGAGAGACAGCCGTATCTACTCTGTAATTACAGGAAACTTATTTTTGTTGTTGTGAAGTCTCTTCTACCTCATAATTCATATCTCCTTCCCTCCTTATTCCCATATAATACTCAGTTATGGTATATTTCTTCCATTTTACATTTATACCCTTTGGATTTTATTTCTGATTAATATTATTAAAATTTTCACTGTGGTAAACTGTTTTTCTTTAACTCAACTTCAAGTGAAAGTGTTGATTTATATTAAAGAAATTAAATAACTACATATACTAGAGAAGGATTTGACCTGAGTCCTTTGCTCTTTGATAAATTTCTCAAATTACTATATGTGAAATTTACACCTTCACAGTCAGATGAAGTACTTCTGTACAACTGTAGAATCATGGGCTGTGTGTATGTATAGATGTGCATAGAAGAAGAAAATTACAGTTCTATTTATGGGTTCCCTTTTCATTATGGTCAGTAATAATAGTATACAAATTACATGGTGTAATGGTTGAAAAGAACAGAAAGGATTTTTTGTCTATTTGTTTTTAGTTGAAGGGCATGTAATGAGAATTCTGTTTGAGTATCTTTTTGTTGTTGTTTAGTCACTAAGTCATGTCCAACTCTCTGCAACCCCAGGGACTGCAACACGTCAGGCTCCTCTGTCCTTCACTATCTCCTGGAGTTTGCTGAAATTCATATCCGGTGCTATCTATCCATCTCATCCTCTGCCACCCCTTCTCCTTTTGCCTACAGTCTTTCCCAGCATCAGGGTCTTTTCCATTGAGTGGGCTTTACATATCAGGTGGCTAAAGTATTGGAACTTCAGCATCAGTCCTTCCAATGAATATTCGGGGTTGATTTACTTTAGGATTGACTGGTTTGATCTCCTTGCAGTCCAAGGGACTCTCAAGAGTCTTCTCCAGCACCGTAATTTGAAAGCATCAGTTCTTCGGCACTCAGCCTTCTTCATCATCCAGCTTTTCACATACATATGTGACTGCTGGAAAAACCATAGCTTTGACTATATGGACCTTTGTCAGTAAAGTGATTTCTCTGCTTTTTACACTGTCTAGTCTAGGTGTGTATAGCTTTCTTTCCAAGGAGCAAGCATCTTTAAATTTCATGGCTGCAGTCATTGTCTATAGTGACTTTGGAGCCCCCCAAAATAAAATCTATCACTGCTTCCACTTTTTCCCCTTCTATTTGCCATGAAGTGATGGAAGTAGATGCCATGATCTTGGTTTTTTGAATGTTGAGTTTTAAGCCAGCTTTTTCACTCTCCTCTTTCACCTCATCAAGAGGCTCTTTAGTTCCTCCAAACTTTATTCCATTAGAGTGGTATCATCTGCATATCTGAGGTTGTTGATATTTCTTTTGGCAGTGTTGATTCCAGCTTGTGATTAATCCACCCTGGCATTTTTTATGATGTGCTCTCCATATACGTTAAAGAAACAGGGTGTCTGCATACAGCCTTGTATACTCCTTTCCCAATTTTGAACTGTCAGTTGTTCCACGTAAGGTTCCTACTGTTGCTTCTTGACCTACATACAGGTTTCTCAGGAGATAGGTTAGGTGGTCTGGTATTCCCATCTCTTTAAGAATTTTCCACAGTTGTGGTCCACACAAAGGTTTTAGTATAGTCAATGAAGCAGTAGTAGGTGTTTTTCTGGAACTCCTCCCTTGCTTTCTCTAAGATCCAACAAATGTTGGCAATTTGATGTCTGGTTACTTTGCCTTTTCTAAACCCAGGTTGAATATCTGGAAGTTCTTGTTTCATGAACTGCTGAAGGCTAGCTTGAAGGATTTTGAGCATAACCTTCCTAGCATGTGAATGAGCACAATTGTATGGCAGTTTGAACATTCTTTGGCATTGCCCTTCTTTGGGATTGGATTGAAAACTGACCTTTTCCAGTCCTGGATCTTTGGACCTATGGACTACAGACCTTTGTCAGCAAAGTGATGTCTCTGCTTTTTACTATGGTGTCTAGGTTTGTCATAGCTTTCCTTCTAAGGAGCAAGCATCTTCAAATTTCGTGTCTGCAGTCACTGTCCATAGTGATTTTGGAGCTCAGGAAAATAAAATCTGTCTCTGCTTCTACTTTTTCCCCTTCTGTTTGCATGAAGTGATTGATTGGAGGCCATGATCTTCGTTTTTTGAATGTTGTTTTAAGCCAACTTTTTCACTCTTCTCTTTTACTTTCATTAAGAGGCTATTTAGTTCCTCTTCACTTTCTGCCATTAGAGTGATACCAGCTGCATATCTGAGGTTGTTGATATTTCTCCCAGCAGTCTTGATTGCAGCTTGTGATTCATCCAGCCCGGCATTTCATATGATGTATTCTGCAAATAAGTTAAATAAACAGAGTGGCAATATACAACCTGTGGTACTCCTTTCCCAGTTATAGTTATTAAGAAAATGTTTTGCTTATAGATGTTCAAACTATATATTCAACAATTTGATTTTGTAAATTTGTAAAAATACACAGTTATATGTATATATATGAGATAGAAGCCACACTGTGAAGAATAATATCTGAATGAAGAGATTATAGATGCCAAATCCAAGTTTAATTGGCTTTGTATTTATGGTCAAGAGCTATTAATGAGAAGGACGACATGACAACTCCATTTTAGTTTTGAATATTTATAAAGATATGTTTTTAAAGATTATAAAGTTTAATTGGGCCCTTTGTTTTTTCATACTTGAGTTAATAACTTTTATTCAAGTAATAAATATAATTATTTTAAGCTTATTCTCTTATTCAGTTCATTTTAAAAGTTAAAACTTAGTGACTATCTCTCATACAAAAACTCTGCTACTAGATCTTCTGAAAGATTGCAAGGTAAATGGCTCCTTTATTCAATAATGAGTTTAGAATGTATTTTTGTTATTAACACAAGTATTTTTGTGTTTTTTTATTAACACAAGTACTTTTTGTGTTAATGTCAGTTTGAGTATAAACTAATGTTGTAATGTTTAATAGATAATTGTTGACATTAAAATGGTTTTATATTATATATCTGCCATAGAAACTAGAAGCTGATATGCTTGAAGTTAAAGCAAGCAAGGAGCAAGCTTTGCAGGGTCTACAACAACAGAGACAGCTGAACACAGATTTAGAGCTTCGAGCCACAGAATTGAGTAAACAACTTGAAATGGAGAAAGAAACGTAAGCTAAACTACTTATGGGAGAGGATTATAAACTAAGTATTAAATTTTTCATAAGATTTCAATTTTCCTATCACAGGGCTTAAAGATTTACCTTGTAAACTGCTGATATTAATGTTAATGAAAAATAAAGCCATCACAATTTGGTTAAATAGGATGGCGTGTATCCAGTCACATTTTAGTAGACTTTGTCTTTAAGGGCCAAATATGGAGCTGACAGACTGGATCTCTGTCAAGAGGGTGAGGGTTTTTGACTGTCAGTAGTAAAGATGGAAGTCGATAATAGTAAAGATGGAAGTCGATGGATAGCCTTGGAAAGGTGCCTTTCAGGGAAATGAAATTAAAATCCATCAAAGTTGATAATAATTAATTGCACCTCCATGGTTTCATCCTTACTTTGGGAGTGATGACAAAACATTTTTGTTTTCATGTCTAGTAAATTGGATCCTGATATTGTGAATGTGAGGATATACAGATGCATTTTGTGCCTCAAATGGCATTTCTTGTGACTCAACATATGTAGTTTCCAGTGCCTAGGTATTTGGGGAGTACATCTCATCCTTTTTTTTTTTTAATAATTTTATTTTATTCATTATTTTTGGCTCTGTTTGGTGTTCATTGCTGCATGGGCTTTCTCTAGCTGTGGCGAGCGGGAGTTACTCTCTGGTTCAGTACTCCAGTTTCTAATCGCAGTGGCTTGTCTCGTTGCAGAGCACGGACTGTAGGCTGCACGCAGGTTCGTTAGTTGCGGTTGTAGCTCTAGGGCTCCAGAGCACTGGCTCAGCCTTTGTGGCGCACAGGCCTAGTTGCTCAGCGGCATGTGGGATCTTCCTGGATCAAGAGTCGAGCAGGCGGATTCTTTTACCACTGAGCTACCACGGCAGCCCACATCTGATCCTTTGTATCACCTACTAAGTGATTCTTCACCTCTGGAACCCAGTCATGTGACAGTAAAGATGACCTTTGAGGTGGTCCAGTTCAGTTCAGTCGCTCAGTCATTACTTGTTCTCTTTTCTGAGGCCCCTATGGGCCCAGTAGTTCTTTCCGGGGGAAATTTTGCGTTTCTAGTAAGGTGTTTTGTTTTTTTTTTATTTTTTGCCTTTACATTTTATGCAGACATCTTTTATATGGGGTCCTGAATTTTTAGAGTACTAAGAAAGGAGGACTGGGCAAACATATCTGAGGTTTGACTAAACCCCACCCCTGATCATAGGACTCAGCCCAAATAATGGGGTACAGGGCTCCCCTTTCTCAAGGACCACCTATACTGCATGCAGCTCTTTCTCTCCAGTTTCCATCTTATATTTTCATTACTCTGCAGTTTGTGTTTTCAAATATCCTTTGTGATTTTTTTTTTTTTTGCTCTATGAGTTACTTAGAAGTATATTGTTTACTTTTCAACTATTCAGGGTTTTTCTAAATATCTTACTGTTACTGGTTTCTAATTTAATTCCATTGTAGTTATAGAACATACTCTAAAATTCTGACATTTCAAACTCTCTTATTTATGGCACAGTGTATGGTTTATCTTGGTTAAGTTTCCTTGTGCACATCTGTGTTTTGTTGGGTAAAGTGTTCTGTAAATATCAGTTAGGTTAAGGTGGTTGATATTGTTGTTCTAATCCTCTGTATCCTTGCCACTGTTTTCTCTGGTCGTTTCTATCAGTTTTTGAGAAAGGGGTGTTTAAGGTTTCTCAGGTTATGGATTTATTTATTACTTCCTTTAGTGACCTTTTAAAAAAATAAACTAAGTTTTACCATCACTGTGCAGACCTTTATTTCTTTATGTGTTCTTTGATTCACATAGTCTTATGATTTTATAATAATTATTTACAGGAAAGTTACGTAGCATAGTAAATATATCAAGTTCCAATTTTAGGGTTGGTTGACAGGGATTTTAACTATATTAAAATGGTCAAGTAATATTTATACAACAGCTTTTCTGTCTAGACCTTTAAATATCAGTGAGGTACAGGATTCTGTGAATGTATTTTATATGTTTTAGCTACTTTTTTTGAAAGTAAAAGTAAGTTTCTGGGGCTAAAAGTTAGAAAATTTCAAGGTATATATGCAGTTCTATATTAATACCCAACTTCAATTATGTGGCTGGTACATGTTTTAATAACCTTTCCTTAATATATTGAATTTATAATAAAGTACATTGGAAATAGTATGCATTCTAGAAATATTACTTTGTACTTGGTTTTGTTTTCAATTTAAAAAATGGTTAATCTCTAATGTGTGCCTTTCTTTTGCTATATAATATGCATAATTTTATTCATTTTATGAAAACAGTCTTTAAATTTCTTAAGCAATATCTTCATTTCTTTATTTTTTTTGAGTTTTTAAAAAACTTTTTATTTTATATTGGAATATAGCTGGATTAGCAAAAAAATGTAGTGATAGTTTCAAATGAACAGCAAAGGGACTCAGCTATACATGTACATGTATCCATTCCCCCCCATTTCCTCATTCTTACAACTTTTCTGTTTTATAAAAAATTGAGGTATAGTTGATTTATAGTGTCATGTTAGTTTTCAGGTTCTTGAAACTTCTTAATTCATTCAGGTGTAGAAAATTTATGTTAGAGGACAAATGATAAGTCTCTTAACATAATCTACTAGGCTCTAGGATTAAAGTAAATCTTTTGTCTTTCCTCCATATTTGCTTAAACTTGTTATCATTTTTCCCTAAAATAATTTTTCTACACCTGAATGAATTAAGAAATTTTAAGAATCCGAAACTAACATGATACTATAAATCAACTATACTTCAATTTTTTAAAAAATGGAAAAGTTGAGGAAATGGGTTAGAAGGATTTTCCTGATTGAGCTTCCCTGGTGGCTCAGATGGTAAAAAAATCTGCCTGCAGCTCAGGAGACCTGAATTCGATCCCTGGGTCAGGAAGATCCCCTGGAGAAGGAAATGGCAACCTATTCCAGAATTCTTGTCTGGTAAATCCTATGGACAGAGGAGCCTGGCAGGCTACAGTCCATGGGGTTGCAAAGACTCAGACAGGACTGAGTGACTAACACTTTCACTTTCATTTTTCCTGGTTATCTTATGTGTTTTGAAGTTTAGGACCTGTCAAATACACAATGTGTTTTATTTTTTCAAGTAAAGAGACAAATTTCTTTGTCCTTGGGGGCAACATAATAAATTGGTTCTTTAGGATACATGGAACAGTATTTCTGGCTGTCAAAGACTAGATGGTTTGCTGTATGCCCAGATTTCTTCAGGGATACACTGTGGTTAGACAAGACTGGATTAAATCATGGCCTTAGATGGTCTTGCCTTTATCACTAATTTATTTGACTCAAATAAAACCATCCTCATCTCTTAAATGACCAGATCAGATGTTCTAAGGCACTTTTTGTTTGTGTGGTTATATGACATTAAATTATTAGTTTTACTTATTAACTACAGAAGAAAGTTTTAAAGCTCAGTTTATTAATGTGAATGGTAGATTAGAAATGACAAATTATGCATTATTAAAGAAATTGTTTCTTAAATATTTAGAGTATCTAATACAAAGTTGGATCTACAGAAGAAATCTGAAGCACTTGAAAATACTAAGCAAATGCTTACCAAGCAAGAAGAAGAAAAAACAATGCTTAAACAAGAAATTGAAAATTTAAGTCAAGATGCAAAGATGCAGCACAAGGAACTGAATGATAGGATTCAAACAGCAGTAACAGAACTACAGAAAGTGAAGGTGGAGAAAGACTCTCTGGTAGCAGAGCTTTCTGCAGCAAAAGAGAAACTGTCAAAAGTTTCTGATTCTTTGAAGAACTCCAAAAGTGAATTTGAAAAAGAAAATCAGAAGGGAAAAGCTGTTATATTAGATTTGGTTAGTTGTTTATGTTTATTTTCTTAGGTAGAAATGATTTTATTTAAAACATACTGCCTTTCCTGCTTAATTCACTGTTGATTTGTCATCCTGCGTTTAAATGATCTTAAGTGTTGTTATGAGAAAAGGAATGGAGATTACTTAACCTGAGAAAGAGATATTTGTGCTTGTGTGTGTAATTTTCCAATGGCCCAGAAAGTTTTCAGTTGAATATATATTCTTTCTCTGTTGAGGACCTGGTGCTAGGTTTGGGGAGGACTGCAGCACGTTTGTCCTTCTGGACATTTCTGCAGAGAATATAACTACTAATTGAAATGTTTTTCACCTGCCTGTAAAAAAAAGAAAGAAGACCAGAAAGATCTTAATGACTTCTAACTCTGGTGCTATAAACTTTCTGATTCTTTATTCAGTTTTCTAAAACTCTAGATAAAACCATGTCTTAGAGATATTGTAAACAATATTTAAACTATAGAGAAAAACATCTTGAGTCTCAGGAAATACTTATAGGGCAGTGTATCCTCAGAAATATTTTAACCCAGAATAACATGGAATAACAGCGAAAGTAAAATTCTTTTGTTCTTAATATGAAGGTCAGTGAAAGTGTTGAGGAGCATAAAAAGCATGATTTTCATATGTTACTTTTATGTTCTGTTTGGAAAAAATGTCTGTATATCTTCCCTCTTAAGTTATATGGGATTATTTTAATTTATTGTTTCCATACTTTAAAAATTTTCCATTTTTTTGAAGCCCATTATTCTACTTTTAAAATAGCATAAGTTAGTTAATTGTGTAACATAAAAATGTGGTTTCCAAAGTATTCTAAAATCTTGTCTAAATATTATTGAAAGTATTTTTTGTGACTATTGGTTGATAATAGAAACTCTTAGCCTCTCTCCCCATTTACTGCTATAATATTTGTCTGTTGTTATTACTGAAATGAATGATTCTATCCCATCTTAAATCATCAATGATTCTAGTTTATTTCCTTTTGTGGATCTTACTAAGCTTATAAACCCTAAATTCTTAAATTTACTACAAATATTTTCTGCATAATGTAGTTTCCACTTTTTTAGGAGAAAACTTGCAAAGAATTAAAGCATCAGCTTCAAGTACAGACAGAAAGCCTGCATAAGGAGCAGAATGAAATGAAAAAGTCACTTGAAAAAGAAAAGGAGGTAAGATTTTCTATAACAGAAATATATAAAGCATAATAAGGTTTTATATTTTCAAAATATCTTCACAGTAGATTCTTAATTCAAAAGGTTTATTTTCTTTGTGTTCTACCAACTGCTAAAAAGATTTAAGCTAAATGATAATAAAAGGCCCAAAATAAAGGATTATAATTAATAATAAAATAAAGAATTATACTTAATAAATAGAGTCAACTAGCCTGAGTGATTTAATTAAATTATCAAAGTTAAGGAACATTAGTATGGATAAAAAACAGTCTTCATAGATTTTCCATAGAAATGACATTTAAGTGCTCTTTGACATTTATGTTAATGAAATATTTAATAATGGTTATATAAGAATCACAAGTGATTGTTCTGTGGTTAATGCTTCTATTGTTCTTCATCAAAACAAACATGAGTAAATAAATGTATATAATATATATATATTATTATTCTTCTCTGAAGATATAACCTCTAGCAGCTAGAGTCTAGGCATGTAGCTTTTTAGAGATCTGATTTGATAAAGCAGCAAAACATCATCCCAACAAGTCTTCAGTGTGATTATGTTCTGGTTGTTGATTGAAAGAAGACTTCTGTGCTTTATATGCCAGTCATAGTGGCAAAATTACAGTGATTTAGTGCCCAGGCCGTGAATCCAGATTGTCCAAATTTATATCCTAACCGTGTCAGTTATTAGCTCTGCTGTCTTGACTTCTCTCAGGCAGATGACTCATCTCTCTGTGCTCCAGTTTCCTCAGCGGTAAGATGAGGCTGATAGTAGAATCTGTGTCATAGCTTTATTGTGAGAAGTAAATGGGTTAATGCATATCAGAGTGCTCAGAATACCAATTGTAATGAAATAAATGGTCAGGGGTTAGCTATTACTTTATCATTGGTTATCATAACAATCATCAGCATTGTTAACACTGCTTGACTCCTGTTTTGCACGAAATATTTCCCTTTGTATTGGCAATAAGCTGAAGCATCCATATACATAGCTCTGAAACTTTTAAAAGTAACTTTGAGTGGTCAATTGCTCAAATTAGGTCTTTAATGAAATATGCGTAAAACATGAAAATGTGACTTTGGTTGGAAGGGTGAGACGTAGTGTAGTTCACCTTGGCCACAGAAGAACCTCAGTGTGACTTCTATATGATAGTTAATTTTGAACAGAAATGTATCCTAATAAATTATGAAAACAGGTAATAGCAAAATATGCCTCAAATCCCTAAATGAGGACATGATTGTATGGTTTAGACAGATACTAAAGATGTTTGCCAAAATTATTTTGTTAATTTGTTAATATGATAGTTAATATGAAGCTATCCTTTCTGATTCACTTTGACTAGTAGACTCAGCATTTTTAAAATTTTATTTTACTTTTTTTGGCCCCACTGTGCTGCTTGCAGGGATCTTGAACCCAGGCCTGGCAGTGAAAGTGCTGAGTCCTGACCACTGGACAACCAGGGAATTCAGTTAGGATTTTGAGAATATTCAAGACAGTAGACATTTCAGCAATCTAAAGACTGTTGATTTTCCCTTTTCTATGATATGAGAATACCAATCCTGTGCATTTGCAGGCTCTATCCCAATGTATAACTTAAAAAGGAAGGCAAGATTAAACAAATATTGATCAGTCCATAGTCTGATCCAATAGTGAAGTGTCAGTTATGAAAGTTCCATGAGGGCAGGGATTTTTCTTTTTGGTTTACTACTGAATATCTGTGGTCAACAGACTCAGTAGTTTCTACTTACAGTAATGCTTAATAGGTACTCAATAAATGTGTGTTGAATGGAGAAATGAATGCTGAACAGATTGTATTTTCTTTTAGACTTCTCATCAGTTGAAGTTGGAGCTCAGTTCCATGCAGGGACAAGTCATACAGGCCCAGGACAGCTTAAAACAAAAGGAAAAAGAAGAACAACAGCTTCAGAGTAACATAAATGAGCTAAAGCAATTGACTGAACAGAAGAAAAAGCAAATTGAAACACTCCAAGGAGAAGTTAAAATTGCTGTTTCACAGAAGGTAATGATATGATACTTACTTTCTATTGGAAGAAAAACTTTGAAGTTAAAATAACTGTATGATAGTTAATACAAATGAGTTGCAACAAAGAAAATTTTACATATATGCCCAAATTTTCTTTAAGTTAAATGTAAAATGCACTGAATTATATGATTAAATATCTGTCTAGATTTCCATTCACTATAACCATGTTGTTAGACACTTATTTAAAATCTTAGCACTAATTGTTTGTCTGATAGACATAAAACTGCCTTTTTGTAAAATAACATGTAACTAACGTTAAGAGAATATTTATACACCATTTATAGTGTATTAGAAAATTTTAAGGAATTTAAAGATCAGATCAGATCAGTTGCTCAGCCGTGTCCGACTCTTTGCGACCCCATGAATCCCAGCACGCCAGGCCTCCCTGTCCATCACCAACTCCCGGAGTTCACTCAGACTCATGTCCATCGAGTCAGTGATGCCATCCAGCCATCTCATCCTCTGTCATCCCCTTCTCCTCTTGCCCCCAATCCCTCCCAGCATCAGAGTCTTTTCCAATGAGTCAACTCTTCGCATGAGGTGGCCAAAATACTGGACTTTCAGCTTTAGCATCATTCCTTCCAAAGAAATCCCAGGGCTGATCTCCTTTAGAATGGACTGGTTGGATCTCCTTGCAGTCCAAGGGACTCTCAAGATAATTTATCCTTATTAATGGAAATAACCAAGAACAAAAATCACAAAGATATTTAAATATTCAGTAGTATAGGTTTCATTAAGTTGTATCATAATGGTTTGTTTCCAAACCTACGCTAATTTATTATTAAACATCTGTCCTTCATTCTTAAGTATGTTTTAGTACTTGTCCAGAACAAGAGTTGATAAAAGTGGATTGAGCTTAATATTTGAACAAATGGAGGTTTTTCCCAGTGTTGATATGTGCATATTAATTCATCTAGGGAGAAGAGAGATATAATATCCCTAGTATGTGAAACAAAGTATATCATATTTTTAATAGTTGGCTTGTCATGTTACTAGAGGGGAAAAAAACCCACAAATACATATTTTATGCTGATCACTGTTTTTATAATGATTATTACGGCCACTTTACAAAAGAGTAATTTTCTTATAACACAAACAGGAGTAGACAAATTTGTCTGACCTTTTTTTGTGTGTGTTATCATATATATAATCATACATCAGGATGTAATTATCACAGTGTATATTTTGTTCTATGATTTGACATCTTGAGGTCATTTTTTCCCCTCAAATCTAGTAGCCTCATATTCAAGTTTTCCTTAGATCTTCATTTTTATATCATGATTTAGTAAATTAAAAAAAAAAAGCCAACAACTATTTTTAGTACATTTTCTTTTTTATTTATTATAGTAAGATTGCTTCCAGATTTATAATTAATGTATATTGCCAATACTGTGCATGGCTTTATTAAATGGTGGTTCAGTCGGTAAAGAATCCGCCTGCAATGTGGGTGGAAAGATCCCCTGGAGGAGGACATGGCAACCCACTCCAGTATTCTTGTCTGGAGAATCCCCGTGGATAGAGGAGCCTGGTGGGCTGCAGTCCATGGGGTCGCAAAGAGTCGGACACAACTGAGCAACTAAGCACAGCACAGCACGTTAAATGACATCTTAAGGATTTTGAGATTTAGAGGAAATGCTCTTATTGGTAGTTGTCTTGTATGGGACTGTTACAATGAAAATACCACAGACTAGACGGTTTAAATAATAAGCATTTATTTCTCATAGTTCTGGAGACTGGAAAGTTGAAGATCAAGGCACCTGGCATATTGAGTGTCTGGTGAGGGCCCACTTTCTGTCTTGTAGGCAGCTGTCTTGTTGTATCCTTATATGACTGAGCGATTGTATTTCTTCTTGTAAACCCACTAATCCTATTCATGAGGGCTCTACCTTAATGACTGCCAAAGACCCCTACATGCAAATACCATCACATTTGATCCAGGCTTCAACTTGAATTTTGGGGAGTCACAAATATTCATAGCAGTATGCTGGGGTCCAGCCCCGGTTGATCCAGGGAATTCGAAGGGGAGACGGCATCGGCGAGTACACTGGTTTTAATTAAATACTAATCAAAGATATAAAGAGTAATAGAATAAGGATAGCTCAGTGAGAAAATTCAGTGGAGAAAAGAGGCTGAATAGCTTGGTTTACGCGGAAAACCAATAAAACTTCAAGCCAAGAAGTTTGCACCACCTACGTAGGCCACAGGCGTCTTCCCATTCTCCCGAGGGAGAGGAGACCCTAAGGCCTCCCCGGTCAGATATTAGAAGCCTGGCAGAATTAGTAGGCTTGGCGGGCCTCCGTGCTCCAGATGGAAATTCAGTCAGAGGTTGAGAGAAAGAATGACATGGGGAGACCAAGCTTCGGTGAGCAAGGCCCATAGCTTTATTTTCAACAGGGGTTTTTATACCATAAGTTGCACATAGAGGATAATAGGGGGTGTGAAATCATGCAAAGTCAGCAGTCTTTGATCCTTATCGAAACCAGGGTTTCTTTTCTGCAAACTTATCGTATACAAATGGTTTAGGTGATTTACATCATCTTCTGGCCAGAAGGCCTATTAACATTTTATGACTCTGACAAAGGTTTGTCAACCATAAGACTTATTTTCTCTAAGAGTAATTAGTTTGGCGCCATACTCCGAAGGTGTTAGATAAAGTTGCATTCCTATAGGGCATAGGTGCAGTGGGTTTACAACAAAGGAAAGAATTTATTACCTTAAGGGTCTAAAGTTGCTAACACCAAGGCCACTACTTATTTTTTCTACATACCAACTATATTAATTAATACACATTCAAGGATACAATACAGGGGATGTGGAAACTTGGCAGCAAGCATTGGCTCATCAATGAAATCTACTAGTTTTATTCTGACAGCTTCTGACTCTCTGAGAGGCTCTATGCTATTTGAATATCTTAAGCTTCCCGTGCCTCTCGCCTTGGGAGACTGTAAACAATCGTATGCATAGCTGTAGGAGTCCGGGTAAACTTGTCAGGCAAGTTAGAGAGTCATCTGAGGGGTTTGGATTTAAACATTCCTATTATGCCCAGGAACTTTATTAACTGGAGCTGTAAGTTAACTCCTTTTCAGAGAGAGAAAGATGGTGGTGAGGGACAGCCCCCCGTAAAGTCAGAGGTGAGAGCACAAAGCAGTAAAGTAGGCAGACTCTGGTTTTGGGGGTAGATGCTCGAGAATTTCCAGGGGGACTCCTGAGGCTCGATCCCGCCTTTGCGCGTATGTCGAGCCTCCTTCCTCATGACCTTTGCCATGGGCGGAGTTCCTCAGGCTGACTCCCGGCAGCAGTAGTTACTTTGTATTAGTATATAGATGCCAGAAAAAGGAACACCTTTAACTCAGGAAAGACATTTTGGGAGAGTATTGAGTGGTTAGCCAGTCTCTGTAAATTAGACTTGGAATTTGGAGTACCTAGAGAATAATTGAAAGGCAATAATAATTTGGTTTTATTGAGGAAAATGGCACCCCACTCCAGTGTTCTTGCCTGGAGAATCCCAGGGACGGGGAGCCTGGTAGGCTACCGTCTATGGGGTCACACAGAGTCGGACACAACTGAAGCAACTTAGCAGCAGCAGCAGCAGCAGCAGTGTACTTTCATGGAAAGAAGATACATTTTAGAGCCAGGTAAATCTGAATTCAAATTCTGTGTGACACACATCAAATTTGTGGTCACAGGAAAGGGATCCATCTTTCTGAGCTTAAAGAAAATGAGGTCATGGAGTTGTAAAGACTGAGATAATGTATTTAAAGTATCTAGTAGTGTGCCCAGTGTCATGTAGAAGCTAAATAATTGTTGGATGTTATATATAAGTATAGCAGATTATGATCGAGGAGTGTCAGTGTGCATGGTAGACTGTACAGTGATGGTCTATAGAAGTTTTTCACTGGGCCACAGTGAAATAGGAAAAAGAATACATATACATACATTTTTTAATGTGATTGAGTCACAAAGGATTCAGCAAGGCTGTAAGTCATCAGTTCCTGTACTAGGAAACCTACTTGTGGGAACCCAGAATGAATAGGATATGGCCCCTGTTCTCATGCAGCCTATATAATTTAATGAGGAAGCAGATACCTAAAAAAAACTGTAATAAAAAGGAGAATGAGGAAAAATTAGAACTCTGTGGGAATTTTGACTGGTTTTCTAGAGGAGCTAGCATTTGAACTGTGTCTTTGAAGATTATTATAATGTTGAAAGGTTAAAAAGGGGAATTAGCTATTTAAAGGAGAGTAAACAATATTAGCAAAGTTTACAAAGCTTAAATGTCGTTATAGAAGATTTGCTGTTGGAACATGTGGTAAGTGGAGAAGTGAGGAGAAGGCTGTAGAATTGGATGAAGTCATTCTATCTTTGTAACCTGTTTTTGGCGCGCATACTATTTTAAGTAACTGTTGTATGTTTCAGACAGAACTTGAGAATAAACTACAGCAGCAGTCAATGCAAGCAGCACAGGAACTTGCAGCAGAGAAACAAAAAATATCAGTGTTACAAAACACCTATGAAAAAAGTCAGGAAAATCTAAAACAGCTTCAGTCGGATTTCTATGGGAAGGAATCTGAACTACTTGCCACAAGGCAGGATCTTAAGGTATAGTGAATTATGTCATAAAAACCAATAACTTGTTATAGACATTCATTAAAGGATTGATTTAAACCCAAATGGGCATTAAAAGTCTTAGTATTTGTGGAATATCATGCTTGTTTTTTATTATTATTTTTGGAGAAACATTCTTTTTAAAAATTGTTTTATATGATAAAATATATAGTAAATATAGGCATTTTAAAATAACATCTTTAATAGTGAAATAATTTGGAAATATGTTAGTTGCTACATTAGCTTATCTAAGGACTTTGCTGCCTTTATTTTAAAAAAAAAGTGAACTGCTGTTAGAAAATCTGAGTTTTAAATGTAAACCACTTGTGAAAATGCAAGCAGATTTATTGTTGCTTGTCAATATTGACTTTATGTTTGTCAACTTCCCAAGACCACTGTAATGCATAATATTAAAATTAGGAGATTATAGCTCAAAGTAAACTTAAATTATCTAAACATATATGGATACTTTGGCCTTGGCAATACTGTTGGATTAGATGAAGTATCATTTTTACTAAAATGATGGATATACAAAAAGGGTAAATAATTTTTATGTAGCATTATCAGTTGTTTAAGGGAAATGGAACATTTGTATTCTCTCACAGAAGGTTTAACCAGTTCTCTCTTTTTTGCCACAGTGAAATTAGTATGCCTTTTGATTCTTTCCTGTGTCTGGATTTTTGTTTCTTTGCTTAATTTAAAATGCTTTATTGAAAAATTCCATTGAAAATCACAGAATATTTTTATATATATAGTGTATTTATAGGCTTCCCTGGTGGCTCAGAGGGTAAAGCATCTGCCTACAATGTGGGTTCAATCCCTGGGTCGGGAAGATCCCTTGGAGAAGGCAGTGGCAACCCACTCCAGTACTCTTGCCTGGAAAATCCTGTGGACTGAGAAGCCTGGTAGGCTGCAGTCCATGGGGTTGCAGAGTCGGACACGACTGAGCGACTTCACTTTCACTTTCATAAATAGACTATGTCTATACTTTATTCATAGGCTCCTATAGGGAAGGCTTTATGAAGGAGGTAGAACTTGCTCTGATCCTGAAAGATAAGAATTTGAATACAGAGAGTCTGAGAAAGATCAGTTCACTCAGGAGACACTGAGAAAGGGAGTAGCAGGGGGAACCAGCAAAGCCAGGAGGCAGTCACCATAATTGACTTGTGTTTGGAAATTAAAATTAAAAGGACTAGGATTAAATTGTGTGGTACCTTAGATGCCTAGCAAGGGTGACCGATTGGACTTTATGTTGGGGTGGAGGTAGCAGGGAATGAAGAGTCTAAGCAGAGGAGTAACAGGAAGAGGATATATACTTAACCCGGAAGTGGTTTACAGACAGCTTGGTTTGGATCTGGTGTAGACTAAACTAGTGCTGAGGGGATTAATTAAGAGGCTGTCTCCCTTTCTTCCTCTTAACTCGTAATCTAGCTGTGAGTTGATTAGGACTGGAGTTAAAAAGATGGAACAGAAGAGATTAATTGGAGAGAGAAGATGAAACAAAAGGGCTGAATAATATAGAGTGCAAGGGAGTGGAGGAAGCAGTGGTGACTAATGATCTGACAAAGCAACAGGAGATCGGGGAAAAGAATTTCCATAGGGCCAAATAGTAGGTGTTTATATGTATGTATGTGTGTATATATATGTGTATGTGTATATATATATATATATATATATATATATATTTATATATAAAGTTCAAAATCAGCAAGAGTTTTTTTTTTTTTAATACCACCTGACATTTAGAAAGCATCTTATTATATTCTCTTTATTTTCTTTTTTTCCCTTTACAACACTAAAGAAAGTCAGGGAAGGTTGTTGAAAAGTTTGGACTTTATCCTGTCGGCAGGAGGGAATCACTGAAAGGGTTTGTTCGAATTTGTATTTTAAGCCAATGTGGCTGAATGTGGGGACGAGAGAGGAGACTGCAGTAGTCCAAGTGCAGATGGTGGTGGCTTGGGCTGGTAGAGTAAGGATGGACAATGTGAAGGAATTTGATGGACATTTAGGTGAAAGAGAAGTTGCAACCTAATGACCGATTTAAAAATCTTTAGAAATCTTTTTCTTTATATGGATGTGTTATTTACCGAAGAACATAACAACATAATAACAAGACTTAGATCTTTCAGATCAGTATTTTTTCATTAAGCCAACAATTTTTATTATGCCTGAAAGCTATAAAATCATGTTCTAATTTTATACATAAAAGAAAAATTCAAGTGTAAACATGGGTAAGAGAAAGGGAGAAAAACAACTTGAGAGGCTGTGGATGGACACTCTGTACCAAAGCTTGCTTCTGCAGATGAGACTGAGGCCCCCTTGGTTGGTGACAGGCCTGGTGTTTGCACAGTAACAGAACTGTGACTGGATCTCAGCTCTTCAGACCTTTATTCTTTTACCATCATTTCACTAGAAATTTTTTTCATAAGATAGGATATTGACAGATTCTATGCTAATCCTTCCAAAATGACATCTCAACTATTAAAAATCCTCAGAAAGTTCAAGTGATATTTATAGGCCAAAATAAGGGATCAGCCATTCTTTTTCTTTTGCTTCAGTGATTATTATGTAAGAGAGAAAGGGAGAGGTTCAGAACCTTGTAACATGACACCTAATCAAGACTGCCATCTGTGGGCTGATGGTGTTCGCCAAGACACCAGTAGAATGGAAGCTGAGCTGGCTTGATCTATGCCTTTAGCCCCATCTGCTGGATTATTTATGAAGTACCAAAGTTTGTTGACTGGATATTTTAAATTGGCTTTGCTGGGTGCTATTCTTTGATGTTCAGGAAAGGTAGAAGTGGAATTTAACTAAAATTTGCACCCTCAGTGAAGTGAAAACTCTAGGATAAAAAGTTTACAGTTAAGTATAAATCTTCTTAGCATAGTACTATTCCTCATGTCATTTCACCCAGGCATCAAGAAAACGTAATAACTAAAAATTTTTATAAGTTTATGTTGAAAGAAAAAAGGGAAAAATTGTTAAACAGACCAAAAAAAACAATAGCTACCATGGAACAGTGCAGAAAATGTTTTTTTGCTACACTGAATTGGGGTATTCAGGATCAGGGTGGTGCTTGATCTGCTCAGGGATTTGCTTATTCCAGTGGCAGTGGGTGAATTAAAGATAACCCCAGTAAACCATCATAGTGAGAGGGAGTTCTCCAAGGGAAAAGATGCTAAGCAGATGAAAATTGTGTCGTCTTCAGCACAAAAGATAAAAGGAGTGTTTGAAACGGCAGTATACTGCTGAATGTCATAGATGAATATCCAGAGGCAAGTAGAACAGTATGTCTTGGCTCAGAAAAGAGTAGTGCAGATTTTTAGCTTGACTTTAAAGATTTAGTCATTAGGATTCTGTGAGTTCCAAATTTTATAGGCTGTTATTTAGAACATGGGCATTTTGGAATTCTTGTGCTTTTAGGCTCTAGCAAGAATTGGTATTCCTTAACACTAGATCATGAAGAAGGCAATGGCACCCCACTCCAGTACTCTTGCCTGGAAAATCCCATGGACGGAGGAGCCTGGTAGGCTGCAGTCCATGGGGTTGCTAGGAGTCGGACACGACTGAGCGACTTCACTTTCACTTTTCACTTTCATGCATTGGAGAAGGAAATGGCAACCCACTCCAGTGTTCTTGCCTGGAGAATCCCAGGGACGGGGGAGCCTGGTGGGCTGCTGTCTGTGGGGTTGCACAGAGTCAGACACGACTGAGTGACTTAGCAGCAGAAGCAACACTAGATCAGGACCTAATAACAGTTGTGTAGATCTTATTGGCTAGGTGTTGACAAATTTTATTTTTTCCTCTGAAAACACTCTCACCCTTTGTGATACTTAAAGTCAGTTCCCACATGCCCGTGGAGCCTTCTTTAAACATTCCACAGAGAACATTCACATTGATTTTTCTGTGCATCTGGCACATAGCAGGTGGCTGTACAACTTGGATTTTACACTCTGGTTCTATTTTCCAGGCTACATGGTCACCTTCTTTCAGGGCCATTTTTTACTGTCCTGTCTACCTTAGTGTAGTATATTAAGTTAATGCTTAGCTGCTTGATTAGTAAAGGACTAGTGACTTTAGGTCTTTCCCCAAAAGGAAGCGTTATGGTTTTTAGTATTCTACTGGAAGCCATTGAAAATGGAAATTTAATTAGAAAAGACTTCTGAACTGAGTTATTTCTAAGGAATAATCTCAGGAAGGTTAAGTCATTTAAATAAGGTTTTCATTCATTTTTCATCTATCCTTGGTTGAATGCTTTTTTTAAAAAACTTAATTTTGTATTGGAGAATAGCCGATGAATACTGTCGTGATAGTTTCAGGTGGACAGCAGAGCGACCCAGCCATTGTTGTTGTTCAGTCGTGTTCGACTCTTTGCGACCCCATGAATCGCAGCATGCCAGGCCTCCCTGTCCATCACCAACTCCCGGAGTTCACTCAGACTCACGTCCATCGAGTCAGTGATGCCATCCAGCCATCTCATCCTCTGTCGTCCCCTTCTCCTCCTGCCTTCAATCTTTCCCAGCATCACGGTCTTTTCTAGTGAGTCGACCCTTTACATCAGGTGGCTATTAAATGCTTACTATAGCCAACCTTAGACAACAGTGATTCCTCCTGAATTATATCTTCTGCCCTTTTTTTCAAAGAAACTATATCGCCAAGATAAGAAAGATAAGTTTTTTCTAGATGGCAGAAGAACATCTTAGAATTATTTCCCTTAGCAGCTGAGAGGGGCAAAGTTCCTGCCATTTTCCATTCCCCACCTGTTACCATAACTACCCCCAAATCAAAACCTAGTATGTCAAAAAACTGGTTCTTTTCCCCAGCTTCAGCTTCTTGAAATATCTGGGCCTTCGTACAGTTGTTAACTATGGACTATGTTACCTGACAGTGCTACTTACACACATAGATGAGAAGTTAAGTGGATGGGGTGATGGCCTTGCCAGAAGTAGAGCCTCTGATGTCTGGTTGACTTTCCTGTTTTAGTTCACTTGATCAGATTGGCGATTTAAAATACATTTTCCTCCCAAGATAAAAAAGCTTATCTATTAAATAAAGCTTTTAGTATGCCAAGGGTCGTCATAGATCCTACAAAACATGTATGTATACATAATTTTTGTAACTCTTTTTAAATTGCTTTTTTTTTCATGTCTCTCCATATATTCTAACTATGTTCTTTGAGTGTTTGATATGTTTCCTACTTATTTGGTATTCTTTATATCACTTAGCCAGTAAATACTTACAGATCATTTTTAAAGTACTTCTTTCCATTATGTTTATGCATAACTGTCATGTATATTAACCATTATGTTTCTGTTGAAATTTACTAAAAATGACAATAATAATTTGGGGAAATTGTTTTTATAAGTCTGTAGAAGAGAAGCTTTCTCTAGCACAGGAGGATTTGATATCAAACAGAAATCAAATTGGAAACCAAAATAAATTGATTCAAGAACTGAAGACCACCAAGACTACTTTGGAGCAAGATTTAGCAAAGAAAGAACAGCAATTGAAGGAACAGAATAAAGCACTACAAGATATGCAAAAAGAAAAGGTATTTTATTTTCTGACTAAATCTAGAATCTCAGAGTTACAATGACTATGGAGATCTAGTCAAATCTCTCACCCAACATAGGCATCACCTTTATATTTAATAGCTCTCTCAGATGGACTTCTAGTTTCTTATAAAAGGCTTTTGGTGATTGGAATTCTAATGCCGGGAAGTTCATTGTCATTTCTGTCCATCTTCTTACTGCTTTTTAAGTTTTACAAACAAATCTGGTTTCTTACATGATAGGCCCTTGGTTATTCAAAAACAGATATTATAGTCCCTCAACTGTTTCTCATGTAACATGTTATTCTCTGGATTTATTAATGAGGTAATAAAAGGTCTAGGAATAATTCTTAAGCTTGTTAAAAATTCTTGAAGTTAAGAACCAATTTTTTCTAAGGGGAAGTAGGGGTGTATTTTGTATAAATGATGCTAGGTTATGAAGTTGAAAGCACTGTATTATGCCTAGTACATTTAAAGATCAGTTAAAATTTTATATGAAAGGGAAATTCAGATTCTAGGAAACATCTTATTTTTGGTTTCCTTATTGAAATCATATATTTCCATCAATTGATATATTCTGAAGTGTACAATTCCTAAAGTTCTTGGTATATCTTAATTATGCAGTTCCTCAAATTTTTTTTTGGCCATACCAAAAAAACCTGGGCTCTCAACAGTGAGAGAGTGGAGTCCTAACCCCCGGACCACCAGGGAATTCCCTCTGAATTATCTTTAATTTAAAAATTGGGGGATATTTTTGTGGTGATGGCACTGCTGAAGCTGGAATGAAATTTATAATTGGTGCCTCAAGTTAGAAAATTCTGACAGAGCTGTATAGTTTAGAGGCCTTTAATTACAAGGGTTTTAGATCAGGTTGATCTTGTTTTAGTTTTTGATTCTACTTCTATTTATCTTCTCTGAGTCTTTGTTCCTTGCCTAAAAAATGAGAATTAAAAAGAGCTACCTGGTATAGAGATTAAGTTAGATGATGTATAATATTCCTCCCTAGGTGCCTTATATAAAGACAGTGATATAAAGATAATAAGGGTAAGATGGTAGTTTTGGCTACACTTTAGCCAAACAGTTTTACAGTATTAACTGTTTAATCCTTTATAAAAGTCTTATTGTTGTATAAATAAAGACACAAGAGACATAAGTAATTTGCTCAACTTAGGTGGAAAGTGGCAATGACAGTCATAAATAGAAGCAATCATTTTTGTTACATTAATTTTAAGTATTTACTTTAAAATTATATAAATCATTTTTTCTATAGTCACTAAAAGAAAAAGAACTAGTAAATGAAAAATCTAAATTGGCAGAGACAGAGGAAGTTAAGTGTAGACAAGAAAAAGAAATTGCTAAATTGAGTGAAGAACTCAAGTCTCACAAGCAGGAAAGCATAAAGGTATGTGAAGATTGTTTTTCCTTTTGTATTATATTAGTGTTGTTAATGTTATATTGATGTTATTAATTAATGTTGTTAATGTTAATGTTATATTAGTGTTGTTAATAAAGTGCAGATGACATCACCCTTATGGCAGAAAGTGAAGAAGAACTAAAGAGCCTCTTGATGAAAGTGAAAGAAGAGAGTGAAAAAGTTGGCTTAAAGCTCAACATTCAGAAAACGAAGATCATGGCATCCAGTCCCATCACTTCATGGCAAATAGATGGGGAAACAGTGGCTAACTTTATTTTTTAGGGCTCCAGAATCCCTGCAGATGGTGATTGCAGCCAGAAAATTAAAAGATGCTTACTGCTTGGAAGGAAGGTTATGACCAACCTAGACAGCTTATTAAAAAGCAGAGACATTACTTTGCCAACAAAGGTCCACCTAGTCAAGGCTATGGTTTTTCCAGTGGTCATGTATGGATGTGAGAGTTGGACTATAAAGAAAGCTGAGCACCGAAGAATTGATGCTTTTGAACTGTGGTGTTGGAGAAGACTCTTGAGAGTCCCTTGGACTGCAAGGAGATCCAACCAGTCCATCTTAAAGATTAGTCCTGGGTGCTCATTGGAAGAACTGATGTTGAAGCTGAAGCTCCAATCATTTGGCCACCTGGTGCGGAGGGCTGACTCATTTGAAAAGACCCTGATTCTGGGAAAGATTGAAGGCAGGAGGAGAAGGGGACAACAGAGGATGAGATGGTTGGATGGCATCACCGACTCGATGGACATGGGTTTGGGTGGACTCTGGGAGTTGGTGGTGGACAGGGAGGCCTGGCGTGCTGCAGTTAATGGGGTTGCAAAGAGTTGGACACGACTGAGTGACTGGACTGAACTGAACTGAGTGTTGTTAAAGAGATACGTGTGTGTGTGTGTGTATGTGTTTGTGTGTGTAGAGATATATGTCTTATATACATATATACACACATACAGGCTATGTTTATCTGTTTATTTAGAACATAGTATGTGCCAGGCACATTTTTTTTAGTTGGAAGATAACTGCTTTACAGTATGGTGCTGGTTTCTGCCATACACCAACATGAATCGGCCACAGGCACACACGTTGTTGTTTTTGACAAATACTCCTGCTCTCACAGTGTTCTTATGTTGTAGTGTCTATACACATGTTGAAACTGTGTTAACTTTGCTTTCAGATTATTGAATAGAGCAAAGTAACCCCAAAAGTTTAAATTTTGTTGAGATGATGATCAAGAGAGCTGTCTGTTAAGCTTACAGATATAAACTTCAAAAATATATGCGTTTAGGATTAGGATTTTAAGGGATTCTGTTTTTTAAATACTTTTTCTTCCTAAAATCCTTTAATCTGTTATTTAGAACATTTTTCTTAGCATTAGCATGGCTGGTGTGCCACTTAAAGAAACTGAATTGCTTATAAGTTGCTTTTAAAATGTTAACTCATTTTCATAGAGAAGGGTTAGATTTTTCTCAGGTGGTCTCATAATACCTCTTGTGTCTATCAATATACTTGCCATTTTACTTTATAATTATCTTCATATCATTATGTTCTTCTAGACTGACTTCCTAAACTCAGGGAATGTATATAATTTATCTTTTAATGTATATCCCTAGAACCTAACAGTGTATGATGCCTAAATGTTGACCAATAAATGCTTGTGAAATGAAGAAAAGGGAAAATAGGGGGTAGAAATTTTTCATATCATTTAATCAAAACATACATTGTAAAAGCATCAGCTGAATTTGATTGTTGAGCAGCAAATACATAATCTTGCACCTTTTTAACTGTTTGAAATATTGAACTTTAAGAATTTCATAAGAGTCTAAAACTGATTGTTTGTAATAAGCTGTATAAATTTCAGCTTTTTTTTTTTTTTAACTATAAAGGATGATTTATTTTGGTCTTACTTTTTCATAGGAAATAACAAATCTCAAGGATGCCAAACAGCTTTTGATTCAGCAGAAATTAGAGCTTCAAGGGAAAGTAGATTCCCTGAAGGCAACCCTTGAACAGGAGAAGAAAACCCAGCAAATGCTAAAAGAGCAGATGAAAAAGGAAGAAGATGAGCTGAAGAAAGAGTTTATGGAAAAGGAAGCTAAACTGGTAAGTTAATGGTGGGAGGTGTGTTTTGCAATTGATTTTGTAAATTAATCCATTGAGAGGATTTTTCTACATAAAAGTTATGATTCAAATGCTTACCTAACATTTTATTTTTTTAAATTTATTTTTAATTGGAGGATAATTACAATATTGTGCTGGCTTCTGCCAGTACAGCAACATGAGTCAGAATGGCCATCATCGAAAAATCTACGAACAGTAAATGCTGGAGACGGTGTGGAGAAAAGGGAACCCTCTTGCACTGTTGGTGGGGATGTAAATTGATACAGACAGTATGGAGATTCCTTAAAAAACTAGGACTAAAACTACCATATGACCTGGCATTCCCAGTACATTTTAATTTTTAAGATAGGAAATGTGATTTATTTAAATAGCTGACATGTGATTGGAAATGTTTATTCTGTAATTATATTTCAGTTTATATAAGTGAAAATTCAATAAAACATAATTAAAAAAAACTTTTAGTGCCAGAAAAACAAGCCTATAACTATGTAGACTGAGGTAGATGGCATGAGTGCTAATCATGTTAAACTTGTTAACTGAATGTTCATATGGGCGAACGGAAACTGCAGCTTGGACTTACGCTGACCAGAGTCTGCTTTTCCTTCCCTAACTTGTGCATGCCAAATAGGAAGCATCTGGCTTTCCTCTGTTGAACTGAGTCCAACTATCCCCAGATAATTTGACGGCTAAATGTTTTCATTGAAGAATTGCAGTTTCAGGTTCACGTGGTGATTTGAAGTATTATTATTATTTTTTGGCAGTTTGATAGAGACAGGAGGATACATTTGAATTTGAGACATAAGAAAACACCAGCACTTGCTATTTCTGTGTGTTCTTCCCCTGCTCTAGTGGGAAAAAGGAAAATCTCCAGTTGCTTTACTTTAGCTTGATTTTGTAAGAGGCTTGTTGCCTATCATTTCAGTCTTAAGACTTTTAAACCACTTCAAATTATGCAGATGTTTGTGGAATCAATTTTATTAGTGCCTGTTTTCCTGTAGAATATTATTTATGCTGCCACCGTTTAAAAGTTCAACTGAAGTTTATTTTGCACTACTTTTGTAGTAGGTTTTTTACCTACTGTTGTTCCTTTTCTCAGCATTCCGAAATAAAAGAAAAAGAAGTAGGAATGAAGAAGCATGAAGAAAATGGGGCTAAACTTACCATGCAGATCACAGCATTAAATGAAAACTTGGGCACCATAAAGAAAGAGTGGCAGTCCAGTCAACGGAGAGTCAGTGAACTCGAGAAACAGACGGACGACTTACGGGGTGAAATTGCAGTACTGGAAGCGACAGTTCAGAATAACCAAGATGAAAGGAGAGCACTGCTGGAAAGGTGGTTGATATCTGGTGAAATTAGTTTATTTCCATGCTGAGTGATAAAAAGAATGTGTTTCACATTAAAAAAAAAATAGAAGTCTTGAGAGAAGTGCTCCTACAGGTTATTTAAGGAGCCATTTAAAAACTAACCCTCCAACAATCATATAGGTGAAAGTAATGTATTATGTTTAAAGTCACTGGTTACCTGTATACAGGGAAGGTCTGTAATGATTTTTTTTTAATTATGTTTTGCATTCCATTTTAGGTGTCTTAAAGGAGAAGGTGAAATAGAAAAGCTTCAAACCAAAGTACTAGAATTGCAAAGAAAGCTGGATAATACAACTGCAGCAGTGCAGGAGCTAGGCAGAGAGAATCAGTCCCTTCAAGTAAGTCACCTGCTAATATGAGGCAGTTGTTTAGCCTAGAATTTGCCTTAGTGAAAAGCATATTTTTCACATTAAAAAAGAAAACCTCATATTTAATAATACTTTTAAATGGCTACTGAGTTGTAGCAGTACTGTAGGTGTTATGGGTAATTAAGATTTAAAGAATTTATCTGAGAGATCTCAACAATTAGAGAGCCATGTCATTCATGAATTGACATTACTGGGAAAAGTCAAGAACACAAAGGAATGAATGAGTCCCTGCGTGTTGAAGTGATCTCATTATATATATGCTCAGTGTTCCAAGGAAGGATTGCTTGATCCTTAGGATTAGAATGCATTGGAAATCATCGAAGGTTAGAAATTACCAACACCTTTGAGGAATAACATTTGCTTTACTTATTGTCATTCATTTGTAGCAACTTTTGATAATGGAAGTTGACCAAAGTATTTCTGATTTTTTAAAATGTATCTGTTTTAAAACTTGGGCACCAAGTTAGAAATTATCAATCATTGTTTATAGTTTTGAGTACTATTTATTGAAACTTTTTCTCTTTAATAGATCAAACATACACAAGCATTGACTAGAAAGTGGGCTGAAGACAGTGAAGTACAAAACTGTATGGCCTGTGGGAAAGGCTTTTCCGTAACAGTGAGACGGGTAAATGGTTTTATTACTACAGTTCTGGATTTTATTCCTTGGTGACAGTGTTTTAACCATCAAAATTGTCCTGCATTTGACAGACTTTAAAAATTTTGCCATTTATTAGCTTTAATTTGTAACTACATAGAATAATTACATTTCGTGCACTCTAATTTCTTTTTCGCCCATGTGTTTCAATTTTAGTTTTATATTCAATCATTGTCTTCCCACTGAGTTACTCTCTGGAATAATCATTTTCTGAACCAGTGCATTCATGGTCAACTCATGTTTTAGTCAGACATTTATATTCCTATAGAAGAAATTATGCCTGAAACATTTTGCAAATAGGAATAGTTTTTCACTTGATAGAGGTGCTTTATTAAGTACTTTATTAAGGCATTTATTAAAATCCTACAAAGGTTCTTCTGAGAATTCCAAGATAAATTCCATATTTAATGTTTAGTATTTGACTAAATAGGAAGCATTCAAATTAACTAAAAGGATTAAATCGATATTGACATTTTATACTATTAAATAGTACATCAATCACTTGAAAGTTAATATACTTTCACATGCAGTTTGCTTTCTTCTTGTCTCATAATAATTTTGGTATAGATTTTTATGCTTGAAAATGTTTAATTTTTGTCATTTACAGCATCACTGCAGACAATGTGGAAATATCTTCTGTGCTGAGTGTTCAGCCAAAAATGCCTTAACTCCTTCTTCCAAGAAGCCTGTTCGTGTCTGTGATGGATGTTTCAATGACTTGCAAGGATAATGGGTTATCACAACTTCAAAGTAAATTACAGTAACATTAGATTTTTAATAAATGCACTTAATAGAGGTCCTGGACTACTACTATTTGATTTGGACAGTGGTTGCAAAACTAAACCAAATTAGAATTCGTATATTTTGGAATGTTATCAATATCAAGTAAAATTCTTCTATTTTTGTGAGACTTGAGTTCATCTTTCTCCATTTAACCCTGGAACAGCTTTCATGCCAAGTTTAGAAGTATCCAATGAAATGTAAATAAATTTTGGACGGAAAATAGCAATGTATTTTTTTAAATATAATTTCATTGTTCAGAAATGATATGAATACACTTCCATAGCTGCTGCTTTCTCCCAAATTTAGTGTATGGAAATGTACATAGGTGATGTTACCCTATCAGATATATTGCACAATAACACATCAGTTATATTCAATATTCTCATTATAAAGTCATGCACAGAACTATAAAGCTTTCTTTTTTCTTATATATAGGTCCATAGCTCAGTTGCATTGTTACAAATTTACTACTGAAGTGTTCTAAATACAGATTATGTTTAAATATGTATTAACCATGAATTCAAACATGGTTTTTATGTTAACTATATTGATTTAAGTTCTCTTGGGTGAATTTTATGGCAATCTCTTTAAAATTAATTTGCTTATGACTATCCATATTTTATCTGTATTATGGCTATTCTCGGGTTGTATTTAAAGATTAGGGTTAATTTTTCTTTTCTGTCTTTCTAACTGATTTTTAAACTCCCACATATTCTTAATTAAAAATCCTACAAAACCTACCAGCCTCACCCCCAGTTGGAAGGTGAATAACATAAATTGTGTAATAGTCCTATTCTGTTTAAGTAGGAAGTCTTCTGAGATTAGCTTCCACTTTATATCCTCATTTTGTCTCTCCAGCATCTTCAGGAATCTGAATTTGCTTTTTTTAATGGATCTTCTTTTTTGAAGGTAATTTGGTTTAACCTTTTCAAGTATAGCTCAGCTTCACTGTAATTGTGTTGTAGTTTGGCATCTTAAAGCTAGTAACTGGTATTGTTATAGTCTTATCTGTGAAAACAAATACAAAATGGCAAGGAGACGTTAAATATCCTGTTTTATATTTTCTACTTAGCTAACAGGGAAGAGTTTTTTAAAGTTTTGAACTTATATTTTAAAGGTTCTAAATTTGGGGTTTCATATCAACTCTGTATCTGTTTACTTCGCAAAAATACTGCTATGAAATTACCTTGAAATAACAGTTGGATAATAGAGTATCGCCAACCCCTATATTAAAATCAGAACTGAAACAGAATGATTAATTGAGGGTAATTAAAAATTGGCTTATTAGTATGCTAAACAATGGAATTAAACTTTATAGTCTTAATTTGGAAAATTGGAAAACATCCTAAAAGTCATTAATACTGGTTTGTTACTCTAAGAAGAAATGTAAAGTTATGTGTTCACTCAGTGCAGTCACTGGTAATGGGGGAGGGTGGGACCTAGTAATCCATTTACAGTAAGTGCTTTCAGGTATCATGCTGAAATGAAATTATCATGTTATATTCTTCCTATAATGTATAAAACTAAAAGAGATTGCCATATATTCATTAATTATTTTAAAAACCCATTTAAGTAAACTCTGTTGTCAGTAGCTATCAAGGGCCCTGACTGAGTCCCTGGACTCAGATAAACATAACATCCTTGAGCATAAATATTGAAGAAATATAATGGTTCCTTATTAAAAATAAGTTGAATAATAGAAATTATGCATTTTCATATACTTACAATTCAAATACTCTTAATTCTACACTTAATTATAATTGTTAAGCATGTTGGAATAACATTCACAGCACAGTTACTCTTTTTAATGATAATGAAACTTCATGAGAAATTTCTTGAAATATTTGTTCACTTCATCTCCTAATTGGGCGCACTGAAGGCCTTTCCCTGTCTTGTTCCCCCTGCCCACATACTCATAAAAAAATTGTGGGGACAACAAATACATATGTGTTTGAGTATTTTCTACTTTTCATCTAGCTAATCTTACTTTATAAGCCCCAAATAATTTGACTACATATTAAGTAGAAGTGAAACCTAAAATTTAGCTATTAGTCTCACCAACAAGGTGTTTTGGAAACAGGTTTTCTTTTTAATTAAAAAGTCATCCTCTTAGTGCTTATTGGTTCTACATTTTAGATGTCTGCTAGGACTGTCAGTGATTTAGAGCTGGCACATGGAGTCCCAGCTCTAACGCAAAGCATATTGGCATCACATGTTAGTAAATTCTAAGCCTCAGCACAGAAATATGAGTTAATAATCAAGTCTTGCTGGGTTAGTGTACAATAAACTATACCTACGGAATTTTTAGTAGAAGACAAAGCTGCTGTTATAGGATTTTGAAGAAAAAAAGAAAGAGGGAAACAAACACAAAAACCTCAATGCAATGTATAATTTTGTTCAACTACCTCTTAATGTGGAATTAGTTTAATAGTTTCCTCACAGTAATGTTAAATAGTAACTGCCAAATTTGTTAGTTCCCCATCTCTGTTGAAAAAAATTATGATTATTTTATAGTTTGGAGAACTTTAAAGAGACTTTTTTTTTTACCGTGCATTTGCATAAAGATGTTTAGCTTTTAAGTGGAGAGCAAATTATGATCATATATTTTGATATTATTCATGACCTATTTGGCTAGTTTTTTTTAAATGCACTTTGGCTATGAAACCCTGGATGATTCGATCCATAAGATTTACATGTGCCATCAGTTTAGTATGCCTAGACATGAGCTTGATGGATGGCATTGTGTGATGATATAACGTGCCACACTTTATTGTCTTAATTGCTCTTTGCCTGAATTTTAATGATCATTGTTGCAGATGTGAATATTGTGTATAAACTTACTAAATTTATGTAAAATTGTATAAAATAGAATTGGAAATAGCTAGGTTCTCTCTGTGTAGAAGTAATGAATTTATTGTAACGTGACGCAGTTATGTCTATGACATTCTGTACTTCCTGAACTGGATCATATTCATAGCCTCTGTAGATACTTTTGCATGAATATTTTCTCCCTTAGATTTTGGACTCAATGTATTGTTTACTGTTTGTGATCATGTAGTTGTGCCTTATTTGTGAGAGAGTTTAGCTCAGTAAATACTGCGGTTTCTAAACTCAGTGAGTGGAAGATTATTGATTAGAAATGTAACCTGATAAATTACATAACATTTAAATCTGTATAAAGAACAATGGAAGGATCCTTTATTGAATTGTTGCTTTTTTAAAAAAATGCTAAAGACATTAAAAATCATTTCTTTCTAGTATATTCTGTGACTAAATTATTTTGTCAAATTATTTAAAAAGATGATAATGTAAAATGGCTGTTACCTTGTTTACAGACTTAGAACTTTGCAGTTGTATATAGGCAGTGGGTGTGCTTTAATGTTCAGCTTAGAATAGTAATTAAGTTATAATTTCAAGAGAAATTACTAGTGCTATTTTGCTTGAGACATCACCTTTTCACTCCATTATTGCAGAGAATTAGCAAAACAAAAATATTAAACAATATTAATCCTGTTTCATTGTACACTTAAATTTAATAGCTAGGTGACCACTTAACATTTTTCTGATGGCTTAATGTGCTGTTGCTTTTTGCTGTCCCCCACCCTCAGGAAGCAAAGTTTTAGAAGTGATTTTTCAGTTTACTCTAATGTGTTATTCTCTGAAAAGAATGTATATATCCTCACTTATTAGATGTGTTCTTTTGTGAGCTTTATAGAATTCCACTTCAAATACATAGCGTATTATTTAAATTTTATTGTGGTAAGAACAGTTAATATGAGATCTACCCTCTTAAGTATACAGTATAACAGGTCTCCCAAGCTCACTCATATTGCTTAACTGAGACTTTATGGCCCATTGATTGATTAGGAACTCCCCATTTCCCTCTACCCCTTGGCAACTATCATTCCACTCTTTGAATCTATGAACTTGAGTATTTTAGAAATCTCATATAAGTAGAATCATGCAGTATTTGTCTTTCTGCAACTGACTTATTTCCCTTAGCATAATGTCCTCAAGCTTCATCTGTGTTGTTGCCTGTTTCAGAATTTTCTTCTTTTTCAGGGCTGAACAGAATTCCATTGTGTGTACATACCAGTTTCTTTATGCACTCGTCTGCTGGTGAACATTAAGGTTTTTTCCACATCTTGGCTATTGTGAATAGCGCTGCAGTGAACATAGGAGTGCTAATATTTCTTTGTATATAGCATATTCTACAGCTGTTCCACATCTTAACTAAATTTACACGTTAGTCTTTTTTTCTCCCTTTAATGAGATTTAAGGGAGAAATTAGTTTTTATACCTACGTGTTTAGTGGCCTCAGGGAACGAAAAGGAGTCTTGAGAGATCACTAGTCCTAGTCCACTGCTCTTTGCTAGGTTGGCTGATCTCTAGAAATCCTTGCAAGATGATTTTTCTCTAAAAAAATACATAAATTAGTTTTCATCTCTAAGGACTTAAAATTTGTTCTCCTGTACTTTGCCTTTTTTCTTTCTTAGGCTCTGACAGTAGTTACTGGTTTCCCTTTCATTTTCACTTACTTCTAATATGACATTATTACACAGGCTGTGACCCTCCCTTCTAATAGTGCTTGGCCCTTTAAAAGTGCTATTATGGTACACTTGTCCACACTGCCTGGTTTACATGGTGAAACGTGCATTCTTCTCAAAGAATTAAGTGTTCACATGACCTTCAAGCGCCATCCTCTCTATCCCATTCTCCAGCTTAAGGAGATCAGTTTAAGTATCATTTGTCTTGCGATCCAAGTTGATAAATATATACTTCCATTTTGGAGACTGCAGAAGGTACTATGTCTGAAATTGTCTCAAATGAAAATCACAAATTTCAATCTGAGAATATGAACTAATTCCTTACCTGCAGTTAACAGTATATTCCACCATGATAATAATTCAAGCTGCCTTTCTTGGTAACAATTATAATGATGTTTTAAGTCCTGCCAAATAAGATGCAGTGACTGTACTGTGCTAACTCACACACACATTCAAAACCAGGTTTTATGACAAACGCCATTATTCAAAAAGTGAGATTTAGAGACAGATATGCTACTATTTCTATGAAACCCCCAAGTAAAACTAATTAGTAAAACTAGAACAGATAATTGCTTTTTTCTCAAAACAATGGAATTTAGTCTTTGGGATTTTCTCCAAGTTAAGAGTATTATAAAGTATACCTGAGATAAGTAAACTGTTGGAGACTAGGAAGTTAAAAACCACTACTAAGATGAAGACATTATTATTCATTGCCTAATATGTTAAAAGAGCAATCCGACTTTGTATGAGGTAGGATTGTAGAGCAGTAAAACTGATTTATAAGCCGGGTAGGAGACTTGGTTTCATTACAGATGCACATAAAAGAAGATGCTAGAATTCATATCAGACCAAAGCAGTGGGCATTGTTTTCCGACACTGCATCTACCTGATCATCCACTACGAACTGTAACAGCCTCATACTTCCCTCGCCCCCCTTTCCAGCCTGACTGAAGCATTATGAGATACTCCGGGATATCAACATGTGTATACTTAACAAGAAATTCCTCAGGGTTCGAATTTGTTGAAGCCATTATTACTCTACCCTGAGGAGTACCTATGGCTCAAACTCCGAAACCCTTTAAAATGCTTATTCGAGGCCACCCCTAGGTCAGGCGCTACAAGTTGGAATGAAGGAACACCTTGACCCCTAATGTCTAAAAGGCGCGCTGCTTGGTTGAGGTGCCTAAATTCCCGAGGGTTCTGCAGGCAAAGGGAATGAGGACAGTTTCTTGGTTTCTTGACTCTTGGTGAAGCAAGAGATTGCTGCTGTTATTTGTGCTATCCATGTTCTCTGTTAAAGAAAAAATACAGTGAGACTGTTAAACTGACAATTTCTCACATATTTGGATTAATATTTTCCTTTGTATTTGTTGACTTGCTCTTTAAAACTGAAGACTGATGAAACATTTGCCTGTCTCCCATTTTCTGTCTTAATTAGAATGTATCATAAATACCTCTAATCACATGAATGCAAATGGATTAGATGAGTATGGTATTTTGGATAAACAGTTGTGAGTAATCAAGAAACCATAATAGTTAAGGATGACTAATTACAAAGATGAGTACCGGGAATGTAAGTAGTTTGAAAGTTGAATTTCTTAAATTTCCACGTAGTGTGGAAATAGAAGTTTTTAATCTGCTGGCATAACTTGAAAAACAGACTGAGAGAAGAAGTCGAGTCCTTGAAATCAATGCAGCCTTTCAGTAATTGGCCACACTGCTGTCCTGATGAAAGCCTATCAGGGAAAGGCGAAAATGGAGACTCCTAAGACAGAGACACCAGAGCCAGGTAGGCAGCTGCCCTTCAGCTCCAGAGCTGTAGAAACAGGGACCTATTTTCGAAGAGAAGACTCGGTGGTTTATTACTGCAGGAGCCCCTCACTTAAGCTGGCATCATACTGTTTGCATACAGGGCTTTGAAACTGATTAGAACATCTTTAAAGCATGCAATCCAAAGCAGTTGTACCCTCATTTCCCACAGACCTCCCAGAAGTCAGAGGCAGCTCTTGGGCTTCTGCTGCAGGAGAAATGAAGGAGGCTGTGTCAACACTGGGGATGTGGGAAAACGGTCAGTGCTGCGGTTCCTGAGCCTGATGTGGTTAGATATTCATATCCTTCCTGTCTTCCCAACTAGACAGAACTTTCCTTTCACTGTTTCTTAATGAGTTTGGAGTGAGATATTTTTTTCCCTCTTACGTCTGAAGAATGAAAACCTACAAAGCTGAAATACATACCTTGATGTTTTCTGTTTGGGCCTGTAATAAGAATGCTGCTATACATTGTCGGTATCTGTTTTCATGTTGTATGAGGAAAGCATTTCTCAGTCCAAAGACTAGAAAAAGATTAAGGACAAAACAACAAAGCAATCAATATGAAATCCATAGTTTCTCAGCCTAAGAACCTGGATTTTTGTTTATTAATGTGTGGGAATTTTCTGTCCTTTGTCTATGAGAGCGCCCACTTAACTATGCAGACCTTTTCTTCCTTAGCCAACAACTTCCGGGACTTGATGAAATACATTTGTGGCTTAAGTGATGGGAAATGTGTTCCTCCCCAAGGAAGAAGCTTAGCGTATTAGACAGACTTTGTAAAAAATAATGTTTCTTTGACCACTGCACCTCCCACCCCCCACTCCTCTTTTTGTACTTAAAGGGAAGTTAAACATCAAGACAAAGGTTAAACAAATTAAGATGTGCCAAACATACAAAAACCACCTGAATGCTTCACAGCAGTCCAAGAAAAGCCAAAAAAAAAGACTCAAATAAAATCCAACATCGACCAAATTATGTGAAATGTAAAACAAAAACAAAAAAACGTTGGCATGGTTTCTGTGTTTGAAAAAAAATGGTCTGTTCTGTCGTTTCCTAGCAGATTTCCCTGGGAAAGCAGATTTCCTTTCTTTTTATTAATATAGCTGGAGCTCTTAAAATGAAAGTTTGTCCTTGAATTATTTATACAGCACCAGGAATAAAGTTCTGCAGCCTATATATTCTTTCTATAGTCAATTTATGTTTAGGAACAAAGCGAAACCAGGTCATACCAAGTATTACAGAGAGGAGGATAGGATGCCTCTTCCTGGCTGATCATTAAGCTGATGCTTGTTCAGTCATTATTCCTATTCCTTGAAGTTTGCAGATTTAATTCATACTCACTGAGGCAAGTTGAGCCTCATTTCAGAATTGAAGCAAATATGAGACTTATTTTCTTAACTGTTAAGAACTAAACTCTTACAAACTATAACAGTCTAACCCTCATAATTCCTAAATTCTACCACAACAAAGCCTGACAAGGTCATGAAATTTTGTCCAGCTTTTCTGGGGTGAGATAACTTAAACCTATTAAAATGACTTACTGGAAAAAAGATCTGGCTGTGTTTGTTTAACTGCCTGATTTTTCTCCTTATAAATTCCCTGCAGCAAGTGAGGCTTTAAAGATCAGGTGGTTGTTCTTGGCTGGATTTCAGAATCCATTTTCCTCACAATTGTATCTGTAGTTCTCAGTTATTTAAGGTATCCCTCATCTGTTTGGTTTTGTAATATGACTACTAAAGATTTCACAAGCAAAAGTACCTGGGATGGTGAGGCTTATAAGATAAAATAAGGTGATAATAAAAAAAGGAGTAGCTCTTTTCTCCCTGATGTTCTAATATAATTAACAATAGCTGACACCATTTATTAAGCACTTACTATCACTAGGCACAGTGCTATGTATTTTTTCCTTATTGTCATTTAAACCACACATCGACTTTATAAGATAGGTCAACTTACCCTGAATCACCAAAACAATCTTGAGAAAGAACCACCTCGGTGCTGGAGGACTCAGTGCTCCCCGACCCCACACTATACTGCAGTGACCAAAAGAGTACGTATGGTTCCAGCACAAAACAGACGCACAGATCAGTGAAAGGACAGAAAGCCCAGAAATCAACCCATGCACCTATGGCCAATTAATCTGCAGCAAAAGAGGCAAAAATATATAATGGAGAAAAGACACTCTCTCCAATAAACGAGCTGGGAAAACTGGACAGCTATGTGTAAAAGAATGAAATTAGACCACTACCTAACACCATATACAGACCAAAAAAAACAGAACCTCAAAATGGATTAAAGACTTAAAGACTGGATACTATAAAACTCCTAGAGGAAAACATAAGTGGGATACTCTTTGACAAAAATAGCAATATTTCTTTGGATATATCTCCTAGAGTAATGGGAACAAAAGCAAAAATAAACAAATGGGACCTAATTAAATTCAAAAGCTTTTGCAGAGCAAAGGAAACCATAAACAAAAAGACAACCTACAAAACAGGAGGAAATATTTGCAAATGACGCCGCTGATAAGGGATTGATTTCCAAAACAACTTACACAACTCAGCGTCAAAAAAGCAAATAACCTAATAAAAAAAGGGCAGAAGACCTAAACAGGCATTTCTCCAAAGGAGACATACAGATGGCCTAGGGCACACGGCGAGATGGTCAACATCGCTCGTTATTAGAGAAACGCAGATCTTAGCTACTATGAGGTGCCACCTCACATAGGGCAGAATGTCCATCATCAGAAAGTCTACAAACAATAAATGCTGGAGAGGGTGTCGAGAAATGGGAGCTCCCCCTACACTACTGATGGGAATGTAAACTGCTGCATCCACTATGGAAAATAGTTCTTTAAAAAACTAACAATTACCCAGCAATCCTATTTCTGGGTATATATCTAGAAAAGACAAAAACTAAAATTTGAAATGATCCACACACACACACACACTGGAATATGACTCAGCCATAAAAAAGAGCGGTGCCATTTACAGCAATGTGGATGGACCTAGAGATACATAAAGTGACATCTCAACAGAGAAAGACAAATACAATATTTCTTATGGAATCTAAAAGGATACAAATGAGCTTATTTACAAAACAGACTCAGAAATAGAAAAAAAATCCTGATTATCAAGGGGAAAGGTAAGGGAGGGATATATTAGGAATTTGAGATTAACAGATACACAGCACTACATCAACATCATGTCTGACTCTTTGCAACCCCACGAACTGTAGCCTGCCAGGCTCCTCTGTCCATGGAATCTTCCCGGCAAGAATACTGGAGTGGGTTGCCATTTCCTCCTCCAGGGGATCTTTCCGACCCAGGGATTGAACCTGCATCTCTTGTGTCTCCTGCATTGACAGGTGAATTCTTCACCACTGTGCCACCTGGGAAGCCCCACTATATCAACATATAAAACAGATAAAGAGGCCTTCCCTGGTGGCTCAGTGGTAAAGAATCCACCTGCCAATGCAGTAGACACGGGTTCGATGGTTCGATCCCTGATCCAGGAAGACCACACGTGCTGCGGGGCAACTAAGCCTGAGTGCCGCTATTGAGCCTGTGCCCTAGAGTCCAGGAGCTGCAACCGCAGAGCCCGCATGCTGCAACCTACCGAAGCCGGTTGCCCTAGAGCCTGTGCGCTGCAATAGAAGCCGCTGCAATGAGGAGCCTGCACACTGCAATTAGAGAGTAGCCCTCACCTGCTGCAGCTAGAGAAAAGCCCATGCAACAGTAAAGACCCAGCACAGCCAAAGAGAAATGAAATTAAAAAGACATAAACAACAAGGACCCACTACACAGCACAGGAACTAAACCCTTTGGTACCTTGTCATAACCTATAATGGAAAAGAATCTGAAAAATGTGTGTGTGTAAAATGGAATCACTGCTGTATACCTGGAACACTGTAAATCCACTACACTTCAACTTAAAAAGTCAACTAATGCCAAACGAGGACACAGATTAGGTGTATTTTTCTAAGGTCACACAGCTTGTTAATGATACAGCCAGGATGTGAAACTAGGTTTCTGTCACTTCAAAGCGCAATCCCTTTTTTTTCAGACTTTATTCTGTTTCACCCTACAGCTCTTCTGACTCAGACACTGTATCTGAACAGGTAAAATAATGACCAATGTTAATATTTAAAAACAAAAATGAAATGATAGTGACAAAAAGTAACAAAACATGGTGAAGTATGGTTTTAAAAAGGTATTGATTTTATTTAAAAAAGAAAGAAAAAAAAGGAATACAAAAGATAACACATGCATCTCCTAAGGGAATCCTGGGATGCCGGGTTTCCCACAGAGTCCAGCTGTCTGGCGGGGCTGAGGCTGACCTGAGCCCAAGCTGCTTCCCTCTCCTGCTGGGGGATCACACGCCTTCCTCTGCTCACATCCATAAATCCCAGCAGAATCTTCTAACTATGGCCACTCTAGAAAGAAGGCTGTGTCCCTCTGAGATGCCCCGTTCTAAGCTCGCTCAGGAAAGCTCTCTGGTTTATGCAGATTTTGGCCTCTAATCTAAGAGGCCTTAAGGCCTGCCTAGTTGTTTTTCAGCAAAGCTTCTATTTCTCCTAAGTAAAACAGGAGGGAAGCAGAAGGCTCTAGTTGGGATGCAGGTTCCTCCCACCCCACTGGAGCCCGGCTGCTCTTGGGGAGAGTTTGGATACATTCAGGATTTAAACATTCAAATATGCAACCCAGTTACATAACATACTGATGTACAGTGTGGCTATTATTATTACCGCTGGCGTCTTCACGGTGCAATGTTGCTGTGCCATGTATAGGCTGGTCCCCTGCTGATGACTAGGGACCAGCTAGCCCAGGGCCGCTGCGGTGGGTGCTACAGGGCTTGCACTGTCCTCCCTGTTCTCCTCTCCTCCTGGGGCAGGAAGGCATTCTCGTCCTGCTGTCTTTGCTGGTCTCCTATGAGCCTGTACCCAAGGCAGAAAGAGGCCTGCTTCCTTTCGAACACTGCTGCCTCCCACTCAGTACAGTCAGCCAAGATGTCCTTCAAGTCCCTCAGAGACCCAGGGCTTTCCTGACAGGATGTACTGATCTTTCATTGTTCTGAGGACTCCATCTTTGTGACTCCAAGACACTTACAGAGTGCCTGGTTCTCAGGAAATGCTTGAAAAACAAAAATATATATTTCTGATCTATACACGTGTGTATGTATGTACATACACATATTTATATGCTTATTTCTGGTATTTTTCTAGAGAGCAATTGAAGTAAAATATCTTAGGCTTTCCTAGCGTATCTTGGTTTACCAGTGCTTTAACAACAGCATTGGTACTAAAATGATTAACAGACCTAATAACAGTCATCATTTATTGAGTGCTTTACCTGCATTATTTAATTCTCATGACAACCAACTGGGGAAGATATTATTTTGATTTTATCAAGATGAATTATGAACAAAGCTAGTGGAGGTGATGGAATTCCAGCTGAGCTATTAAAAATCCTAAAAGATGATGCTGTTAAAGTGCTGCACTCAACATGACAGCAAATTTGGAAAACTCAGCAGTGGCCGCAGGACTGGAAAAGGTCAATTTTCATTCCAGTGCCAAAGAAGGGCAATACCAAAGAATGTTCAAACTACCATACAATTGCCCTCATTTCACACACTAGCAAAGTTACGCTCAAAATCTTTCAAACTAGGCTTCAGCAGTATGTGAACTAAGAAACTTCTATATGTACAAGCTGGATTTAGAAAAGGCAGAGGAACTAGAGATCAAATTGCCAATATTCGTTGGATCATAGAGAAAGCAAGGGAATTCCAGAAAAACATCTGCTTCATTGACTACACTAAAGCCCTTGACTGCATGGACCACAACAAACAAGTGGGAAATTCTTTAAGAGATGGGAATACCAGACCACCTTACCTCTCCCCTGAGAAACCTGTATGAAGGTCAAGAAGCGACAGTTAGAACTGGACATGGAATAACTGACTGGTTCAAACTTAAGAAAGGAATATGACAAGGCTGTATATTGACATCCTGTTTATTTAATGTATACTTTTGATGAGGGTGAAAGAGGAGAATGAAAAAGCTGGCTTAAAACTCAATATTCAAAAAACTAAGATCATTGCATCCAGTCCCATTACTTCATGGCGAACAGATAGGGGAAAAGTGGAAACAGTGACAGATTTTATTTTCTTGGGCTCAGAAATCAGTGTGGATTGGTGACTGCAACCATGAAATTAAAACACTTGCTCCTTGGAAGGAAAGCTATGACAAACCTAGACAGTGTATTAAAAAGCAGAGACATCACTTTGCCGACAAAGGTCCATACAGTCAAAGCTATGGTTTTTCCAGTAATCATGTATGGATGTGAGAGTTGGACCATAAGGAAAGCTGAGTGCCGAAGAATTTCAATTTGTAGGGCTGGAGTGCTAGAGAAGGCTCTTGAGAGTCTCTTGGACAGCAGGGAGATCAAACCAGTCAATCCTAAAGGAAATCAACCCTGAATATTCATTGGAAGGACTGATGGTGAAGCTCCAATACTTTGGCCATCTGATGCGAAGAGCTGACTCACTGGAAAAGACCCTGATGCTGGGAAAGACTGAGGGCAGGAGGAGAAGGGGGCAACAGAGGATAAGAAGGCTGGATGGCATCACCAACTCAATGGACATGAGTCTGAGCAAGCTCCAGGAAGTAGTGAGGGACAGGGAACCCTGGCGTCTGCATCCATGGAGTTGCAAAGAGCTGGATATGACTTAGCAACTGAACAACATCTGTGGCTTAGAAAATTTACATATTGAATTGCACAAAGTTTGGAGGTTTTTCCATAAGATCTTACAGAAAAGCCAGAATGAACTTTTTGGCCAACCCAATACCTTGCATACAGGGTCACACAGCTAGCAAGCGGCAGAGCTGGGTCACCCAAGTGTTGGAAGCAAGTCCAATACTCTTTCCATAACTAGCTTGTAGAATGGGTGATATTTAACTACACAGAAACTCAGGATTATCTTTGTTGAAGCTTTGAATTGGATTCATGTCCTGCTATCAAAAAAAGCCAACATAAAACTCTGGGATGGCAGAGATGAGCTGAATGATGACCGTAAGACACGTACCTGACACGTGGAGTGGATCGAGACCTCTGACAAGCAATCTGTCTAGTGGAATGGGCTGGTCAATTACCGTACATGAACCCCCTTCTCTGATTACTGTTTGCAGCTCAGCAGTGAGTGAAGGGCACATTAGACCAGGGTCTGAGCCTCCGAGTTTCTGAAATTTAGGAGGAAAATAAGGCAAAAAATAGGAAATAAATACTGACACACATACTTACAGCACATCCTTAAATAAACTGATTTTTAAAAACAATTGTTTGAAATCCAGCTTACTACTCTTTTAGGATCTTGAAAGCATTTCCCAAAGTACACAGTGATTTAAAACACAGTGTTTCTGAGCCCTAAGTTTAATCACCTGAATAAATAAATGGTCACTTCCATAACTTGGAAACATTAAATCACCATCACATCACCAGAAAGATCTTTATTTCCAGTATTCCTCTGTAGTACTGAATTAAATGAATGAGAAAGAGGAGCCTCATCTGGGCCCACTCTATGAGATCTTACACTAAAGTCTAAATAAATAGATTCCATGCTTTATGATTTATAAATAGCTGAAATTGTTTTGAATATATATGCTAAATTAAAAGAAAAAGGATGTCAAAAATTGTGATGTACATGAAGCAATTTGTGCATTAAATAGCAAAGAGAAATTAAAACACAACATTATTTCTTTTTCCAAAAAAATAAATGACACCTGATGTCTTCTCTGGGTGGTTATTTCTGCTCCTGTGAAGTCAATAAAATTCTCAGATTTATCAGACAGAAGAATTTAAAGGGGAATTTAAAACAGGTAACATTCCTTATTTTAGAATCAAGTTGTGAAGCATGGAAGCAGAATATTATAACATGGTCAGTAATGAGTCAAGGGCTCTGATCTGTGCCATTATGTAAAGAGAAGGTAAGCTGTGCTTCATGTCAGGTTTTGGAAGGGGACAGAGATTTTTTTCAGGGCTTGACCTGTTCAGACATGCTAGTCTGGCAGCTAAAACCAGGAGGTCATCCAAGTTTTGAAACTGACTCTCAGTATCTCCAACAGCCACTCCCTTCCCAACCAATCAACTATTCACAGATTGATTAATGGGTATCTATTTTATTGCTTGTGAGCTAAGTCATTTCAGTTGTATCCAACTCTCAATGACCCTGTGGACCGCTCCTCTGTCCACAGGATTCTCCAGGCAAGAACACTGGAGTGAGTTGCCATGCCCTCCTCCAGGGGATCTTCCTGACCCAGGGGCTGAACCTGTGTCTCTTATGTCTCCTACACTGGCAGGCGGGTTCTTTACCACTAGCGCGTGGGAAACCCATCTTTTTCTATTGCGTATAGGCCCTTAAATTATTTAGTTTAACTAACCAACATGCCACTTTCCTGGTGGCTCAGCGGTAAAGAATCTGCCTGCTAATGCAGGAGACACAGGTTTGATCCCTGGGTCAGGAAGATACCCTGGAGAAGGAAATGGCAACCCAACTCCAGTATTCTTGCTTGGGAAATCCCAGGGACAGAGGAGCCTGGTGGGCTACAATCCATGGAGTCTCAGAAGAGTTGGACACGACATCGACTACAACAACAAACAACAGAAACCAACATGCCATCTAGAAGCTTAGAATATTAAAATATCCGGGAGATCTAGTCTCATGATCTTAACATCTGTGTAAGGCTAGCTATTGAGTAAAAGAGTGAGTGGGTTACAACATTAAGTATCTCTGGTGGCCAAGGAGAAACTGCAGCTCTTCCCACCTCTAAGGGCTGCAGAAAAGGCCCCTTCCTGAAAGCACTTGCATCAGTCAGGGGACAGACTGTGAAATGGGAAAGTGGTGGATCATGAGACCCGGGGCTTAATGGGGAGTAGCGACAACAGTACTAACAATTAATACCTAAAGAGAAAAATCCCTAGTCTTAGAAGAGACTTTGTGGCTCTAGCCCTTGGTGACTCTCTTTTTCCCAAGATGCCAACTGTACATCTGTTTGGCATCTGCAGTTCTTAATTACAGGTAGACTCTGAGAGACCGGGGCCCCTTCCCACGTGCAGCTCCCTACATCATCCCTTCTCAGGAAGGAGGTGCCCTTTCAAACCAGAATGCATTTGGCAGCATTTGGTTTCAAGAGGCGCCCTGCTCCGACAGCTTTCACTGTGGTGGACAATGTGGATGAGGAAACGGCTGATGTGGACAAAAGGATCTTCATTTCTTTTGTGGAGGCTGGCCAGGCATAAAGTCCTCTGGCTTCTGGGACTCACCTCAAAAGTATATGGGCTTGAGTCATTCTAAAACTACACACACCCTTTGGCATCCTTATGAAATGGGGCTTGCTTTTGTTACTGATGTTTTTCAGTTCAGACCTCTATGATGGAAAAAGCCAGTATTTTTAAATGCCTCCATTTTATGGAGGATAAAGTCCGATTTGAAGTACATGAATTTTTTCTCTTTTTAACAACTTATTCAGAAATATTTTTATAAACTCATTCAACAGACTTATTTAGAAAACAACAGACTTTTACCTTTTTGTTGCGCTTAGTTTTCGTAACTAAGAGGAAATCATCAAAGAGAAACAGATAAACATCTAGGAATCTTGTGCTTTCTGAGGAAAGAAAGAAGATGAAATTGGGGCTGGAAATAGCAAGCAAGTTTTTTTTTTTCTTTTTAAATCAAAGAAACCCTTTAGAAAACAACATAGAACAGGGATCTGGGTGCAGGAGGCTCAGGACTCAGGGGGCTCCAATCACGTGGGTCAGAAAATTGCATTACAACTGAGCTGATTTCTCCCTAAAGCAGAGACCTGGTGTGAGCTCACACTTCCAACTTTAAAGATACTAGTGATGCATTTCATGTGGATCTAAGATAACCTGGGTGATATCTGTAGTGGTTTCAGCTAAGCCTAGGACACATCTGTTGATCAACAGGACACCAGCATTTTTGCCTTCTGACTCATCTGGCTGTCACTGGCAAAGGGAAACATTACTAGAGAAAAGGCACTTTGTCATTGCCGTGGAACTGCATAGCCCCTCAATTCTTTGCGGAAGCCCCAACCCCCATTGTGTACTCAGAATAAGGAACTAATTAAGGTCAGATGAAGGCTTAAGGGAGGACCCCAGTCTGGCAGGGTGAATGTCATCCAAGACACACCAAGGCACGCGCGGGCTCTCTCTGCCACGTATGGACGCTGAGAAAGCTGGAAAGAGCGCTCACCAGGAACCACATTAGCAGGCAACTTGATCTTAGACTTCCAGCCTCCAGCACTGTGAGAAATCAACGTCTCCTGTTTAAGCCACCCAGCCGGTGGCATTTTGTTATGGCAGCCCTAGCTGATTAAGAGAGTCATTAAAACAATTTGTTTCTCAAGTTTTGCAATGTGTCTATACACGTTTAAAGTCTTCATGTAGCTTTATATTCACAACCTTTTCTTAATTTCACTTTTGATGATAACTAAAGGCAAATAGGCTTTTCTGCTTTTCCCTAAGAAGGAGACAGCAGTAGAAAAGAAAAATATTAGAGAGATCGCTCCCCTTCTGGATTTAACTCTATCCCTTAGAAATTAGAAAAAGAAATGGTTAAATTTAAATGATTTTAGAGGAAAGGGTAGTCCTTTCAGAGGGTGATGTGACGGCACTTGAAATATACAAAAAATCAAGTAAATATTTTTTATTATTCTATTTGTTTATATTATTCTAGAAGTTCTTTCTTATATACCCTGGAAATACAATGTCTAAGGTTAAATTAATAGATACAATATCTAACACTCCCCTTCTTTAAGTTTAGAGGAAAGATACTTCCTATATTTGTCCAGAAGAGAAATTAGATATTTTATTCAATCTTGAATTATCCTTGAATATTTTTTAGGTGTTTTCCATCTCTACTAGAAACTCCTTTTGGCAAAATGGGCTGTGGAAAAGACTGCCGGTGGTCTCTCAAAAACAATTCTTATTTTGTAGTCATGAAATTTCCAAGTTTTAGTTGTGAACAAATACATGCGCCAGCTTTCCTTGTAGCTGAATGTGACCAAGTGACTAAATTCTGACCAATGGGATATGAATTAGAATGCAGGCAGAATTTAGTCACTTGGTCACATTCAGCTACAAGGAAAGCTGGCGCATGTATTTCCAAGCAGCCAACAAACACTGAGCACCACGGTGCATCAATGATTAAGGCAGAATCTTGCCTTCTAAGAGCTTTAATAAAAGCTTTAATTTAATAAAAGCAGACACATAATAAACACAGACAAGATTTGAGATGAATTCAAGAACTGACAGTGCTAAAGTAAATATGGGATTATGAAAAAGGATGACTAAAGAGGGACACTGTAGGCCTAGAGTATTCATATTTACTATCCCAGGAGTCTGAAGCTGTGGGTAACACCAGTTCTGAGGCTTACTAACTTGTGCGGTTCTGACTCGGTTAGGTCTTCCTCTCACAGAGCCTGAACTGTGGGGTTCTCATCACACTGCTGGGCTTCCCTGGTGGCTCAGCTGCTAAAGAATCCGCCTGCAATGTGAGAGACCTGGGTTCGATCCCTGGGTTGGGAAGATACCTGGGAGAAGGGAAAGGCTACCCACTCCAGTGCTCTGGTCTGGAGAATTCCATGGACTGTACAGTCCACGGGGTTGCAAAGAATCGGACGCGACTGAGCGGCTTTCACTTCGCTTCATCGCACCGCTAGGGGACGGAGCAGCACCACCGACTCGCCCCAGTTCTGCAGCAGCAGGAACAATGCTCTCTAGGTACCACAGCTAGCTACTCAGCCATCATACTGGCCTGAACGTCACTCATTTTTCTATTTAGGAACTCCAATCTGTGGGGAGCAGTGCATTTGTGAAGGTTATGTGCCGGCATGAATTCCAATGGGAAGCTGGTTAAACTTCTCAAGTTACAAAAACTTGTACCTTCTGGGAATGAGAAAATGCATTTATTTAATCTTAACACCACAGTTTTTAGGGCTAGAAGAAATTCTGAAATGTATTAGTAGTAGGTATCACTGTTATCATTGTTATTACCATTGTCATCACCAACATTTACAGAAGAGATTAAGGAAATTTAAACAATTTCCCCAAAGCCCACCATTGGTGCTAAAGCCCCTAAGTCTTGGTCCAGTGCTTTGCCCATTCAAAACAATATCCTATTTCTTCTAATATTATTACCCCCACCACACTTCCTTGCCAGCTCTGAGTCAAAGTCCCAGTGACTAAATTTGGTATGATGACACCTCCCCCTCTGATGAAACCTGACTAACAGCATATACTGTTAGGCAGGAGCCTGGTGTTACTGATATTTACACAGGTCTTCCTTTTCGATCCACACCCATTTCTAACATTTTAGGATAGGCTAGTGCAACTCACTGTGTTGGGGAAGTTGGTGGACACAGGGAAGAGGTGAAATAAAATCTCTGATAATTCCAGGCGGAGGCCAAATTTTGGAGGGAAAGTCATAAGACTGTACACAGAACTGTGTTTCGCTTCCTTACTTTAGGTTTTGGTTGGATTTGGCTTTGTCACAATGATCTAGTTATTTCTGAAATTGTAAATGACATTAAAGAAGGTGTAAAACTGTTATCTCCTCAAAGGCAAGTGGGGGCAGGGGCGTCTGCAGGTGGAGAATGGTTGGAAAACAAAGGCCCAGGCTCTTCCCACCTCACCTGCTTCGCTGTGGAGCCTTCAGGTTGGTCTCTCTGCTTTGTCTCCTCCAGCCACTTTGCATACTGCTTTTTGGAGCTCATTCTTCAATAATTTTTAACCTTATGTCCCTGCGTGAGGACTCAGTGGCTTCCTGCTCTCTGCAGTTTCCTTGCTGGATCCCTGTGGCTTCCAAGGCAGTCGCTAAAATTCTGGAAGCCAGCTAGGCTGAGGCAGCCTGTTGGCTTGGGTCTGAATGTGGCCATTAACTTGCCAAGTGCCCTGAATGTGTTATGGAACTTCCCTGTATTTGTCCTGTGATATGGGATTAAATGTAACTTCTCTGCATAACTCACTGGCAGGAGAAAATGCACGCAAAACTCCTTTGCTGTGAAACATTGGGCGTGTCTATCTTCCTGAGTGGGCAGGGGTTATGTCCCAAGCTGACATCTAACACTATCTTGAAAACAGAGCAGGTTCTCAACAGATGTGTACTGAATAAGGACTTACTGCCCAGCACCCCCTGCCGACAAGATCTCAGATGGCTATAAACATGCAATCCCACATCCCTCAGGGCTTCATACACTGTGGGTGCTCAATCGAGATTTTGTGAAGCAATGAATCAATGAATGAAAGCAAATCTTACTTCAGCTGGGCAGCCCTTTCTGATCATGATATTGACTGAGCGCTGACTCTCTACCAACTATTCTTTCAAGAGCTACCAACATCCATTAGCTCACTGAAATCCTCACAGCAAAGAGGGGAAACTGCAGCGTGGGGAGAATGCTGACCAAGGCCCCAGGTCACAGAGGCAGCAGAGGTGGAGCTGGGAAGGGAGCCTGGCAGCTCGGGCACACCCTCCTAACCATGGGGGAGCCTCCTCGTTCAGGCGGCCTCTGTCTCCAAGCCTTTTCTCGTGCTGTGCTTTTCATTTGGGATGTCCTTCCACTGACCTAACATCCTTCTATTCTTCACCAGAGACCCCCTCCAGTCCCACGGGCCACAGGGAGCCCTTCGGGGGTACTCCAGCATTGGGCTCGCTTTCGGATTCAGACTGCAGGGCTGCTTACTGTGGCAGAGCTTCTCAACTCGAGGGAAAGGCTTATCCAGAATAGTAATTCTCTATCCTCCAATCCTGTGCAGCACAAAGTGTGTTATATAACAGATTCTCAGTCAACACTGACAGTCTGACTGTCCAACTTAGTGAGGGTGGGAACAGCTGATGCCGAGTGTTTACCAGATTCCAGACCTTGAGCTTGAAGATGGAATATGGCAGCCCACTCCAGTATTCTTGCCTGGAAAATCCCACTGACAGAGGAGCCTAGCAGGCTACAGTCCATGAGGTCGCAAGAGTCGGACACAACTTAGCGACCACCACCACCACCAGATCTTGAGCTAAGCTCTTCACTTGGACTTCAGTCTTATAAGATACACAGTTGCCCCATTTTAGAGTCACCTTGTGGTCTGATCAAGCTGGAGTCTGTGTGACTCCACAGGATGCTCTCTGATTCACATCTGCTGTCACCTTGGCACAAGCAAATGCAATTCCTGCCACCCTTCTATTAGCCACAGTTGGACAAGTTACAAGGTAGCAAGGATGTTGGGTTTGTAAAGGAAGCAGTTATTTACCTGCAAGAGTCAGTTTTCCTTCATAGAGAAGGTGTCTGTTGGTTGGTGACAGGATGTTTTCTGCCATGTGTTCTTTAAAAATGTGTTTCAGGCACTGGGAAAACAAGAGAGACAATCAAAGAGATGTTAGTGATGAGAAGACAGCGCATTCCAGGAGCTGCGGCAATGCGACCCTGTCTACAAAGCTGGAGACATTTGGAAATGCCAGTAAGTGGGCATGCGGCTGGGGAAGAATGGGCAAACCTCTCAGAAGGACCAGCCTGGGAACGGCGTGATGAGTCCAGCCGCCCCACCACACACAATGCCATGTGGATGAAGGCTTTACATCTGCGAGACTTACAATTCTGGTGGGCAGCTGGGGACTATGTAATAAGATTAGCGTACTTCACTCAAATGCCAAACTTCTGGCAAGGGATGTATGTTCTAACTGACCCCTTTTGTACCTCTGGAATGAAAAACCTTTTATCTCGATCCCAAAGTGGAGGCCACACTACAATCTCCTGTAGATGTCTGAACTTCTGAAAATTGTCAAGCCACTTCACTTTTCCTTCAAGATCCTCTAAAAGACAAGACACATACAATATATTTTTAAATGTATGAGACATTACAGCATAAAATTTAACCAAGATCCATAGAAATCATTCAGACACTGAACCCCTGGAGGTTCATTTAACATTATTTCTCACTGTTTGAACACCTTAGAAAAACTCACTAATTTGAAATCAGCCTCTTGCAGAGAATATGAAGCTGAACTAATTCAGTAAATTATAAACGTGCATTTTTATTTCAATAATACTAATAATGCCCCTGGTAGCTCTCTCATACTCTCTGCATCATACAGCTGATTATAGGAAGGAAAAAAATCAGACTAACAAGGACAAGCATATCTTGGTCTTAATCATAAAACACACATTCCCTTTATGGTAAAGTTGATTATGTCTTTTGGTAAGAATGTGTTTTTTCTTCAAAGTTTAGTTTGAAGAAAAGTTCTTGTCAAAGAACTTTTGAAAACAAAGAAAAGTTTTCTTCAAAGTTCTTCAAATACTAGTTTCCCAGTATTTTTAATAACATATTGCTATTGAGGTTTTGAAATGAGTTTTGAAAATATGGAGGGCAAGTCGTAGACCCATAGAATCAATGGTTAGGGGAATCTTTGAGAATTCACTATCTTTAAGCTCATAAACTTAGAGGAAGGCCACAGGGATCTCTTTCCTCAACAATGAAAATTCAGATTTTGTTGAGAAATTCCTGGAAGAGATGCTATCTTCCTCACAAACCTATCAAAATGAGTAATAATCTTAAAAATTACTTTAAAATTTAAAAAAGTCTGTTTTTAACTGAATTTCCTGTCAATCAATTTGATAAGTTTAATTCTAGTTCATTGGGTAGGTCATTAGAGAATTTGAACAAAAACTTTTAAAAAAGGGGAAAAAACTCCTAATTGAGTGGTCATTTTACTTTTAAATATGAAAAGAAAAAATATATCATTTCTGTACAGCTGGTAATTATCAATTTGAATTGTTCCTTTTTGATGCTCCCTAGGAAATCTTTTATGGACACCTATCATGGATTTCTTTATTTGGATTTGACTACACATAGCTACCCAAATAGACTTAAATTATTACAGGGCTTGCTCTTTTATCCCCTAATTTCAGTTCTAAATATTGCAGTTGGCATTATATTTAGATTGGCCCTCGATTTCAGTGACCTAAAAAAAAAATGACGGTGGTACTTTATCCTCCGGAAAGGCTTTTCATGCTGTTTACTTCCATTTGCTTTGTGTGTGGGCTCAGTGTGGATGTTAAAAACAAAGCGCCTTCATCATCTGGGAAGTAGAAGTTTTCCTGCCTGAACTCACATCTGAAAACCTTGGAGACGGAGCCAGGGCTTGCGTGACCCCTTAGGAGTTAGGAGTTCTCACATGGTTGGCCAGGATGTGAGTGGAGCCCATTGTTTTGGGTGTGTTTGATTTACATTGCAAATTCAAAGTCAAATCCACATTTCCGAGAGCCAGTGACCTCAAGCCGATGGAATTACCTCCTAGGATGGAAGCCCAGCTGGTTCCCAGGAGCCACAGGGCCCCCCAACTCTTTGACTAAAGCTGACACTGGAGCTCTGGGTCCCTCATCTCAGGGACTTACGGATTGCCTTTTCCACCTTTTCCTTGATGGAGTAGATCATGATTTTCTCCGTAGAGTCTGTACTCCTTTTCCAGATATTCTTCAGCAACAAGGGGTATCGAGTCAGCCTGTGCAGCGGGGCCACGAGCAGCTCAGGCAGGTGAAGGCGCCTGCACTGGTCATGTTGCTCACACCACTGGGGAAGGCAAAACCAGGCCTGTCAGAACACTGCTTCTCCTACTGGGGCACACTGAGGAATCTGGACACAAGCAAACCTTAGGAGATCTCACTCAGTACTGACAGCACACCTGTGAGCTTGCTGGGAAAAAGTGTAAGGACTGAATATTCATTGGAAGGACTAGATCTTGCTTTTGAAAATCCCATATTAAACCGTCTTAGCAAGCATTTATCTACTAGTACTGAATTCAGAATCTCAAATGGGTTTATTTTTTTGCAATGTGCTTACGAAGTATTATACACACATTCCAGCCTTGTTCACCCTTCTGACCGACTGTGGTTTTCCCTTTTCCTCCTCCTGGGCCCTCGGGGTTGATTTCTGGGTTTGCCAGCTCTGCTTCCTCCTTTGCTGCAGTGCAGTTAGGAAAACTGAGAATCAACACTGGATGGGGAGGAAGGAAAAGGAAGGAGTCTTGCTTGTTGGGTGAGTTCCTTAACTCGCCTCTGTTGGAGGGAATCAGGATAATGAGAAAATGAAGGTGAAGAGGCTAAACTGATCTACATCATATAGAAGAGAGATGAGAAGAAAAAAGACACAGACGGTTGTCAACAGGGAGAGTTTGTTCAAGGAGGCGGCTGCCAGGTGTACATGCAATGGGGAAGACATGAAAGGAAATTTTAGTAAGTACTGCTACAAGTCAGGAGAAGGCAATGGCACCCCACTCCAGTACTGTTGCCTGGAAAATCCCATGGATGGAGGAGCCTGGTAGGCTGCAGTCCATGAGGTCGCTAAGAGTCAGACACGACTAGGTGACTTCACTTTCACTTTCCACTTTCATGCATTGGAGAAGGAAATGGCAACCCACTCCAGTGTTCTTGCCTGGAGAATCCCATGGACGGAGAAGCCCGGTAGGCTGCAGTCCATGGGGTCGCACAGAGTCGGACACCACTGAAGCGACTTGGCAGGCAGCTACAAGTCAGGCCTTACAAATGGCTGAGACAAGAAGTGAAAGGCAAAGGAGAAAAGGAATGCAGAGCTCCAAAGAACAGCAAGGAGAGATAACAGTCTTCCTAAGTGAACAATGAAAAGAAATAGAGGAAAACAACAGAATGGGAAAAGACTAGAGATCTCTTTAAGAAAACCAGAGATACCAAGGGAACATTTCATGCAAAGATAGTAACAATAAAGGACAGAAACAGTATGGGACCTAACGGAAGCTGAAGATAGTAAGAGGTAGTAAGAATACACAGAAGAACTGTATCAAAAAGGTCTTAATGACCCAAATAATCAAGATGGTGTGATCACTAACCTACAGCTAGACATTCTGGAGTGTGAAGTCAAGTGGGCCTTAGGAAGCATTACTAGGAACAAAGCTCGTGGAGGTGATAGAATTCTGGCTGAACTACTTAGAATCCCAAAAGATGATGTTGTAAAAGAGCTGCACTCAATATGACAGCAAATTTGGAAAACTCAGCAGTGGCTGCATGACTGAAAAAGGTGTTTTATTCCAATTCCAAAGAAAGGCAATGCCAATGAATGTTCAAAGTACTGCACAATTGCACTCATTTCACATGCTAGCAAGGTAATGCTCAAAATCCTTCAAGCTAGGCTTCAATAGTACATGAACCAAGAACTTCCAGATGCTAAAGCTGGATTCGGAAAAGGCAGAGGAACCAGAGATCAAATTGCCAACATTTGTTAGATCATAGAGAAAGCAAAGGAATTCCAGAAAAACATCTACTTCTGGTTCATTGACTACACTAAAGCCTTTAACTGTGTTGATCACAGCAAACTGGAAAATTCTTAAAGAAATGGGAATACCAGACCACCTTACTTGCCTCCTGAGAAACCTATATGCAGGTCAAGAAGCAACAGTTAGAACCAGACATGGAATAATGGATTGGTTCAAAGCTGGGAAAGGAGTACATCAAGGCTGTATATTGTCACTCTGCTTGTTTAACTTCTATGCAGAGCACATTATGAGAAATGCTCGGCTGGATAAATCACAAGCTGGAATCAAGACTGCCAGGACAAATATTAATAATCTCAGATATGCAGATGACACCACCTTAATGGCAGAAAGTGAAGAGGAACTAAAGAGCTTTTTGGTGAAAGTAAAAGAGGAGAGTGAAGAAGTTGGCTTAAAACTTAACATTCAAAAAACGAAGATCAATGGCATCCTGTCCTATCACTTCATGGCAAACAGGTGGGGAAAAAATGGAAACAGTGACAGACTATTTTCCTGGGTTCCAAAGTCACTGTGATGGTGACTGCAGCCATGAAATTAAAAGATGCTTGTTCCTAGGGAAAAAATGCTATGATAAACCTAGACAGCGGGTTAAAAAGCAGAGACATCACTTTGTTGACAAAGGTCCATATGGTCAGAGCTGTGGTTTTTCCAGTAGTCATGTACAGATGTGAGAGCTGGACCATAAAGAAGGCTGAGCACCCAAGAATTGATGCTTTTGAGCTGTGGTGTTGGAGAAGACTCTTGAGAGTCCCTTGGACAAGAAGGGGATCCAACCAGTCAATCCTAAAAGAAATAAACTCTGAACATTCATTGGAAGGACTGATGCTGATGCTGAAGTGCCAATACTTTGGCCACCTGATGCAAAGGGCTGACTCACTGAAAAAGAACCTGATGCTGGGAAAGATTGAAGGCAGGAGAAGAAGGGGACGACAGAGGATGAGATGGTTGGATGGCATCATCGACTCAACGGACATGATTTGAGCAAACTTTGGGAGATAGTGAAGGAGGGGGAAGCCGGCATGCTGCAGTCCATGGGGTTGTGAAGAACTGGACACAGCTTAGTGACAACAAGAACACGCGTGAAAGCCACAGCCACTACCCACCACCCCATTTTGCTGGCTCCATTCTTTTCTTTGGAAGAGAGCGCTTTCTCTTTTTTCCCCTCTCTTCCCTTCTCCAACTTTCCCCCTTTTCTCTCCTAGCCTCAAGCTTTGCAATTGTCCTTGTCTTCCATACCCTCCTACCCTAACAGCTATATCACATTTCTTCTAAAAACTTCCAGGACTCTTCTTTACGGGAATTCTGCCATGCATGATCTTTCCCACTTCCCCACCTACAGATGGCAGGCAGGTCAGAAAAGTGAGGCCAGAGGGGCACAGAGGACGGAGCTCTAGGGGCCAGGCTTTAAGGCTGAGGGACCACCTCCCCTCCCTGCACCTCAGACTCCTCTTCTATAAAATGGGAGCAGGTATTAGATGACTTCCTAGTTTTCATCCAGCTCAAAATGATTGTGATCCTCACTGGGGTTGAAGGAATGAAGGAAGCAGAGACTGCAGCCACCAAAGAGCTAGGAACAGAAGGAGTGGAGGAAAGAGGTGTGGGAAGGCCGTCGTCATCTGTGGCCTTCAGTTTAGTTCAGTTGCTCTGTCGTGTCCAACTCTTTGTGACCCCATGGACTGCAGCACGCCAGGCCTCCCCGTCCATCACCAACTCCCAGAGATTTAGTGGCTGATTTCTGTGCTGAGTCACTGGCAGCAGCATTCCAGCACTACCTGCTGGTCCTCGTGGGAAGCTGGGGAGCTCCAGTAATTCATTTCTCATCAGCAGTGAGGGATTCCCTTAAAACACACAGCCCCGGGTCACTGCTCCAAATTTCTATGCCGTGGGCAACAGTTCTGGTGGCCAGCACCCACTGGTGTTCAGGGTAAATAGAAAAGCACTGAATCTCCCTCAGATAGCAATCAGAAAAGAAATACCAGTGGTAAATAATTTAGACAAAAATCCAGGCAGAGATACACAAAATATTTATAGTGTTTTGAAAGGTCTCAGAAGAGTGAAAAAAAGAAAAGACATTTGATGATTTAAAAGTGAACCTATAACTTTTTCTTCCATTTCTCTGTTGGCTTTACTTTTCATGTCTATTAGGGAAAGAAAAGAAACTCTGTCATGAGAAATGGGATATAAAAGTCCTTTTCCTGGATGGGTCTAGATGAGTGGAATCTGCTTCAGCTTGATAATAAATAAATTTGTATATAGTTGGAAGATCAAGATCGTGGAATAGAAGGACACAGACCTCGCTAACTCCCACAAGTACATAAGAAATACATCTACACGTGTACCAGTTCTCACAGAATACCTACTGAAATTGCTGGCGGAAGAGCTCATACAAGAAAACTGCCAGGAAGATCACCATGCAACAAGGGAGGATGGGATGGGACCTGTACTCCTGGGAGGGAGCTGCGAAAGAGGAAAGGTTCCTTGCCCTAGGAACAAACTTTGCTGCATAGATCAGCCGGAACAGAACGGAAGCGTCAGAGGCTCAGAGAAGAGTGCAGCAATTGGCTTCAGCAGGCAGAAAAGAGAGACCAGCACACCTGGTCTTGGCCACCTTGCTGCACTCCCCAGCTCCATGCATGTGTCTGCGAGCGCGGGTCGGGGCTAGGTGCTGAATCTTGGGTTTCAGAGGACAGATCTGGGCAGAGGACTGGGGGTGGCCGTGCAGAGAAAGCCTGAAGGGGCCAGAGTGTGGACTGGGTGGCAACTGGGGCTGTGTGCGGGATGAAACTTGGATCTACTACAGAAGCCCTCTTGATAAGAAGCACCTGAAGGGAGAGGTGGGTCCACAGCAGAGCAGCCCCACAGAGTGCTCACAGTGGGCAGGGCTCTGTGAACACATGAGTGCCTGCTGTTGCCCCACACAGAGGTGGGGCTGAAATCTGAGCCTTATCAGACTTTGCAACTGTAGTGGATTTATGCTGCGGCCGGTGCCTTTGTAAGCTAAGTGACTGTGGGACATCCCAGCAGAGGACTGATGCTCCCATAGCTGGGGCAAATCCAGAGTCAGCAGCTGCGAGTTTTGTGGGTCCATGTACGTGGAGGTGGGGCCAGGGTCTGCACTCGTCCCGTAGCTCTGAGGGGGTCGAGGAGCATGACTATGGGCAGCTAAGAAAGGTCCTGGGGCCTGACTTCAGGGAATCTGTGCCTGCAGATCTGAGCTGGTGGCTTTACGAGCACAGCACTTGAGGGACATCCAGGCCAACAGCCTGCATTCCCATGGCTGAGGAGGAGGTGAGGGCCATGCCAACAACCGTGTACTCTGGAGGCACACACGGGGGTGACAGACACCATGGAGCGCACTTCAGTGGACAGCTCCTGATGAGGAATACTCATGGTTCCTCCCCCAGTGGTAATGCTCCAGGACTGCCGACCTCACACCGCAGTTCAGAAACAAGATGATCTGGGGGGCTTCTACTCCAACTGGGGAGCAGACTGTGCTCCCAACAAAGCTGTGACAACCACAGACCAAATAGGAGGCTCTGCTCAACTTCCAGCGCAGGCTCTGGTCACCACAAAAACAATCACACTCCCTGTGAAGGGGATAACAACCAGCATACAGGAGGAAAGAAACAGCAGGCACCCATACTAGATGCAGCCCTTGCACCAAAAATATTAAGGCTCAGACTACACAAGGATGCTCCTACATAAAAACAACTCTTCAAGACCATAGAAATTACTGTTTCTCCTAAATCCAGGGGCAAAGAAATAAAACTGAAACCAAGAAACAGAGGAACTATTTCCAAAAACAGGACAGGAGAAATCTCCAGTAAAACAGAATGCACTACCAGATTCTGAGTTCAAAAAGAAGATAAGGCTTCCTGGGTGGCTCAGTGGTGAAGAATTCACCTGCCAATGCAGGAGACATGGGTTTGATCCCTGATCTGGAGTCATGAAGCAACTACAGAGCCCACGTGCCACATGCTACCAAGCCCTCGTGCTGCAACTACCAAACCCACTTGCCCTTGGTAGAGCTTGTGTTCTGCAACAAGAGAAGCCACCACAATGAGAAGCCCACGCACCACAACTAGACACGAGCCTCTGGTCACGGCAATGAACTCAGCACAGCCAAAAAATCAGTACCGTTACGAAAAGAAAGCAACAACTAACAAATTAAGGAAGGGCATTGAGAGAAATGCAGATCACTTTAGCGAGGAACTACTAATAGAAACTACAAAGAGAAACCAATTAAAATGAGAAAATGTATATATGCTGAGATGAAGGCAAGCTAAAGGCAATAAATAACAAACTGAACAATGCAGGGTTTCCCTGATGGCTCAGCAGTAAAAGAATCTGCCTGCTGATGTAGGAGACATGGGTTTGATCCCTGATCCAGGGAGATTTCACATGCTGTGGATCAACCGAGCCTGTGTACCACAAGTAATGAGCCAGCGCTCTAGAGCCTGCACATCACGACTGCTGAGCCCACACACCTCTACCACGGAAGCCTGCATGCCCTAGAGCCCATGCTTCACAAGAGAAGCCACGGCAATGAGAAGTCCATGCACCACAACTGGAGGGCGGCCCCCACTCACCACAACTGGACAGAAGCCTGTGCAACAACACAGACTCAGCACAGCCATAAATAAATAAATGTATTTCAAAAACAATGTAGGGCAAATAACTGATCAATAAGACAGAATAGTAATGGAAATCAATCAGAAATGTAGACAGAAAGTCAAATGAAAACAAGAAAATACATGAGATTTATGGGATAATATAAAGTGAGCTGATCTACAATCTAACCTAACACTGGAAAGAAATAGAAAAAGAACAAATAAAGCCTAAAGTCAGCATAAGGAAGGAAATAATAAGAAGTCAGAGAGGAAGAAATAGAATAGAGATCAAAAAATAGAAAACAAAACAAAACCAATGAAACCAAGGCTGGTTTTTTGAAAGGGGAAACAAAATTGGGGCTTCCCTGGAGGCTCAGTGGTAAAGAATCTGCCTGCAATGCAGAAGATGTGGATCTGATCCCTGTTCAGGAAGACTCCCCTAGAGAAGAAAATGGCAACCCACTCCAGTATTCTTGCCTGGGAAATCCCATGGACAGAGGAGCCTGGAAGGCTATCGTCCACAGGGTGGCAAAAGAGTCAGACATGATTTAATGAGTAAAAGAACAGCGACGAAACAAAATTCACAAACTCTGGCCAGGTTCACCAAGAAGAAATGAAAGGACCAAAATAAAACAAGAAATGAAAGAGGAAGCACAATAACTGATTTTGCAGAAATACAAAAATCTGTGGGAGACTACTACAAAGAATTATATACCAACAAGCTGGACAACCTAGAAGAAATGGATAAGTTTTTAGGGACACACAGCCCACCAAAACAGAATCAAGAAGAGATAAATAATTTAAACAGATTGATCACTAGAAGTGAAATATAATCTCTAATAACAATAATAAAAAAGCTCTCAGACTTCCCTAATGGTCCAGTGGTTAAGAATCTGCCTGCTAATGCAGGGACATGAGTTTGAAACCTGGTCTGAGAAGATTCCACATGCCTCATGGCAATTAAGCCCATGCATGTTTGCTGAAACTAAAAAAAAAAAAAAAACACAACCCCCTGCAAACAAAAGTCTAAGATCCAATGAGTTTGCTGGGGAATCCTACCAAACATACAATGAACTTATACCAATCCTTTTCAAAGTCTTCTTTAAGACTGAAGAGTAGGGGATTTCCCAAAGTCATTCTATGAAGCTACCATCACTCTGATACCAAAACCAGGAAAAGACCATATGAAAAAAGAAAATTATAGGTCACTATCTTTGATGAATACAAATATAAAAATTCTCAACAAAATTCAGCAAACCAAATGCAACCGCAAGTAAAAAGGATAATAATATACACAATCAAGCTGGATTCAACCTAGAGTCACAAGGACAGTTCAACATAAGTAATACACCACATCAACAAAAGAAAAGACAAAAAAAACCCCATGATCATCTCAACAGATGCAGAAAAAGCATTGGATAAAATGTAACATCCATTTATTATTAAAAAAAAAAAACCCAAAAACTCTCCAGAAAGTGGGCACAGAGGAAACCTACCTCAACATAATAAAGGCCATATATTAACATTTGCAAAAGTGAAAAGCTGAAAGCATTTCCTCTAAGATCAGGAACAAGTCAAGGATGTCCATTCTTGCCACTTTTATTCAACCTTAGTTTTAGAAGTCCTAGCTAAGGTAATCAGAAAAGAAACAGAAATAAAAGGGATTCAAATTGGAAAAGAAGTAAAAATGTCACTGTTTGGAGATGACAGGATACAATATATAGAAAATGCTAAAGATGTTAGTTTCTCAATGAATTTGGTAAAACTGCAGGACACAAAATTAATACACAGAAATCTGTTGTATTTTCATAAACTAACAACAAAAGACCAGAAAGAGAAATTAGAGAAACAATCTCATTTACCATTGCATCAAAAAGAATAAAATACCTAGGAATAAACCTACCTAAAGAGCCAAAAGATCTGTATTCTGAAAACTATAAGATGCTGATATAAGAAATCAAAGATGACATAAACAGATGGAAAGATACACTGTGTTCTTGGATTGGAAGAAGCAATATTGTCAAAATGACTATATGACCCCAAAGCAATCTACAGATTCAGTGCAATCTCTATCAAACTACCAGTGGCGTTTTTTAATAGAACTAGAACAAAAACTTTTATAATTTGTATGGAAACACAAAAGATCCCAAATGGCCAAAACAATCTTGATACAGAAAAATGGAACTGGAAGAATCAGACTCCCTGACTGCAGACTATACTACAAAGCTACAGTCATCAAAACAGTATGGTACTGGCACAAAGACAAATACGTAGATTAATGCAGCATGATAGAAAGCCCAGAAATAAACCCATGCACCTATGGTCAATTACTCTTTGACAAAGGAGGCAAGAGTATACAATAGAGAAAACATAGTCTGTTCAGCAAATGGTGTTGGGGAAGCTGGACAGCTACATGTAAATCAATGAGGTTAGCACACTCCCTTACACCCTACACAAAAATAAACTTGAAATGGCTTAATGACTTAAATATAAGGGAAAAAAAAGTAAATATAAGACAGGACACCATAAAAATCCTAAAAGGGAACATAGGAAAAACATTCTTTGATATAAACTGTAACAATGTTTTCTTAGGTCAAGTCCCCCAAAGCAACAGAAATAAAAACAAAAATAAACCAATGGGACCTTATCAAACTTACAAGCTTTGATAACCAACAAGGTCCTACTGTGCAGCATAGGACACTATATTCAATATCTCATAATAAATTATAATAGAAAAGAATATGAAAAAGTATTATATATATGTAAAACTGAATCACTTTGCTGCACACCAGAAATACAACATTGTAAGTTAACTATATATAATAAGCAAAAAGTAAATTTACACATAAATCTTATAATTTATAAAATTATATTGATATAATTTATACATAAATCATTACAAATCCAATGTGTTCAGGGGAAGAGTGAAATGGATTGAGGGGCCCAAATAAAACCTTGTTCTCCTCATTAACCTGTCTTGGTGGGATGCGACCACGGTCTTGGACACCCATGATTCTTGGGAACTTGGGAAATCTACTTACGTCCTCTAAACCTCATCTGTGAAATGTGGATAACAAGAGTTGCCTTAACCGGGTGATGAGAGGTTTTAAGGAGACAATCCACACAGTGCTGACAACAATGCCTGACATGTCTTGAATATTCAGTCCACAGTAGATAGATTCGTCAGCAACTGCTAATCGAGCAAAGACTAGCAGAGAGACCTGGTACCAAGTTCCCAGGGTCTTGTTTTCTGACTTTTTTTAGCTGTGTTGGAGTGTCTTTTTTTGGGTGTCTTCATTACACTGTGTGGGCTTTCTCCAGTTGCGGCAAGCAGGGGCTAGTCTCTAGTTGCTGTGCATGGGCTTCTCATTGGGGTGGCTTCTCTTGTGGAGCATGGGCTCCAGGGAGCTTGGGCTTAGTTGCCCTCTGGCATGTGGGCTTAGCTGCCCTGTGGCATGTGGGATCTTCCCAGTTCAGGGATCAAACCTACGTCCCCGGCATTGGCAGGCAGATTCTTAACCACTGGACCACTAGGGAAGTCCCCCAGTGTCTTCTCTGCATCACTTTGACTGAAAAAGTGAGGGAAATTCTACTCTTGTCAATGCCCATAAAGATAATGTACAGATATTTACAAAAACCAGCCCCACATGGTGTAGAGAGTAAATTCACCCCAGTGCAACCAGAGCCCAATTCCAGGCAGTCCATAAAATGACAAAGATGTTAAGTGAAAGTGTGTTAGCTGCTCAATTGTGTCTGACTCTGTGACCCCATGGACTGTAGCCCACCAGGCTCCTCTCTCCATGGAATTCTCCAGGCAAGAATACTGGAGTGAGTGGCCATTCCCTTGGGATTCCCAAGGGATCTTCCTGACCCAGGGAATGAACCTGGGTCTCCTGCACTGCAGGCAGATTCTTTATTGTCTGAGCCACCAGGGAAGCCCACAGAGATGTTAAGTTTTCCAACAACATTTACGTCAAAGCCTAGGAGAACCGAGGAGCCCGGTAGGCTACGGTCCACGGGGTCGCAAAGAGTCGGACACGACTGAGCAACTTCACTTTCACTTTCCTGCCCTGAACAAACTTTAAGCAAGTTGCTAAATTCTTCTAAGCTCCTGAAAAATGAGGATAACATCAAATCCTACAGGGTTTATTGTGCAGACAGAGAAATCAGAGATGATTAGCATGCAGCATAGTGCCCGGCCATAGGCAAAGCTTGCGAACTAGTCAGTTTTAGTATTATCATTTTTGTATTTGTATCATTATTATTGTATGTATAATCATTATATATTATTATTATTAATTATCTGTGATGAAGTTTTGTTCTGTGCTCTGGGGCTGTGGAAGGCAGATTTACCTCCAAGCCCTCCCAAAGCCTCTCCCTGACCCTTCAACCTTTGTTTCATGATGCTAAGCGTTCCTTTGCAACAGGAAGTAGCCCTGAGGAGTTGTAAATAGCCCTGGGCGTAAAGTGCATTGGAGTATTTTGCCTGAAGACCTTTATCCAGGTTCTTTTATTGCCACCTATTGGTCATGTGATCTTACAAAGGTCACATAACCTTTCTGAGTCTCAGGGACATGTGGGGACACAATGTAATCAACTTCATAGATCTGTGGTAAGATTTAAAAGAGAAAGTTTGAGAGAGTGCTTGGCAGAGCATGATGCTTATAAAAGTATTACATGTTATCATTATATCAGTGCATCCTCCATTCTTTTTCCTAAATATCTTTGGATGCTATATATATCTCATACATGTAAACTTCTGTGTCACAATTGTTAAGGGATTTTCCACAGTTATTTGAAAATGGTGTCTGAACCTTGTGCTAGCTTGGGAGGGAGAGGAATGAACCTGGATTCTCCCCAGTCTGGGGAGGAGTCTGGAAGACTCTGCCAAGGAGTCTCAGGCAAGGAGTCTCATCCAACAGCTTCCAGAGACAAATTTTGCAACAAGATTATTCATGAAATCTAACAAGCTTTCAGGTTTTGGTTTGAGTACCAAAGAAAACACTGAAAGGCTAAAGCTACTAAAATAGGGCCATGGCTCTTCCCAACATCATTGATGCCATGCCCAGCTTTCCTGGCACATTCTGGCCATGGCAAAGATGCTCTGATTCACAGCTAAAAGTTACTGGGAGCTCTGTGTGGTGGCTGTTCCTCCTACAGCTCTGAGGTGATGCTCTGGTAGGTGCTTCTTGTAGCTGCATGGGTTTCTGGAAAGGCACGGACCATTTTCTTGGGTCATAAAAAGAGCTGTGGCATAATACTGAAAGGTACATTTCAGACTAAAGATATGTCAAAATAAAACCCCCAAAAAACCAGCGGGGGCAGGGGAGTGGGTGGTGGTCAAAGGAAGTAGAGAAGTCTAGGAAAATTTTTTCCAGTTTTGCTTATTTGCAAACACTGAAGGTCCTGAGCACAAATCTCCTGTTCTGAAATGGGTGAATTTAACTCAGATGACCATTATATCTACTACTGTGGGCAAGAATCCCTTAAAAGAAATGGAATAGCCATCACAGTTAACAAAAGAGTCCAAAATGCAGTACTTGGATGCAATCTCAAAAATGACAGAATGATTTCTGTTCGTTTCCAAGCCAAACCATTCAGTGTCACAGTAATCCAAGTCTATGCCCTGACCAGTAATGCTGAAAAGCTGAAGTTGAACGGTTCTGTGAAGACCTACAAGACCTTCCAGAACTAACACCCAAAAAAGATGTCTTCTTCATTATAGGGGACTGGAATGCAAAAGTAGGGTCAAGAAACACCTGGAGAAACAGGCAAATTTGGCCTTGGAGTACAAAATGAAGCAGGTCAAAGGCTAACAGAGTTTTGCCAAGAGAACACACTGGTCATAGCAAACATCCTCTTCCAACAACACAAGAGAAGATTCTACACATGGACATCACCAATGGTCAATACCGAAATCTGACTATATTCTTTGCAGCCAAAGATGGAGCAGCTCTACACAGTCAGCAAAAATAAGACTAGGAGCTGACTGTGACTCAGATCACGAACTCCTTACTGCCAAATTCAGACTTAAATTGAAGAAAGTAGGGAAAACCACTAGACCATTCAGGTATGACCTAAATCTAATCCCTTACGATTATACAGTAGAAGTGACAAATAAATTCAAGTGATTAGATCTGATAGACAGAGTGCCTGAAGAACTATGGACAAAGGTTCGTGACACTGTACAGGAGGCAGGGATCAAAACCATCCCCAAAGGCAAAATGGTTGTCTGATGAGGCCTTACAAATAGCCGAGAAAAGAAGAGAAGCTAAAGGCAAAAGAGAAATGGAAAGATATACCCATTTGAATGCAGAGTTCTAAAGAATAGGAGAGATAAGAAAACCTTCCTAAGTGATCAATGCAAAGAAATAGAGGAAAACAACAGAATGGGAACTAGAGATCTCTTCAAGAAAATTAGAGATACCAAGGGAACATCTCATGCAAAGATGGGCACTTTAAAGGACAGAAATAGTTTGGACCTAACAGAAGCAGAAGATATTAAGAAGAGGTGGCAAGAATACACAGAAGAACTGTACAAAAAAGATCTTCACGACCCAGATAATCACAATCGTGTGATCACTCACCTAGAGCCAGACATCCTGGAATGTGAAGTCAAGTGGGCCTTAGGAAGCATCACTACAAACAAAGCTAGAGGAGGTGATGGAATTCCAGTTGAGCTATTCCAAATCTTAAAAGATGATGCTGTGAAAGTGCTGCACTCAATATGCCAACAAATTTGGAAAACTGAGCAGTGGCCACAGCACTGGAAAAGGTCAGTTTTCATTCCAATCCCAAGAAAGGCAATGCCAAAGAATGCTCAAACTACCACACAATTGCACTCATCTCACACGCTAGTAAAGTAATGCTCAAAATTCTCCAAGCCAGGCTTCAACAGTACATGAACCATGAACTTCCAGATGTTCAAGTTGGATTTAGAAAAGGCAGAGGGACCAGAGATCAAGTTGTCAACATCCGTTGGATCATCGAAAAAGCGAGAGAGTTCCAGAAAACCATCTTCTGCTTCATTGACTATGCCAAAGCCTTTCACTGTGTGGATCACAATAAACTGTTGACAATTCTGAAAGAGATGGGAATACCAGACCACCTGACCTGCCTCTTGAGAAACCTATATGCAGGTCAGGAAGCAACAGTTAGAACTGGACATGGAACAACAGACTGGTTCCAAATAGGAAAAGGAGTATGTCAAGGCTGTATATTGTCACCCTGCTTATTTAACTTATATGCTGAGCACATCATATGAAATGCCAAGCTGGATGAAGCACAAGCTGGAATGAAGATTGCCAGGAGAAATATCAATAACCTCAGATATGCAGATGACACCACCCTAATGGCAGAAAGCGAAGAAGAACTAAAGAGCCTTTTGATATAAGTGAAAGTTGACAGTGAAAAAAGTTGGCTTAAAGCTCAACATTCAGAAAACGAAGATCATGGCATCTGGTCCTATCACTTCATGGCAAATGGATGGGGAAACAGTGGAAACAGTGACAGACTTTATTTTGGGGGGCTCCAAGATCACTGCAGATGATGACTGCAGCCAGGAAATTAAAAGACGCTTGCTCTTTGGAAAAAAAGTTATGACCAATCTAGATAGCATATTTAAAAGCAGAGACATTACTTTGTTAACAAAGGTCCGTCTAGTCAAGGCTATGGTTTTACCAGTGGTCATGTATGGATGTGAGAGTTGGACTATAAAGCAAGCTGACTGCTGAAGAATTGATGCTTTTGACTGTGGTGTTGGAGAAGACTCTTGAGAGTCCCTTGGACTGCAAGGAGATCCAACCAGTCCATCTGAAAGGAAATCAGTCCAGAATATTCATTGGAAGGACTGATGCTACAGCTGAAACTCCAGTACTTTGGCCACCTGATGCAAAGAACTGATTCACTGGAAAAGACCCTGATGCTGGGAGAGATTGAAGGTGGGAGAAGGGGACGACAGAGGATGAGATGGTTGGATGGCACCACTGACGTGTTAGACATGAGTTTGAGTAGGCTCTGGGAGTTGGTGATGGACAGGGAAGCCCGGCGTGCTGCAGTCCATGGGGTTGCAAAGAGTCAGACACGACTGAGCGACTGTACTGAATAACGCTTGGGACCCACAGCTGCCATGCTGGACAACTTCAGGGGCAGCATTTACGCTGGGTGCTATGATGTTCTCTAGGAGCGGCCGCTCACGTAGAATACCACGGTAGTGGTACACCAAGCTTTGTGCAGTAGGACCTTGCTGGGACCAAATCCTACAAGAGCCAGACGTGTATCACAAATAAAGCCTCAATCCTTACTGTAGTTTTCTCACTAATTTCTTCTAAAAACAAAACCAGTGGACAAATAAAACATTTTAAATCCCCAGTTAAAATGTCAGGAGGGACATTAGGTGATACAATGTTTCCAGATAAGCACTATTTAAAATCCTAATGCTGTTAGACCAAAATACTCAGGGGATTTTTCTCTAAATATCCCTGATATTTTAGTTATGTCAATAGGATGGGAAAGCTTTCGTTTTTGTTTGAAAACTAAACAAAACCATCTTGCAAACTGTTTATCACTGAAAGTCTTCCCTTATAATTGCATGTGCATCTTGAATTTCAGAAAACATTAATTCACAATAGGGGAGCAGGACGTGCTCTTTGTTGAAACACTTCTTGTACCGTTTTCTTGTGTCCATATTATATTTTAAGATGTTTGAAAAGTTAAAATGTATGAACAGCTTAAGTAAAACTGAAATATTCATGATGCTTTTCATACACTGTGGCATAAGATGTAAAGTTTGTAATATTTTGCAAATTTCGGTGCATTTTAATATTATTTTTATAATTATGAGCATTTTAATAAATTCATTTTTAAAACAAACAAACAAACAAAAATAAAATAAAATCCTAATGCTGAAGTGGGTTACGTGTTCCTAAGGAAAGTAGGTTTGTAGTTAAAATGTATGCCTGATCATTTATTTTCCTCCCGTTCCATTTAATTTGGGTCTAATAAATAGTTCCTAGTATCTGTTATATCCAAAGAGTCTCAGGAAAAATATAAAAGAAAAAGGTACTTTACTTTTAAATAAATTCCAAAGTCATGTCTCTGCTTCAGGCTCTCAAGATAAAAGACAGCGGCCGAGTAGTTCAGGCAGTAGGTCTGGTGGCTCTGACACAGGCTCCCTCGGAAATACTGCAAGGGGAGAAGGGCACGAGAGAGTGAAAGCATGCAAAAGCAGAGAGACCTGCTCTCCACTTTTATCAGTCACCAAAGTGGGGAAAGTTGGGGACACACCATTATCAACCATGTGTGCACGGAGAGAAGCAGGTGATCGTCGAAATAAACACTATTAAGCAATGGTATCCCGAAAATAAACCATTAACTCCTCAACTGGAAAGCTTGATGCTGGAGCTGAAGCTCCAATACTCTGGCCACCTGAGGCACAGAGCCAACTCACTGGAAAAGACCCTGATGCTGGGAAAGATTGAGGGCAGGAGGAAAGGGGGTGACAGAGGATGAGACGGTTGGAAGGCATCACCGATTCAATGGACATGAGTTAGAGCAAACTCAGAAGATAGTGAAGGACAGGGAAGCCTGGTGTGCTGCAGTTCGTGGTGTCGCAAAGAGTCGGACACAACTTAGTGACTGAACAACAACAATTCCTCAATAAACTGCCTTTTTTGGCCTATATTTTTAAAAAAATTCTATTTGGGACATGTTGATTTAATTCACCCTTTACCTGCACTTATGCTTTGTTGAGGCCTACATAGGCTGCGTGGTACCTGGTAACAGACACTGCCTAAGCCTGTGTTCATAGTATGTGATTAAAGTAACAACATCTAACTTTTCATCAGATCTTCTGCAAAAATATCCACAAACTGGATTCTCCTGCCAGCCTCTAAAAAACAAATCTGGGGCACCTCATTAAGTGTACTGTTTCAGAGCAAGCATTTTATGTACTTGTTTTAGCTAATCTGACACTTGCCTTTCCCTTTCTTCACTATTATGCAATGTCTTAAACTTGCTATAATGACTGCACATTCTTAAGTCGTATCAAATTTATATTAGAATAAGGCAGGTGGCCAGTGTGCAAGCACACACATTCACATTATCTAAATTACCACTGAGGGTAGGCCTGGCCATGGGACTTTCTGAGGCTGATGAACGTGAACAGATGTGCCAGAAACTTGAAGAGTCAGTGAGCGTTCTGCCTCAGTCTTTTCTGTCTTTGCCCTGGAGGGGCGGGGGTGACATTCCAGGCGGTGGCTGCTCCTTCAGCAGGGGTCCCAGAGTGAAAACAGTGACAGAGCAGAACATGGTGTGATGGAGATGTGAACCAAGCCACTAAGAGCTGGAGTTTCTTTCCGTGGCACAACTGAGTTAACCTGACGCAGGCCTTTTTAAATTTAGGAAAAACTTTTGCAGCCCACCTTTGCACATCTGTAACATATCAGGACGCATTCATATATGGCTATCATTACAGACTTTCAGTGAAGAGTCCATGCTTCACTAGGCTGTGAGGACACGTATGCTATGGTCGGAACAGCTGTGTCCCCCTCCAACTCATGTGTTGAGTCCTAACCCCCAAGGTGATGGTATTGGAGGAGGTGGACCCTTCCGGAGACGATGAGGTCCCAAAGGACAAGCCTCCAGGAATGAAATGAATGCCCTTACAAAAGAGACTCTGGAGAGCTCTCCGGCCCTCTCTGCTTTGTGAAGAATACAATGAGAAGTCTGTGACCAGAAGAGGGCCCTCACATGACCCGGCTGCCACCCTGCTATTGGATGTCCACCCTCTAAAACGGTGAGACGTCGATTTCTGTGGTTTACAACCTGCCCAGTTTGTGGCACTTTGTTACACAGCCTGGGCAGACTAAGACAGACTACTTACGTGTTTTGATGAAAAGTTGTTATTTCTTCAGACTATTCACTAAAAACTGAATTAAAAACTATTTTTAGGGGGCCAGGTCTTGTTGCTAACGTCAGCCTTCAGATGAATACTCCCAGATATGTCTGCCACAGCATTTATGTCCCAAGAGAGAGCCGCAGCTACCCCTCACCCTTGGAGATTCTCCCAGACCAGCAGAGGAATGATGTACTTGGATCTATAATGGGTGTTGATGCTCTTTTGTGCTTCTTCCCATCACCATTAGAGGATGATGGCCAGGTTAGTCCAAGGAGATGGACCAGGTTAATCCAAGGAGCCAAGTGGAGAGAGCCTGCCAGTTGTCCTAGCCCTTGACAGAGTACAGAAATTATCAAGAAAACCAAGGGGACTTCAGACCCTGAACCAACACACATCCAAACAATCATGCTCATTATCTGACTTACTAAGGGCTCTGCCCTTTAACAAAAATAAAAAATGTGTAGCATGCAGTGGTCCTAAAAAAAATAATCTCTGACTCTAAAGGAATTGGGAGATCCTGAGATTTTAGCTGATTTCCAACACTTTACATTCGTTCTCCTGTTTTTCAAAGCTTTTCTTATTCTAATCTGCTTTCAAAGTTCATTGAAGGATCGCCCCAGTTTATGCCTAGTTTTCTGCTTGTTTTGCCTTCCTAAATAGTCCTTGTTCATATCTCACCTCAAGCATCATTGCCTCAGGAAGAATTTCCTAGCTGTAACGACCTCACCATCTGCCCCAAACTAGAAGTTTCCTTGCATAATTTCTATGTATCTTTTTTCCCCAGCACTAATCTCAATTTTACTATATAAACATTGGTGTCATTAGTCGATTAATTTCTTTCCCACTAGAATGAAAACTCCCCCAAAGTAAGGGGTGCGTCTAATTCTGCATATTATCATGTACAGGTTATCAGCCCCACATGTAAGTGCTTCATAATGCACATTACTTTTGGCTTTTCAATTTTGATACTTGCCCTTTGCAAGAACATTAAACATAAACCTGAGTATAATTTTTACAAGTCAATACATCTTAATCTGTATTTTAAAAAATGGATTAAATGGATTATAACAACCTGCTGCTGCTACTGCTGCTAAGTCACTTCAGTCGTGTCCGACTCTGTGCAACCCCATAGACGGCAGCCCACCAGGCTCCGCCGTCCCTGGGATTCTCCAGGCAAGAACACTGGAGTGGGCTGCCATTTCCTTCTCCAATGCATGAAAGTGAAAAGTGAAGCTGAAGTCACTCAGTCGTGTCCGACTCTTAGCGACCCCATGGACTGCAGCCTCCCAGGCTCTTCCATCCATGGGATTTTCCAGGCAAGAGTACTGGAGTGGGGTGCCATAGATAGAAACAGGATTAAAAAGCTCAAAGTAGGGGAGAAAGTTCAAATTATCTACTCAAGGAAAAAAATAGCATTTATCAGACCAGGGGTACAAGTCTTCCTCCTTCCTCCTCCTTGAATACACAGAAGTCTTATTAAGGGTGCTGATGGATTTGAAGGTTTATTTTATTCCTTTCAGAAAGCCTGGCACTTTAGTTAGAACAACTACTGAACCATGTAATTAGCCTGCACAAACTATTGCTGTGAATATTGCTTTAAATTGAAGTCATTTGAAAAACAGACTTGGAAATGGCTTTTCCATGCATGCAGATTTTGTATTAATAAAGCTCACACAGGAGAGATAACAATGGAAAAACAGAATCTGAGACTTATTTTTGAAAATGTTGATTGCTGGAGAAAGGGATGTTTCCCTTGTGGGAGGGTGTTGGCAGAACTTTCCCAGAAATAACAATGATGATGATGGTCGAGAAAATATAAACAACCATCCTGAGAGGTGGGTGAATTTATTACACAGAAGCTGAGATATCCTGAAGAGGATTTTACCTTTGTGAGCACAGAAATAAAATCCAACGACGGTGAAGTCTCACAAATGTCAACGTAGTCCTTGAAGATACGGAAAAGACTGTTCACAAAACCAAAGCTTGTCTAGGGCCAGGGAGAAAGGAAAACAGAGGTAAGGGGTGGGTAAGAAATAAATATCCGGTGAACTTCAAATTTTGTTCCTACAGATGCCTCCTACTTCCAATTTATCTCCCTGGCAAAATTTAAAGATTTATTTTCCTCTACTCTCTAATATATTTTCTTATAAATGAATTCCTGTAGTATCTCTCTTCTCCTCCTTTTTAGAGGAAAGATAGCTTTTATTTATAATATATGTGATAAAGAACATTCATTTGAGACTAATCATTTATGATGATGGGGCACTTAGGAACATGTTTTTCTCTTTCTTTGTATTCAACATTATTTATTGAGGAAACTCATGTACCCAACATTACTTATTCAGTCCTTCTATGCACGAGGCACTGAGGTCTTCTGGATAAAGCAGTAAACAAGATGTGTTCCTGAGTATACACTAGAAGGTATGTACTTCTAGAAGGGGTTCCATAACTTGTACTCTAGAAAAAACATGGAACATTTCCTGAATTTGTGTGCCATTCTTGCACAAAATCCAAGCTAATCTTTGTCTCATTCCAATTTTAGTACACGTGATGAACTGAGCATTATGATTATTTTCTTAAATAACCACAGAAGAATTGAAATGTTACTGAAGGCTAACTGATGGCTGCAATCTATTGGAAAGATTTCCTTCTTATTAACCTGAACTCCCGACCGTAAGACTATATGGAGAAGGAATATGGAAGAAACAATATTCCATACACCAACATGGAATACAAACCACAAAAAGAGACAAGCATAAATTTTCACAGTCCTCTGGTGATTTTTAAAACATGGCTACTGGAATCTTTCTACTTTGGCTCACCTGACTTAGCTCCTCCAGGTTTGCAAAAAGTCTCCATAAATCCACATCCAGGAGATATTCATGAGTCTGTAGATATTTTAATGTATTCATGAAGATCTTAAAGAAATAAAACACACATCACTTTTTGCTTTTCAATTTTGATATTTGCCCTTTGCAAGAACATTAAACATAAACCTCCTGAGTATAATTTTACAAAACAACTTAGAGATCAGTATTTTCAATGGTTAGGAATTGTGCTAAACACAAATGATGACATTTAAGCTCCATAGAACATATGGGAAATGTGCTCTTCTGTATGAAGTAGTCGTTGCTGTGAGAGCCCCACCAATATTCCTGTAGAACATAATTTGTTCAAGCAGGCTTTCTCTCTTCCCAGTGCCAGAGAAATCTCCAAGGTTCTCTTCTTGCCAGCAGTACTTACTTGAGACTAAAACAACATTCATTCTCAGTTTTTATTTATTCCTTTCTCTACAAAAGACTTAAATGTCCTTTACTTTCAGGAAATTGAAAAGAGAACTAATGAGTGAATATCTGATAACTTGTAAGATGTTTAGATTTTTATAAAGCCATTAAATATTGATGAAACATTAAGAGAGGCTTTATGTTACTGTTACTTGATGTTTTCCTACAATAGGAAAACTACAGCAAGTCAAGAAAAAAACTACAATCCTCACAGATAACCTGTCCCTCATTCAATAAACTAAAGAGAGATCAATTTATTGAAATAGGAACACTCTGTATCAATAAGATGAAGCATTCGGAGGGACCAAATAAGTTAGGAATTACAGGTATGAAAAGATTGGGCTTTAGACCACCAATGTTTTCCAATTCCTATATCTATATTACTTAATCAATGCAGTAAACGGTTCTTGAACTTGCATCAGAATCGTTTAGAGGCCTTGTTAAACCAGAGATTAGCAGGCCCTACCCCAAGCCTTTCTGATTCAGTAGGTCTCTGATGAGATATGAGAATATGGATTTCTAACAAGTTCCCAAGTGATTCTGATGCTTTTGGTTCAGGGACTACACTTTGAGAACCACTGATTTAGAGCTTCCCGCAATCTAGGCAGCACCCGTTGTCTGGAAGTCTGTCTATATCTAAGCATTTAAAACACATAGCGGTAAGAAACAGAAACCATGACTTCAGATAAATTGGAGACATTTAGAAGAAATCATCTTTGTGCTATAAGATTCTTTGCTTTAACTGTTTACAATAGCCAAGACATGGAAGCAACCTAGATGTCTATCGGCAGATGAATGGATAAGAAAGCTGTGATACATATACACAATGGAATATTACTCAGCTATTAAAAAGAATGCCTTTGAATCAGTTCTAATGAGGTGGATGAAACTGGAGCCTATTATACATAGCGAAATAAGTCAGAAGAAAAACACCAATACAGTATATTAACGCATATATATGGAATTTAGAAAGATGGTAACGATGACCCTATATGCGAGACAGCAACAGAGACACAGATGTAAAGAACAGACTTTTGGACTCTGTGGGAGAAGGCGAGGGTGGGATGATTTGAGAGAATAGCATTGAAACATGTATTTTATCATATGTGAAACAGATCGCCAGTCCAGGTTTGATGCATGAGACAGCGTGCTCAGGGCTACTGCACTGGGATGATCCTGAGGGATGGATGGGGAGGGAGGGTCAGGGCAGAACACATGTACACCCATGGCTGATTCATGTTAATGTATGGCAAAAACCACCACAATATTGTAAAGTAATTAGCCTCCAATTAAAATAAACTAAAAAAAAATTCTTTGCTTTATAGAATTTTTTGCCATTTAAGAAAAATATTGAGTCTTTCAGTGAATTTGAGTTACAAAATTCCAATTTACAAGCAACTTTGGGAAATTTATATTGATTGTGTAAAGGGAGGTACTCATATACTCTAAACACCAGGGAGGGGGGTTGAAAATAAACACTAATTGAGCTTCTTTTCAACAGAAAATGCTAATTTAAAAAGCTTATGTAGTTGACAGTGGGACAGAAGTTCCGTTTTGTTTATTAGGGCAAAGGAAGGCAGTGGAGCTCATGAGGTGAGTGCTCTGCAGTGAACATCTACTGGTTCCCACTCAGCCCCAGTGATCCCCCTAACATTATCCCAGTTGTCACCTCAGTGTCTGCCCTTCCTCATTCCTTGAATGTGATCCCTTAAGACAATGAGCACCCTCCTTCCTTAACACGGTAGCTGGTTCAACGGTGTGCATGTGACTCAGACCAGTGCAAACTGAACGAAAATCAAGACTCTGGCTATGAATGTTAAGAAGACAGATTTCTGTCTCTTTCTTTCCCTCCCTCCCCTTTCTATTTCTTACTCTCTCCAGAGCCTCCAGGACAACAGCCACTCTGTGACTATAACAGAAGCTGGCCATAGGATGAAGCTCAGACCATGGAAGGCAGGCATGAGAGACGAAAAGAAATTCTGTCCTTGATTTTGAGCCCCTTGATCAAACCAACCTTGTATTCTCTCTCACCTCTAGGCTTTATGGTTACATGGGTCAATAATATACAGTCTTAGTTAACTAGTTTTCTATATCCTAACTGAAACAATCTCCAAGTTTCAACTTTCTAAGTGTCTTTCCTATTTACATTTTGCTGGTAAAGTACTTGGCAACGACTGACACAATAAACATTACAGTAAATAACTAACATTTGTATAGCACTTGAGAGATTTCTGGTCATCAGAATGATCATATCTTATGGTATTGTTATCCCTCTTGTAGCTTAGAGCAGGAATAACAAAAGACATGCTGTGGGATAAATCAGGTCTGCTGCCCATTTCTGTAAATAAGATATTATTTTAACACAGCCACATACATTTCTTTACAAATTATTTATAGCTTCTTTTGTACTCCAACGCAAGAGCTGAGTAGTTGCAATAAAGACCACATGGTTGGCAAAGCCCAAAATATTTACTATCTGGACCTTGACAGAAAGAATCTTCTGTTTTACGAAATGGAAGACTAGACTTTAAGTTCACAAGGCAAGTCAGAGGCAGACCAGGACTTGAACTCATGTCTCCCAACACAGTGCCTTTCCCTGGGTATGAGAGATGCCAGGATTTGAAAGTGCTTATGGGCAGAGGCAACCTTGGGAGCAATGTGGTCCATCCTCCCCTGTGGTCTTAGAAGGCATTTCCTCCCTTTCTATCCCTTGCCCTGTGCTTCTTCTACAAGGAGTTCTCTGCTCAGAGCCTCCCCAGACCAGGACCAGTGCGCTGTACAACTTCAGGGGCACTGTTTTCATGATAGACATCATGAACACACTGTATAATCCAAGCCCCTTGTGTTACACATGGATGGTTGTCCTGGAAATCTCTGACTGTGGCTCCATGGCAGACAAAGCGTCTGGCACTGAACATAAGGGAGTAAAAGAGCCCAAAGAGCAAGCTGACCAGAGAGGGAATGGCTGCCTTGAGGGTGGCTATGAGCTCCCTGACCCAGAATAGTGTGCAAACACAGGGTGCGCATCAGGCAGAAGAGAGTCAGACATCACATGGACAGCTGGACCAGTTTACTGAGAAGGTCTCACCCAATCCTCAGAGTCTATGTTTAAGAAAAGAATGGAGAGAAACTAAGTTGCAGATAATCAAAGATAAATAAAATTTCCTTAGGATCCCCTGAAAGAGGGGAGCCTCCCACCTTTCTTCAGCATGGAAAAAAGAAACAAGTCCCCAAAGAACCAATGTTTTCCATCTAACAAAAATTAAAGCCAGCATTACCATCTTAAGAACTAATAAATGGTCCAAAAAATAAGTGCATTCACTCGTGAAGAGTTCCCACACAGCCTCTTGTTGCTTTCTCAAGTCTAATTGATTAGTAGGAAGTTTCTGATGCATTTCCATGACTTCATTCCAGGTCTTATCCTGTATGTGGGAGAAAAAGGGAGAACAAAACGTTTCCACCTTGATGGGTTGACCTGTTGTCCTTTCTTGGACGTGTAGTGCAACAGAAACAAGCAATCTCCCAAATCATGATTTCCCATTGCAAGCCCCAGGCACCCCTCTGGATGAAAGTGAAAAAGTGAAGTGTTAGTTGCTCAGTCCTGTCTGACCTTTTGGGATCCCATGGACTGCAATCTACCAGGTTCCTATGACCATGGAATTCTCCAACTGGAGTAAGCACACATTCCCTTCTTCAGGGAATCTTTTCAACTCAGGGATTGATCTTCCTGACCCAGGGATTGAACCCGGGTCTCCTGCATTGCAGGCAGATTTACTGTCTGCGTCACCAGGAAGCCCATCCCTCGGGGTAGAGTTACCCAAACCACAGTTCTCTCTGCACGACTTTGGGATATCAATTCCTCCCATGCATGGGATGGACATGTTATTTACAGTTTAAAAAGAATCCCAAACCCAGAACTGGGAAATCTGATCCAGGTTCCACTAGTAACACTTGCTGAAATTAACTACTGAAGAATCATGAAATGAGAGTTTAAAGAGACCATCAGGAATTGTCTTATAAAAACCAGCTTATTTGTCAAATGAGGAAATGAAGGCCTAGTGAGAAGAGCTGTAACATTTGTATAGGACTTCTTGGTCTACAAAGTACTCTCATGTCCATTACTTTATTTAAGATAAAATGACTTTCCTGAGGTTTCAATGTGCTTTACAGAGAGCAGACCTCCTTCTACCCCGGTCTGGGCTTCTCTCAGGCACTTTGCTATTCTTATGAACAATGCAATAATCTGACATCTTATAATACTGACGAAAACAAAAAAAGAAGCCACACAGAAAGCAAATCAGGAGATACCTTCAGGGTGTGGAACTCATAGTCCCTGAAGTCTGTAATCTTCAAAGAGGACAGGCAGTCTTCCAGATCAGATATATGCTTGTTCTTGTCTTTGCCCTGCTAAGAGATTGTAAAGAACAGGATTTTCAAACTTGAATTCTTTTAGTGATACGCCTCTGGTAGCTTCAGCATCTTTGTTTCACGGTCCCACATGTAGGAGATCAGGCTGCGCATTTTGTCTATGAACCACTAACAGGTGAAAAGCCATTTCTGAGCCAGAGTCTGATCCACAGGAGTTCAGAATGTCAGACATGAAGGAGAAAGGCTGGTGAACATGGCTGATCCAAACCTCTCATTTTTACTAAAAAAAAAAAACAACAAAAAAAAAACCAGAGCCACAAAAGCAGAACAGCCATATAGCAATTAGATGGATTTCTGTCTAGTGTGCACCCTGCAAAAGTTAGTCCTTCACAGTCTAACTTTTCTGATGGACTTTACCATCAGAAGGGGCCTTGGAGATCTTAGTTCAACCCCTCATTTAGCAGATGACTAAATAAAGTCCAGAGTATTAAAGCAACTTCCCAGTACAGTAATTCTCAGCTGGAGAATACCACGATATGCTAGAAACTCTAGTTTCCTTAGATTGGAACACCTACTTATTTTTGTTATAATTTTTATTTTAAATAATATTAATTAAAAGAATCAGGTTCAAAGGTAATATACGGTTGCTGTAGAAAACTGAGAAACAAAACCACAAAGAAAAGCAAAGTTACCTGTAATCTCCACTGACTCCCCCCACCCCCAGGTAATTATTGAAAACATTTTTCTCATTGTATTTACAATTAATTTTTAATGGTATCACATTCATATATCCTTTTGAAACTTACTCTGTTGTGACTTTTTAATTTTTCTGCTCTTGCAACATCATGAATTACTCATTTTAAGAGTTCATTTTAGCAACTAAACCAAGAAGAAGCTATCAAATAACAATGTGAGGCTCTCCAAAGTCAACTTGGCTGCCTTTCAGATAAATGTTTATCACAAACAACATTTTAACTTGCTGTATTGCTTCAGGGTGCATGATGCTGGTGGACATCATTCAACTTTAGGTAAAGGAGCCAGAGAAGGAAGGCTTATCTGCTATTGTGGGGATGTAGCTCCCTGTGTGTCGGAAAGACAATCCTATAATAATTTCAGAAAGTGCTAAAGGGCCATGGCTGAATTCTCTGCTAGGGTTATGGCACCAAAAGAAGAAACTTATTAGAGACTTATTAACTTCATAGTAGCAGAGAAATCTTGGAGCTGGTTGGGGACCTCCTACAGCAACTGGGACATGTGCCTTTTGTTGATGTCTGAAACCATAGTGACTGCATGTTGTGGAAATTAAAAATCAGCAGTCAGTTGGAAAATAAGGAAGCTGAGGCAATGGAAGATGCATTGGACATGGGGAACGTGGGCGCCAGCCCTCTACCTTGAAGAACACTCACTGTGGCTTTCTAAGGATCTGACCAACCTCCTGACCAAAGTGCTTGGTGGATATGATAGTGAGAAAGGAAGGGACAGTCCTCTCAAAGGAAACATTAACTCTTTAGAGTTACAGACCCATTGCTGGAAGCTGTACTCCTTCCACTATGGTGGCACTGGCTTCTGGTGGAGAGGCAATGAGAAGATATTAAAGGTATTTGAGAGAACATAGAAGATAAAGAAAATAAGTCAAGGTTAATTCTCAGGGCTTGAATTTAATAACTAAGAGGTGGGGGGACTTTCAAGATGGTGGAGGAATAAGACAGGGAGATCAACTTCCTCCCCACAAATACATCAAAAATACATCTGCATGTGGATCAACTCATATAGAATACATTCTGAATGCTGGTAGGAGATCCTTGACTTCCAAAAAGGCAAGCCAATTTTCTCAGAACGAGGTAGGGCAAAAGATAAAGATTTAAAAAAAAAAAAAAAAAGGATTTTGGGACAGGGACCAGCACCCTGGGGAGGGAGAGTGAAGGAGGAAAAGTTCCAACATGTTCAGAAACCCCCTCATGGGTGAGGACAAGGGGGAGTTTTGGAACCTCAGAGAGGAACAAAGCAACAGGTGGTCAGAAGGCAAAACAGAGAGAATTCACCACAGAGTTCGTTGCCAAACAGCACTTCCCAGCTGAGACGTGGCTTACACTCATGCCCACTGCTGTGAGTGGGGGCTGGGTGCTCAGGCTTCCAGGAAGAGCACCAGTGTTGACTGCTCTGAAGATATTCTGAGAAGGCTAGTATGACACAGCTGAGGCAGTCCAGGTGAAAGACTGGGCCTCTCAGAGAGGCAAGAGATTGTTGCAGCCGGGAGCCTCTGACTCCTTGCGCTGGCGGATTGCAGGAACTCACCTTCAAAAATGATACAGGTGGGATGAGCAACAGCTGTGAGTTGCCCAACCCCTGAGGGAGATACCGTACAAAAGAAGAACCGTACAAAAAAGGTCTTAATGACCCAGATAACCATGATGGTGTAATCACTTCCCTACAGCCAGATATCCTTGAGTGTGAAGTCAAATGGGCCTTAGGAAGCATTACTACAAAGACAGTGGAAGTGATGGAATTTCAACTGGGCTATTTCAAATCCTAAAAGATGATGCTGTTAAAGTGCTGTGCTCAGTCTGCCACAAATTTGGGAAACTCAGCAATGGCTAAAGGACTGGAAAAGGTCACTCTTCATTCCAATCCCAAAGAAGGGCAATGCCAAAGAATGTTCAAACTACCATACAATTGCACTCATTTCACGTGTTAGTAAGGTAATGCTCAAAATGCTTCAGGCTAGACTTCAACAATATGTGAACCAAGACCTTCCAGAAGTACAACCTGGATTTAGAAAAGGCATAAGAATCAGAGATCAATTTACCAACATTTGTTGGATGGTAGAAAAAGCAAAGGAATTCCAAAAAAAAATCTACTTCTGCTTCATTGACTATGCTACAGCCTTTGCTTGTGTCGATTACAACAAAGCATGGAAAAGTCTTAGAGATGGAAATAGCAGACCATCTAATCTGCCTCCTGAGAAACTTGTATTCAGGACAGGAAGCAACAGTTAGAACTGGACATGGTTATTTAGCTTATAAGCAGAGTACATCATACAAAATGCCAGGCTGGATGAAGCTCAAGCTGGAATGAAGACTGCTGGGAGAAATATCAACAACCTCAGATATGCAGATGATACCACTCTAATGGCAGAAACTGAAGAGGAACTCAAGAACCTCTTGATGAGGGTGAAAGAGGAGAGTGAAAAACTGGCTTGAAATTCAACATTCAAAAAAACTAAAATAATGGCATCCAGTCCCATCACTTCATGGCAAATAGATGAGGAAACAATGGAAACAGTGACACACAGGGCTTGGGCTCCAAAATTACTGCAGATGGTGACTGAAACCATGAAATTAAAATATGGTTGCTCCTTGGAAGAAAAGCTATGACAAATCTAGACAGCATATTCAGAAGCAGAGCCATCACTTGGCCGACACCAGTCCATACGGTCAAAGGTATGGTTTTTCTAGTACTCATATATGGATGTGAGAGCTGGACCATAAAGAAGGCTGAGCACCCAAGAACTGATGCTCTCGAACTGTGGTGTTGGAGAAGACCCTTGAGAGTCCCTTGGACAGCAAGGAGATCCAACCAGTCAATCCTACAGAAAATCAACCCTGAATATTCATTGGAAGGACTGATGCTGAAGCTCCAATACTTTGGCTACTTGATATGAAAAGCTGTCTCATTGGAAAAGACCCTGATGCTGGGAAAGATTGAGGGAAAGAAGAGAAGGGGGTGACAGAGGTTGAGATGGTTAGATGGCACTACCGACTCAATGAACATGAGTTTGAGCAAACTTTGGGAGACAGTGAAGGACAGGAAAGCCTTGTGTGCTGCAGCTAATGGGGTAGCAAAGAGTCAGACAACTTAGTGACTGAACAAGAGGTAGATATGCCTGGCCAAAGCCACCACCAACACCAGTGAGCACCAGTGGCAGAACTAGACGCAGCTGCAGATTATGATCCCAGAGTGGGGAAGGCAAGCCAACTGGCCACTGCCAAAGACAAGGAGAAGGCCTGAGGCAGGGGACAAAATACTGCTGCTGTGGTCCCAACGCTAGAGGCAGCAGCTGTCATCAGGCTGTGAGCCGGCACAGGTTACAACCCATACCTTCCTGGGAGCCTATGCAACTTAGCTCTACTGAGAGACACAAGACCTGAGGCCAATTCCTCTGGGAGAGGGCATGACCCACCTCAGACTGTGGAAACTTCCCATAGGCCTTGGCTGCAGTAGGCACTCCCCATCTGAGGCTTCCAAAGCCCTTCTTCCCAGCCCGACTGAGAAAGTGAGTCTTAATGAGCTGCTACTTCTGCCCCCTCTGGTCTAGGTGGGGAAGACACTTGAGGGTGGCCTACAAACAGAGGTGGGCCCCAAACCAAAGTGGAGCACCAGGGGCTGTGTGAATAAAAAAGAGGAGGGGAATTCACTCCTCTGGCCATAGGTGCAGCAGATTAAATCTCTGCTATTAGCCTGAGACTCTGGACTTTAGGGGCAATTGTGGATTTGGGGAGCAAGTACAGGTGAGAGTAAGGCCAGATCTGAGTCTGAGCTGATCCAACAGCATCCACAGCAGGTTCAGACTTTCTGAGCACTACTGGAGGACTTTCGGAGTAAGCAGAGTGTGGAGAGGGCAATGGAGGGCTCAGGAGGACATTCTTCTTACTCCACTCTCTCCTTTTGTATTGTAATGTTGTTCTTTATCATTCCTTTAATTTTTACTTTTTCCTTTTTAAAAAGCATCTTATTTTAAAATAAACTTACTTTTTTCCTATTTTTACAGTACTCTTTAGTTATAGTGCATTTCTCCCCCATTTTTGATTTTGTCTTTTTGCTAGTCTAGTTTTTAGTATTCATTCTCATTTATAGATTTCTCTATTGGCTTGACTGTTCTCTTTGTTTTTGACTCCTGTTTTTGTTCTTTTTTCTCTATTTTCTCTCTTCTCAAGTCTGTGAGTTTCTTTGGGTGTTCTTGGTTGGTGAGTGTTGCTTTCACCAACTGTCTTGGAGTTTTGTCTTCTATGTGGCCTGTGAAGTCTTGGTGCTACAGTAAGAGGTCATGCTTGAATCTCCAAGTTGGAAGACCCGAGTCCAGGACTTTGGACCACCAGAGAATCCCCAACTCCATGAGACATTATTTGGCAAGAGTTCTCCCAAAGGCCTTTATCTCAACACTAAGACCAGGTCCCACCCAAAAGCCAGTAAGCTTCAGTGCCAGATGCCTCAATGCCAACCCTTCAGCAAAACAGGAATATAACCCTGCCCGTTAGCAGACAGGCTGCCAAAAGCCACACCAAGCCCAGAGACACCCCAAACACACTGCTGGACAAAACACTGCCCTTCAGAGACAAGATTCAGTTCCATCCGCCAGATCACAGGTACAAGTCCCCTCAATCAGGAAACCTTCACAAGGCACTGGTCCAATGCCACCCACTGGGGGCAGGTTTCACAAATAGGAACTATGACCTTCCAGCCTGTAGAAAGGAGACGCCAAACACAGCAAACTACACAAAATAAAAAGACAGAGAAACATGCAGCAGATGAAGGAACATGGTAAAAACCCACAAGACCAAACAAATGAAGAGGAAACAGGCAGTCTACCTGAAAAAGAATTCAGAGTAATGATAGTAAAGATGGCCCCAAATCTTGAAAATAAAATGGAGGCACAGATAAATAGAATGAAGGCATGGATCAAGAAGATATAAGAAATGTTTAACAAGGACCTTCAATGAGAAGAACAATAAGAAAGTCTTCTTAAGGGAACAATGCAAAGAAAGAGGGAAAAACAATAGAATGGGAAAGACTAGAGATCTCCTCAAGAAATTAGAGATACCAAGGGAACATTTCATGCAAAGATGGGCACAATAAAAGACAGAAATGGGACGGAACTAACAGAAGCAGAAGATATTAAGCAGAAGGGCCAAGAATACACAGAAGAACCATACAAAAAGGTCCTAATGACCCAGACAACCACGAAGGTGTGGTCACTCACTTAGAGCCAGACATCCTAGGAGAATGAAGTGAAGTAGGCTTTAGGAAGCTTTACTAGAAACAAAGTTAGTGGAGGTAACAGAATTCCAGCTGAGTTATTTCAAATGCTAAAAGATGATGCTATTAAAGTGCTACACTCAATACACCAGCAAATTTAGAAAACTCAGCAGTGGCCATAGGGCTGGAAAAGGTCAGTGTTCATTTCAATTCCAAAGAAGAACAATGTCAAAGAATGTTCAAACTACTGCACAATTGTGCTTATTTCACATGCTAGTAAGATACTGGTCAAAATTCTTCAAGCTAGGCTTCAACAGTATGTGAACTGAGAACTTCCAGATATACAAGCTGGATTTAGAAAAGGCACAGGAATCAGATATCAAATTTCCAACATCCACTGGATCATAGAAAAAGGACTTTCAGAAAAACATCTCCTTCTGCTTTATTAACTATGTCACAGCCTTTGACTGTGTGTATCACAACAAACTGTGGAAAATTCTTCAAGAGATGGGAATACCAGACCACCTGACCTGCCTCCTGAGAAATCTGTATGCAGGCCAAGAAGCAATAGTTAGAACTGGACATGGAACAACAGATTGGTTCCAAATCAGGAAAGGAGTATGTCAAGGCTGTATATTGTCACCCTGCTTATTTAACTTCTATGCAGAGGATATCATGCAAAATGCCAGGCTGGATGAAGCTCAAGTTGGAACCAAGATTTCCAGGAGAAATATCAACAACCTCAGATATGCAGATGACACTACCCTAATAAGCAAAAAGAGAAGAGGAACTCAAGAACCCCTTGATGAAAGTGAAAGAGGAGAGTGAAAAAGCTGGCTTAAAACTCAACATTCAAAAAACTAAGATCATGGCATCCTGTCCCATCACTTCATGGCAAATAGATGGGGAAACAATGAAAGCAGTGACAGACTTTATTTTCTTGGGCTCCAAAATCACTGCAGATGATGACTGCAGCCATGAAATTAAAAGATGTTTGCTCCTTGGAAGGAAAGCTATGGCAAATCTAGACAGCATATTAAAAACCAGAGACATTACTTTTCCAACAAAGATTGGTATGGTCAAAGCTATGGTTTTTCCAGTAGTCATGTATGGATGTGAGAGTTGGACCATAAAGAAGGCTGAGTGATGAAGAATTGATGCTTTTGAATTGTGGTGTTGGAGAAGACTCTTGAGAGTCCCTTGGACTGCAAGGAGATCCCACCAGTCCATTCTAAAGGAACTCAGTCCTGAATGTTCATGGAAAGAATGATGATGAAGCTGAAGTTCCAATATTTTGTCACCTGATGGGAAGAGCTGACTCATTAGAAAAGACCCTGACGCTGGGAAAGATTGAAGGCAGGAGGAGAAGGGGACGACAGAGGATGATATGGTTGGATGACATCATTGACTCAATGGACATGAGTTTACGCAAGGTCTGGGCGATGGTGAAAGACAGGGAAGCCTGGCCTGCTGCAGTTGATGGGGTCACAAAGAGTAAGACAAAACTGAGTAAATGAACAAGAACAACAGAAGAAAAAGAGGAAAACAAAGGGTCTGAGAAAATATTTGAGGAGACTATAGTTGAAAACTTCCCTAACATGGGAAAGGAAGTAGCCACCCAAGTTCAGGAAGTCCAGAGAGTCCCATACAGAATGAACTCAAATAGAAATATGCTAAGACATATTAATCAAACTAATGATAGTTAAATACAAAAAATATTAAAAGCAGCAAGGTAAAAGCAAAAAATAATATATAAGGGGATCCCCATAAGGCTAATCACTGATCTTGCAACAGAAATTCTGCGGGTCATAAGGGAATGGCAGGATATACTGAAGATGATGAAAGGAAAAAACTTACAACCAAGATTACTGTATCCAGCAAGGATCTCATTCAGTTTTAAAGGAAAAATCAAAAGCTTTATAGATAAGCAAAAATTAAGAGAATTCAACACCACCAAATTAGCTTTACAACAAATCTTAAAGGAGCTTCTCTAGACAGGAAACACAAGAGGAACAAAAAGCCTATAAAAACAAACCCAAAACAGAAAAGTAAAAGGTAACAGGATCATACATATCAATAATTACCTTAAACGAAAATGGACTAAATGCTTCAAGCAAAAGATACAGACTGGCTGAATGGATACAAAAACTAGACCCCTATATATTCTGTCTACAAGGGACCCACTTTAGACCTAGGGACATGTACAGACTGAAAGTGAGGGACTGGAAAAAGGTATTCCATGCAAAGAGAAATCGAAAGAAAGAGGGAGTAGCAATACTCATACCAGATAAAATAGACTTCAAAACGAAGACCATTACAAGAGATAAGAAGGACACTACATAATGATCAAGGGATCAATTGAATAAGACATAAAAATTATATATGCACCCAACATAGGAGCACCTCAATACATAAGGCAAATGCTAACAACTATTAAAGGGAAAATTGACAGTAACACAATAATAGTGGGGGACTTTAACACCCCACTCACACCAATGAACAGATCATCCAGAGAGAAAATTAATAAGGAAACACAAACTTTAAATGATATATTGGACCAGTTGAACCTAATTGGTATCTACAGGGTATTTCAATCCAAAACAGTAGATTTCACTTTTTTCCCAAGTACACATGGAACATTCTCCAGGATAGATCACATCTTGGGTCATAAATAAAGCCTTGGTAACTTAAAAAAAAAACTGGAATCATTTCAAGCATCTTTTCTGACCACAATGCTGTGAGGCTGTGTTTATCAACTACAGGGGGGAAAAAAAAAACCTAAAAAACACAAACAGATGGAGGCTAAACAATACGCTTTTGAATAACCAAGAGGCCACTGAAGAAATCAAAGAGGAATGACAAAGGGAAAGCATGACAACTCAAAACCTATGGGATGCAGTAAAAGCAGTGCTAAGTGGGAAGTTTACAGCAATACAAGCCTACCTCAAGAAACAAGAGAAACGCCAAAAAAAAAAAAAAAAAAATCTAATCTTACAGCTAAAGCAACTAGAAAGAGAACAAAGCTCCCAAAGGTAGAAGGAAAGACATCATAAAGATCAGAGCAGAAATAAGTGAAAAAGAAAGAGACAACAGCAAAGATCAATAAAACTAAAAGCGAGTTCTTTGAGAAGATAAAAATAATCGACAAACTATTAGCCAGACTCATCAAGAAAAAAAAGAAGACTCAAATCAATAAAACTGGAAATAAAAAAGGAGAAGTTACAATAGACAATACAAAGATACAAAGGATCATAAGAGCAACTATATGCCAATAAAATGGACAACCTAGTAGAAATGGACAAATTCTTAGAAAAGTATAACCTGACAAAACTAGGCCAGGAAGAAATAGAAAACATGAACAGATCAATCGCAAGCATGGAAATAGAAATGGTAATCAAAAATTTTCCAACAAACAAAAGCCCAGGATCAGATGGCTTCACAGGTGAATTCTACCAAAAGTTTAGAGAAGAGGTAACACCTATCTTGCCCAAACTCTTCCAGAAAATTGCAGAGTAAGGAAGACTCCCAAATTCATTCTATGAGGCCACCTTTACCCTCATACCAAAACCAGACAACAACAACACAAAAAAAGAAAATTATATGCCAATATCACTGGTGAACACAGATGCAAAAATCCTCAACAAAATTCTAACAAAAAGAATCCAACAACACATTAAAAGGATCACGCATCATGATCGAGTGGGCTTTACCGCAGAGATGCAAGGATTCTTCAACATATGCAAATCAATCAATGTGATACACCATATTAACAAACTGAAAGATAAAAACCATATGATCATCTCAATAGATACAGAGAAAGCTTTTGATAAAATTCAACAATTTTATCAAAATTCAAAAATTCAAAATTTTACCATTTATGATAAAAACTCTCCAGAAAGTAGGCACAGAAGGAACATACCTCAACATAATAAAGGCCATAAACAACAAACTCACAGAAAACATTATTCTCAGTGGTGAAAAACTGAAAGCATTAACTCTAAGAACAGGAACAAGACAAGGGTGCCCACTCTAACCATTACTATTCAACCTCGTTTTGGAAGTCTTAGCCACAGCAACCAAAGAAAAGGAAAGAAAAGGAATGCAGACTGGAAAAGAAAAAGTAAAACTCTGTTTTCAGATAACATGATACTAAACATAGAAAGCCCTAAAGATGCCATGAGAAAATTATTAGAGCTAATGAATGAATACAGTAAAGCTGAAGGATATAAAATTAATACACAGAAATCCTTTGCATTTCTATACACTAACGAAAAATCGGAAAGAGAAATTAAGGAAACAATCCCATTCAACATTATAACAAAAAGAGTAAAATATCTAGGAATAAACCTATCTAAAGACAAAGACCTCTATTGCAGAGAACTATAATACACTGATGAAAGAAATTAAACTTGACACAGATGGAGATACACCATGCTCTTGGATTGGAAGAATCAATATTGCAAAAATGACTATACTATCCAAAGCAATGTACAGATTCAATGCAATCATTTTCAAACTACCAATGGTATTTTTCACAGAAGTAGAACAATAAATTTCAGTCTGTAAGGAAACATGAAAGACCCTGAATAGCTAAAGCAATCCTGAGAAAGAAAAAATAAAACTAGAGGAATCAATCTTCCTTGCTTCAGATGATACAATGAAGCTACAGTCATCAAGACAGTATGGTACTGGCACAAAAACAGAAATATAGACCAATGGAACAAGATAGACAACCCAGAGATAAACCCATGCACCTATGGGCACCTTATCTTTGACTAAAGAGGCAAGAATATATAATGGGAGAAAGACAGCCTCTTCAGTAAGTGGTGCTGGGAAGACTGGACAGATATATGTAAAAATATGAAAATAGAACACTTCCTAACACCTTACACAAAAATAAACTGGAAATGGATTAAGGACTTAAATGTAAGGCCAGAAACTATAAAGCTCTTAGAGGAAAACAGAGGCAGTACACTCTTTGACATAAATCACAGCAAGATTCCCTTTGACCTACCTCCTTGAGTAACGGAAATAAAAACAAAAACAAATGGAACCTAATGAAACTTAAAAGCTTTTGCACAGCAAGGGAAACAATAGACAAGATTAAAAGACAACCCTCAAGATGAGAGAAGGAAATGGCAACCCACTCCGGTATTCTTGTCTGGGAAATCCCACAGACAGAAGAGCTTGGCAGGCTACGATCAATGGGGTCACCAAGATTCGGACACGACTGAGCACTAGAGAATTCAGAATGGGAGAAAATAATGGTATATGAAACAACTGACAAAGGATTAATCTCCAAAATATACAAGCAGCTCATATAGTGCAATATCAGAAAAAAAAAAAAAAAGCAAACCCAGCCCAATCAAAAACAGGCAGAAGACCTTAACAGACATTTCTCCAAAGAAGACATACAGATAGCCAATAAACACATGAAGACACTGAATATCACTAATTACTAGAGAAATGCAAATCAAAACTACCTTACACCAATCAGAATGCCCATCATCCAAAAATCTACAAACAGTAAATGCTAGAAAGGATGTGCAAGAAGAGGGAACCCTCTTGCACTGTTGGTGGGAAAGTAAATTGATACAGCCACTATATGTAACAGTATGGGAGATTCCATATTGACGTATGGAGAACAGCATAGAAATTTCTTAAAAAACTAGGAATAAAACTACTATATGACCCAGCAATCCCACTACTGGGCATACACTCTGAGAAAACCATAATTGAAAAAGACACATGTACCCCAAAGTTCACAGCAGCACTATTTATAATAGGTAGGGCAGAGAAGCAACCTAGATGTCCACTGACAGATGAATGGATAAAGAAGATGTGGTACATATACACAATGGAATATGACTCAGTCATAAAAAGGAAACAAATTTGAGTCAGTTTTAGTGAGCTGGATGAACCTAGAGCCTGTTATACAGAGTGAAGTCAGAAAGAGAAAAATATCGTATATTAACACATATACATGGAATCTAGAAAAATGGTACTGATGAACCTACTGGCAGGCAAGAATGTAGATGCAGATACAGATAATTGACTTGTGGACACAGTGGGGGAAGGAGAGAGCAGAACAAATGGGGAAAGCAGCTCAGACACATATACACTACCATGTTTAAAATAGACATCTGGTGAGAAGCTGCTACATAACACAGGTAACCCAGCCAGACGGTCTGTGATGACCTAGAGGGGTGGGGTCAGGGGAGGGGAAGGGGGCTCAAGAGGCAGGAGGCATATGCACAATTATGGCTGATTAGCATTGTACTACAGAAACCATCACAATATCATAAAGCAATTTTCCTCCAATTAAAAAATAACTAAGAGGTAGGTGGAATGAAAGTTTGTAGTAGACACTGGTGATATGGAACTGGAATAAACTGATATATAGTCAGCCCTCAGTATCCTAGGGGGAATGGTTTTAGGACCTCTTCAGATATCAAAATGCACAGATGCTAAAGTCCCTTATATAAAATGTATTTTCATATAGTCTACACACAGCCTCTCATATACTTTAAATCACCTCTAAAGTGAAAGTTGCTCAGTCGTGTCTGACTCTTTCTGACCCCATGGACTATACAGTCCATGGAATTTTCCAGGCCAGAATACTGGAGCGGGTAGCCTTTCCCTTCTCCAGGGGATCTTCCCAACCCAGGTACTGAACCCAGGTCTCCCACATTGCAGGCAGATTTTTTATCAACTGAGCCACAAGGGAAGCCCACTAGACTACTAATACCTGCTGCTGCTGCTGCTAAGTCGCTTCAGTCGTGTCCGACTCTGTGCGACCCCAGAGAGGGCAGCCCACCAGGCTCCCCGTACCTGGGATTCTCCAGGCAAGAACGCTGGAGTGGGTTGCCATTTCCTTCTCCAATGCATGAAAGTGAAAAGTGAACGTGAAGTCGCTCAGTCGTATCAGACTCTAGCGACCCCATGGACTGCAGCCTACCAGGCTCCTCCATCCATGGGATTTTCTAGGCAAAAGTACTGGAGTGGGGTACCATTGCCTTCTCCAACTTATACCTAACACAATGCAAATAGTATGTATACTGTTGTTGCTGCATGGTAAATTCAAGTTTTGCTTTTTGGAAATTTCTGGAGTATTTTTTTCAAATATTTTTTATTTGCAGTTGGTTGAATTCAAGGATACAGAACCTACAGACACAGAGGGTTGACTGTATGTGAATATGTGGATTTTCTGGTGGTTGGCTTGAATTGGTGAGGAGAGACGAGGTCTTTGAGAGCTGTGAGGAGGAGGAGGAGGGAGGGGTACCCAGGTCTGGTCATGGGCCCCACAGCCGGAGCAACAGTTTGGTACTGGGGCTAAAACGGATTCAGAGCCGTACTGCCGGGGGCTGCTCAGACACATCCCCACTGTCACTTACGAGCTGTGTGATCTCAGGCAAGCTATTCAAACCTCTCTGAACCTCAGTCTCCCCATTTGCAAAATGGGGGTGATAATGTTATCTACCTTGTTGGTTTGTTGTGAGAATTAATGAGCTAACATATGTAAACTATGAAATACCTAAACAGGAATATGTAAACAGAAACACTACCTTATAACATGGTAAAAATTATATATGTGCTTACTTTTATTACAAATGCTGTTACTGACGGTTGGGAAGAAATGAAGGAGAGAAGAAAGAAAGGTAATGAAAGGAAATACCTGTGATAGACTGGGGAAATACATTACAATATGGTTGATGTGGATTATCATTTATATAGATATGAATTGCTCAATAAAAAAGGCTAAAAAGATGGAGGCTGCTACTAAGTCACTTCAGTCTTGTCCAACTCTGTGCAACCCCATAGACAGCAGCCCACCAGGCTCCCCCGTCCCTGGGATTCTCCAGGCAAGAACACATGGAGTGGGTTGCCATTTCCTTCTCCAGCGCATGAAAGTGAAAAGTGAAAGTGAAGTTGCTCAGTCGTGTCCGACCCTCAGCGACCCCATGGACTGCAGCCTACCAGGCTCCTCTGTCCATGGGATTTTCCAGGCAAGAGTACTGGAGTGGGGTGCCATTGCCTTCTCCGGAAAGATGGAGGAGTAAACACTAATTTTAAGGAGACCAGATATTGTGTACCTTTAAAAGTAGGCCTTTAGGAAATGAATTTCCCTCCATTACTGACTGAGAACATTTTCTGAAACATTTTGTCATTTCACTGATTGTTCTCTGTGTATCTCCACCTCTGCCTACCTACCTCCAACACTGTGCAAGCCATTTATCTAATTTTTTGCCAATTTACAGGTCAGTCTGATCTTCTCAATTGTAAGCTAAGAATGAGCATCTTGGCATCTTATATACCTAGTCCAGTATTTGGCACATACAGCTATCCAATACATGTGGAACAAATTACTTTATGGGAAAAAAACAGATGCATCATAAAAACTTGTAGGTATATCCCTTCCTTAGGTAAGTCTTTCCTTCTGAAAGCACAATCTAGCTTCCTGCTCTGGAGGAGCCCTCAGGACAGCTGATGGGAGATGCCCCTTCCTCTCCCCTTAGAGAAGGAAATGGCAACCCACTCCAGTGTCCTTGCTGGAGAATCCTATAGACACAGGAGTCTGGTGGGCTACAGTCCAGGGGATTGCAAAGAGTCAGACATGACTGCAAGCATGCTGAGACTCCAGACCTGACTGACAGCTGACTCTGCTTTCATTTAAATAAGCAAGGATCCCAGGAGAGGCAGCACCACAGGCCCTGCCTCAGACCTGCCAGGAAAACAGTCATATCTCATCCCTAAAGAGGGGCAAAATGAGAATGACTGGTGAGCAACAGCCCTGGTGACAAATTATAGTTTTACTAATAGTTTATGACTTTCAACTTGTGATGTTTAGACTGTGTCCCTATGGACTGAATGTTTCTGTTCCCCTAATATTCATATATTTAAAGCCCAAACCCCTCAGTGGTATTTGCAGGTGAAACTGTTGGGAGGTAATTAGGTTTAGATGAGGTCATGAGGGTAGGGCCCTCACGGTGACATTAGTATCCGTATAAGAAGAGGAAGAGACACCAGAGCTCTCTCCCCACATGTGAAGACACTGTGGAGCAGGCCATCTGGAAGCCAGGAAAAGAACTCTCACCAGAACCTAACCATGTGGCACTCCGATCTGGGACTTCCCAGCCTCCATAGATGTGAGAAATAAATATTAGCAGTTTCAGCCACCTGGCCTGTGGTATTTTACAGTGGCCCAAAGTGACTGAAACACTCACACAAACTTTTTCCCCTTGAAAAAATAACGTGAAAGTCACTCATATACTTGATTATGAGAACAAGCAGTGTTCCAAACCCTGGTTACAAATGATACTCTCAAAAATATGGCCAATACTGATTTTTTGCAGATGTACCCAGTGCTGGGATACACTTGAGATGCATTATTTATTTGTCACAACCACCCTATGAGGCTGGTACTATTACCCTCTGCTTTTTTTTTTTTCTTTCTTAAACAGGGAAGGACTTGCAGCTGAGGGAAATGAATTCATTTGGCCAAGGTCACAGAGCAGTAAGTGGAGCAGCTGGGATTGAAATCTCAGAGAGCCTTTAACCTAGCTATGGTACTTAAAAAAAATATCAAGGTATATGCATCCATAGAACCTCCAAGTTAGATGTCAGCAACTGATGGCAAACTGATTGGAGAGGCCATGTGAGCAGATTTTTTTTTTTTTTTAAACACAAAGAGGTGCAGTAACTACTCATAAGGCCCTCCTGGTGCTGCTGGCTGTGGTGTGTAGGTGTTGTGGGGTGAACACAGTCAGTTCCTCTCCTTCCTCCTCACTCCAGGAGTGAGGAACCCTCCTTCCCTCTGTCCTTAGCATGTTGGCAGGGAAGGTTTCACTGTGGCCAGCTCACGTCCTAGGCAGGAAAGAATCAGGCACCGCTGATTTTCAATTTATAACTCTTCAATAATTGAGAGCACCAGGAATTAAAGAAAATCCACTAGGATTAATCCAACTGGCTTTCCCAGAAATAGTCTGGATCTGTAGAATCTGTTTCTGTAATATCTCATTAACTTTTCAATGTTCCCAATATGCTCGACACTGACTGCAAACTGGGGCATACGCTTGTGCAAGTTTTCTCCATCAAGTGAGCTGCTTCCTACGCTGTGTCAAGTTATAAATTTGGAGCTGTAAGGCATCACGATATCAGGACTGCTTTGTTTTCTTGCAGAGCTCATTAACCACTGGCAATTAGCACTGTATCACTGCACCAAGTGGCATCACTTGGCAAGTCCTGCAGCCACTACTACAAATGTGATGATATAAACTTCACGTGCCATCTGCTGTCACAAGAAGATGAAGTGCGATGAAGAAGCTTTTCAGACATTCCTTCATTTCCCAGCTACTGGAAGCTTAATTAAAGCAAAAATGACAATTGCTCAATACTCACCACTCCTCTCTTGGAGAAAGGCCATCTTGGCTTTTTGGACTCTGGTGGGTGAAGAAATTAGAGAAGATATGTTAGTACTTTGAGGAACTAGTGACAGATCAAGGCAGGGCTTTACAAAACCCGCTTTTCCAAAGGAGCCAAACAGAATTTTTCCTGCTTTAATTCTCCTCTTGAGAATGCACAGAATGAATATTTATATTTATGCAGCTGAGTGAATGAAACGATGCTGCAATGGAAAGGCTGGTGTTCTGTTCTACCTTCTGGTGATACTGTCCTGTTTCAGCCTCTTTTCCCCCTACCGTTCAAGGAGAAATCTATAAAATGCAATAAAATGCTGCATAATTAATTTTAGACAGAGTTATAGGACTTTGGGGCTGAAAGGGCTTCATTTTAACACTGGAAACCACCCTAGCATATAATCCCCAGGTGTGGATGAGTGCAGACTCCTGAAATAGGGGGACATCAACATATTACCGATCTTTAGATTAGGGCCTTATTGTCTCTACTGGACATCATCCACATAGTCCTTAGGAGTCGCCTTAAATTGCGAAGTCATTCAGTAACACATTCTTTTGATGATCAGGAAATAAAGAGATTAGATTGTGGATTCTTGATTTTTATGTCATTTTCATTAATTTTTAATGCAACCCAGAAAAGGCTGGGAGTCATCTCTCAAGTTTAGGTGAGATGTTCTGATAATTCCACACGCAAAATGGATGTCTTAAAGGTTTGTCTCTGTTTCTACTAATTCATCAGGAGATTCTGCATAATAATACTTCCATCAGATGAAAGCATTTACCAAAAGAGTGTGCTTGAGGGACTTTTCCCACTGGAACCCTGGAATCCAACCAATTATTTTGCTCATTCTGACCACCTTATTGATCTTTTTAAAGGGGAGATTAGGTGGAACCCTCCTTAGAAACAAATCTGCTTTACCACTCTCAGCCTTCAAACATCTGGTGGTGAATTATGATGTCCAAATTGAACTGCGATAATTGGGGTCTTTGGAGAAGCACCACAGGAGACCATGGTTTGGGAACATGAGGACTCTGTTCTAAACTCCTGGAGACGAGGGCATGGAGGGATACGGTGAAGAATGCTGCATATCTTTCATTATGTGGCATCTACTGGGATGCCAGGCACACCCGCCTAGCAAAGAACAAAGAATATCATGTAGCAGTTGTGACCTTGTTCCTCAGCATAGTGGATCTCAACCTTTAGCTGGCAAAAGAATCACCTGGGGGGCTTATTAAAAAGCATACTGCTGGGCCCCATTCCCAGAGTTTCTGGTTCAGAAGGTCTGGCATAGGACCCCAGAATTTTTCAGACAACACTGAAGCTCTTCATCTGGGAAGTACTGCTTTAGCTGTTACCCAGTTTAGAGCACTTGCAAAGCATTACAGAACATGGTCTAACTCCTAAGGCTACACTGTGGTTAGAACTAGCTTTAATGTCAAGGGGACTGGCCTTGAGTCCCTGGAGTCCACTGAATCCCTTTTTGTGTGTTCATTTGGGTGGCCGTATCCTATGAGACAGATGGTCACTTGGATTGTTGTGTCATCTAAGACAGTAGATGTGAAAGGGCTCTATAAAGATTGAAGAGCTATACGAATGTTATTCACTTATGGCTGAGTTCCATATATAAGACTATGGCTGCCTGTACAACAGGTGGTTGGTGCAGGCTGATGGAGAGCATTCAGTCAAGAGTCTGAATCCCATTCCTCTGACACAGACCAGCGGGCACCACGACTAGGTCACCTTTCCTTTCTGTGTCTCACTGGGCACACATGGGAATGAGGAAAGAGCTGGGTGGTTTCCCAAGTATGCTGCCACAGGTGGCCCCTGGCTTCAGGGGAATGCCTTGGAGGTGAGTCTTTGGGACTCACCCCATTTTCAAGCACTGAAACGCCATCCGGATCTGTTTTGTAGACTGGATTTCCAAGGAAGTATTCTTCTGTAAAAAAGGGCTCTGCTAAGAACAAAGCCAGTTTAAAAACTACCAGGGTGAATGATAATCTTCAAGTCTCCTTTTAGCTCTGAATGGCTCCCATCGGGACCATGGGAGTGTGTCCTGAACACCGCAACTGTTTTTTTTTTCCCCCACAACTGACTTCAAAATGCAGAAGATTCACCCTTAAGGCTGCCTCTCTCTAGTCTGCTAGAGCAACAGTAATCTGCTGTCACCAGGGCCTTTGTCTCCACGTAGTGCCACCCTCGCTGGAGACACTGGTGTGAGGCTGGTGGCCAGGAGCAGGGGGTGGGTTACAGCAATGGAAGGGATGCTGCCCAGCAGCCCAGAGAGGGCACTCTGCTCCAGGACGCTGACCGTCACTTGGTGTACCTGTTCCAGGTCCTGGACATGGGGTATATTATTTGACAAGAGGACCTTTTGAGGAAGGTCCATAACTTATCCGTCTCTGTAAGTGGGACGCCCCATTCAGTAGGTTCCCATAATTCATGGCTGATGCTTGTTCTAGTTGCTGAGATATCTAACTTGTTAGTGCCCGTGTTCTTGTAGTCATTAAATATTCTGTAAATATCCTCTGCTTATTGTAACATCCATCCCATAGCAGGCATATAATAAAAGTTGAACAGACAGGACCTGAATTCAGCAGCAGAAGTGGATGGCACAGGTAGTCTGCAGCTCCAGCTGACACCAGAAGATCCCCGGGGAACACCTCAAGGCCAGGTAAGTTGAGCACCACAGAACTCCTCCTGTGCTCGTAGAATCTGTGTTCAGGAGACGGAAGGAGAGTGCTTATAGCTGACATGCAGGGAGGGGTATCACTCAGACCACCCCTAGGTACTCAGAAGTGACTGCTGCTGCTAAGTCACTTCAGTCATTTCCAACTCTGTATGACCCTATAGACGGCAGCCCACCAGGCTCCCCTGTCCCTGGGATTCTCCAGGCGAGAACACTGGAGTGGGCTGCCATTGCCTTTCTCCAATTCATGAAAGTGAAAAGTGAAAGTGAAGTCACTCAGTTGTGTCCGACTCTTAGCGACCCCATGGACTGCAGCCTACCAGGCTCCTCCGTCCATGGGATTTTCCAGGCAAGAGTACTGGAGTGGGGTGCCATTGCCTTCTCCGAGAAGTGACTGCTGGCAGCTTGATTAATGCTGGCTTTCTTAGGAGGCCACTCCAGGCATGGAGGGCTGTGATGACCCACACACCCCATGTTTGACACCTTTCTGAGCCTTATTGACTGTTGATGGTTTTTGACTAATCCAAAGCAGAAGAGTTTACCTGGAAGTGTCAACACAAACATACCAGATGTGTTCTGACTCAGGAGGACACTAGGAGAAAGCCTTTAAACACAAGAATCTTTGCAAGTTACTCATATGGCCTCAGAGGGAACAGGACGTGTGTGCATGGCCACCACACACACCCCTAGATATCGGAGGCTGGTTGTTTAAGGGCAACACTTTTATTTTTCCCTGGGAAAAATGGCAACTGCTGTTGGAAAAGCTTAGCCAACAGGCCTATCTAACTTCTTTCTTCTACCGTATTTCATGAAACTTCCTGTCAGATGTGCACAATATAAATGGTTGACATCAGACACAGTGCGGAGTAGCCGCAAAACCAATAGGCATGTGATCAGTGATTTCTAAGGAACAAAATGAGTAAGGAATGAGAGGATTCAATTGTAGGGATTTTCAGAGTTTCCCCATTAGAGCTGTTCAGATATTCCTTTAGTCTATTTTGAGGATGAGGGAATGCAATTCCCTCTACTTACCAACCTATGTAATCTCTAAATTCCCTTTTTAATCAAATAGCTTAGCATATCATTTACCTTATATACAGAGGAATTTTGTCTCCAACAAAAAGTCTAGCTATGAATCTGCCTTGAAAGTTGGGAGTCTGGGTCTGTCATATTCCTTTGGATATTATGATTTGGGTCATTGCCATGCAGCTTTCCTCCTCCAACAAAGAGGCCTTGCCTGGAGCCCCTTGAGGCTCCCTAGGCCAGTCCTTCCTCTGATCCTTCCACTTTCCCACCTGCCTACAGCGTGAGTCCTCCACGCCTTGTAGCCAAGTGCCATGCTGCTGACTTTTTTGCAGGATTGATGCCCTTTCTGCCTGTACTTTCATCTCTTGTCTCATAACTGAATATTCTGGGCTCTCATGCCCTTCTTCCTATCAATATATCTGCTGCTGGGGTCCTGTTCATGTCCTATCAGGCCTAACATGCTGTTGACCAAAGCTTGGTATTAGAATAGCTGGTGGAATTTATTTTATTACCCATCCCCAAGTCCTAACTCTTGGCTTCTGATCCAGTATGTCTGAAGGTGGACCCCCGCATCTGCGGTTTTATCCAGTTCCCTAGATACTCAGGGAGAAGGCAATGGCAACCCATTCCAGTACTCTTGCCTGGAGAATGCCATGGACAGAGGAGCCTGGTGGGCTACAGTCCATGCAGTAGCACAGAGTTGGACACGAATGACGTGACTTAGCAGCAGCAGCTAGATACTCAGAGTTGGAGAACAACTGATTTTGAGAATACAAGTACCTTGATATACGTCTTTCCTACCTTTAAAATATATTCCAAATCCTCAGCCTTTTGCTAAAAACATTTTAGATCATTTTACATACGAACAGTAGGACAAGTTGTATGGGCATGTATAATTAGTGAATAACCTGCTGCTGCTGCTGCTAAGTTGCTTCAGTCGTGTCCGACTCTGTGCAACCCCACAGACAGATCTCTGGGTTTCTCCAGGCAAGAATCCCAGAGAATTCCCGTCTCTAGGATTCTCCAGGCAAGAATACTGGAGTGGGTTGCCATTTCCTTTTCCAATGCATGAAAGTGAAAAGTGAAAGTGAAGTCGCTCAGTCGTGTCCGACTCTCAGCGACCCCATGGACTGCAGCCTACCAGGCTCCTCTGTCCGTGGGATTTTCCAGGCAAGAGTACTGGAGTGGGGTGCCATTGCCTTCTCCAATGAATAACCTATGTCTCATAAATTCCTACAAAATCTATGAGGTAAGAATGCCTCAGACTCTGCATACAGATGATAGAGGCATAAAAGAAAGTTAACTGTCAGTTATAAGAACCTGCTTCCTCTAAGAAGTCTCCCCTGACACTCAAAGAAATATTTCTCCATATTTGTGTGCTGTCTGGCATCCCCTAGGCCAGGTCCTCAATGGCTTCCATCTGTATTAACACAGTTGTCTCATCACGTTTATCTTCTGCTCCATCATTTTGGTCCCATCCCACACCCAGTCACTAAATATAAGTTATCCAAAATATAAGTCTGGCCCTAGTCCCTCCTAGCTTCAGATAAACATGTTTTTAAAGCATCCATACAAGCCTTCCATGAATTGGCCCAATAACCTTCCTAATACTCTTCACTTTGCCATTTATTCTCTGGGAATGGATTGTAATTCCCCACACAAAATGTTTCACATGTCAGTGACTTAACTGGGAATGCTTTGTACTCTCTCTGCCCTCTTCAAACCTGTCTAACTCCTATTCATCTCATGAGATTTAGGGCCATGGATTATCTAAGGAACTTGAAAGGAAATTAATTAGATAAAATCAGGCTCAGATTTATTCAATTAGCTGCATGTCCTAGGATTTAAAAATTTATTTTGACTGGCCTCTCTCTGTTCTTTTTAATTGGAAAATTTTAGAATAATGTTGCAGAACTGCTAGCTATCAAGCCAATGTGCACGCCCTCGTCAAAACACTGCTTGTCAGGGGTGCCATGTGCTGAGTTAATGCACTGACAAGCCCTGATTCCCTTGCAGCTAGCAGAGGCTATGTGACACAAATTTGGCCAATGAGATTTAAACCGAAGTTTCAGGGTGTGGCTTTTAGGAAAATTTTTCAAAGGGGACAGAGGTGGCTACATTCAGCCTTTTCCCTTATTGTTGTCATGAACACAGCTTTATACCTGCAAGCATACCAGTGATCTTGCAAATGGAACAGCAGAACCGGAGAAAAGGGGCAGCCTGACAGGACTGGTTATGTTACAAGAGAATATCCTTTATTTGCTTATGCTGTTCTACTTGGGTTCTGATATGCAGACAAAGGCTGTCTTAACTGACACACATCTCATCCTGGACTTCCTTCTCCAAGAATTCTGCACTCTCATTTGACTTTCTCACCACCTATTTTTGATGACGTTTTTAACAAAATCATTAGAGTTACAATTTTTCACAACTCTCCCATTTTTGTTATTTGCCAATCTAATGTCCATGATGGTTATGAGGATGGAGGGGTCTGAGTTAAGTGGAAGCTGGAAAACTTACAGTAATTTGAATACAAAATAACAATTCTAGTTTCTTCATTTTGCAAACAGAACACTGGAACTGATATATAATGAATTAGCAGCTGTACATAAATTCAGCCAGGAATTTTCACAGTGCTATCCAAAAGGTATTAGGTAGCATAAACCTCTGGGAGCCCCAAGAGGTACCCCGAAAACAAGTATTAGAAGCTTCCCTGTAAACTTGATACTGTTCCTGATAAAGACCCTGGAAGCGAATAATGAGGTTTGGTATTTATGCGGATAGAGGGGATTGGAAAAAATACAGTAACTTAAATAGGAAATGTAGGCTACATAAACTTTGGGGGAAGAGTTTATTCTTTTGAGCTTAAACTCTAGATGGTATACAATCTGGTAAGTACTATGAATTTGGCATAAGATTCTATAAGCGATCTTTATGCTCCCTTGGGACTTTGAGAGGACATAATGAATGGTGGAATAGAAGAATCAGTCTTCCATGGCCTCGTCTAAGCTGGCTTATGCATTTCTCTTCCATGCTTCTATAGTTCTCTAGAACAATGGCTAAGAATGTGGAGTCAAATTGCCTGGACTTTAATCTTAGCTGAGTGACCTTGACTGAGCAAGTAACCTCTCTAGTCCTGACTGCCATTTGTGAAATGTAGACTATGACCATACCTACTTTTTGTGTGAAGATCAACCGATCAACATATAGCACTTAGATCCGTGACGGGAACTTAGTAAGCTGTCAGTAAATGTGATTATGTTGATTGTCGAATATACTACAACATCATGTTCTTTATCCTACTAGAATGCCATCTCCTTCTATTTAAGAAGCATGTCTTATCATTTGCGTCGGTGGGTGCTCCTTTAGTACTCAGTCCATGGTTACTGATGAACATGAATGAATAAAAGACTCTTCTGAGGTTGTCCTCCCTTGTGGAAAGTATCTTACTTTACACGGTGAGTGAGTGAAGTCGCTCAGTCGTGTCCAGCTCTTTGCGACCCCATGGACTGCAGCCTACGAGACTCCTCTGTCCATAGGATTTTCCAGGCACGAGTACTGGAGTGGGTTGCCATTTCCTTCTCCAGGAGATCTTCCCGACCCAGGAATCGAACCCAGGTCTCCTGCATGGTAGGGAGACGCTTTACCGTCTGAGCCACCAGGGAAGTCTTTACAACGTAGTTGTGCACATTCGTGTCTTATCTACTCCCCTCTTACCCTAAGTGCCTACCTCCTGGTCTAAATCCCTGTGTTCAGTAAGGGATTAATAAATATTTCTTGACGAAATGAATAATAACCAAACCTGTGCACACTGAGTCATCGCTCTCCCCTTCTGACACAATCTTCTGCAGAATGTGTACTCCGGTAATAGCTAGCTACTCACTTTTAAACTTACCCTGCACATCACGCCTCCATGACTTGGCTCAGGTAGTTCCCATCTGCCTACCTCTACTTTGCCAGGCACACACACTCATACGCATCTCTAAGTTCTAGCTTAGATGCTCTCCTTCCAGAAATCTTTCCTAATCTACCCAAAGAGAGCCAGCCACCTTGCCCTACTTCCTCCCACTTCCTTCCACTTCGCCTCTACAATGATTTCACTGAAGGCTCATGCTGTGTCTTATCACAGAATTTAAGCACCAAGTATAGAACCCAACATAGAATAGATATCCAAATAAGCTTGTTGAATAAACAGGCACGTTGAATAAACAGGCACTATAGGATGGTACACAGATAGATTCCGAATGAATTTGCTCTTCCATTCTGGATCACAAATGAATAACTGTATGCACACACAACACACAGAATGCAATTTGAGTTCCTCCACCTTTAAAGGTGATTCAGTTACCCCTATCCATTTCTTCCTGGTCTGGGATACCTGCTGACGTGAGGCATCCTTTTGGGAGCACATTAGGGCAGTTTTGGCATTCAGTGTGCACACACGGAATAGAGGGAAAACAACTGCCTTGTACTAGGCTTGAGTCATGACCTTGGCCTTGTTGCCTTGGTGTCTAAAACCCAGGGATGCTCATTCTAGAAAGGTGGGCATGCCCATGGAATGCTGTAACAGAAGCTCTGATGACATTCTTGTGTTCATCAGAAGAGGGAATGGGTTAATAAAAATATCAAGAATTACAGCTGTAACCACATGGAGACCTAAGAAAACAATAAGAAAGAGTATTTGCACATAATAAATGAAGAGACATGAACTGGTGCAGAAAACCTGCCTCTGCATCACCTGTGCCTGGCAGCAGACTACATTTCTGGGCACTCTGCACAGGAACCCATGCCTGTATCAGCCAGAGATGCTCAGATTATTGGATTAGTGATGTTAATGCAGGTGCAATGAATTCAGAATGACTCTGCATTTAGGTCTCATGAGGGGAGAGGTGCTGGGGGTTCCAAAGTCTGAGTGTTAGTCACCCAGTCATGTCCGACTCTTGTGACCCCATGGACTACAGCCCACCAGGCGCCTCAGCCCATGGAATTACCCAGGCAGTAACACTGGAGTGGGTAGCTATTCCCTTCCTAAGGGGATCTTCGTGACCCAAGGATCGAACCTGGGTCTCCTGCATTGCAGGCAGATTCTTTACAACTGAGCCACCAAGCAAGCCCCACCTACTTCTTTCAGTAACTGCTAAAGGATAGTAAACTCATCACTGGTCTTATAATAGCTGTCCCTGCAATGGGGCTGACCACAGAGGCAGCCCAGACTAATTGAATAAGAATCTGAAAGTGTAATGTCAGGCCTAGAATGTTTTAAAAATATCTCTTTAATTCTGATAGCTGTATCAGGATTCTGAATCTTATTTTTGCTATTCTAAATGGGACTGCTTCTTTTAAGATGTAGCATGCACACAGGGTCACTGTGTCCAGTTCTAAATTGATTACTCCCTGGAAGCAATCACTGCAATAAATTCAGACTTATCTCCCTTCCTCGAATGAAATGGTATGTACATGGGGTCATGGCATCCTGTGTGAAGAGGGTGCGGAAGAGTTTTGGTACCCAATTTCCTCAGAGGAAGATTAAACTGAGGAATGAGCTAAGAGTAACTGCAGAATGTCTGGGGTGTGGCTGGCATGCCATTGTCACGGTTAAGTGCTGAATACTTTCTTGCTGCCCTTTAGTAGTTTGGAGAAGCACACTAAACAAACAACTATGAGAAACACATTTTTTTTTGTCTTTTGGTTCTATGCTTGGCTATTCTGGTTCTTTCTTTTAGGATAAAATTCTGGATCTAGGAGGTTGCATAACTAATTGGGTGTCTGACTCAAAGTTCACAGTCCTCTTTGTCTTGCCAGAACCCCGCCTCCCCTGCACCCGAACCCAGACAAAACCACTTTCACTAACCCTGAGTTGTGATGCCCCAGGCCGGTCAGATCTGAAGGAACTAGTCCCATGGTTGCTGGAATAATCTTGTCTCCTTTCTGGTACCAGAAATTCTCCTTATTCTGTCTTCCGCTGAAGATCTGAAGGTCCATGGTGTGGGCTGGGGTGGCAACAATGTAGAGAATCCAGAGAATTCTCTCCCACAGTTGAGCAAGCCACACACCCAGGCATCACATTCAGCAATGAGCCTGTGATCACATGTCAGTGCCAGAAAAGTTTCTGGCTGGTGGAAATGTGTCCCCTAGTGGACCTCAAATACATAAATTTTGTAAAGACTGGATTGTTCATGGTGCACATTATTCTGACTTAAAGTCAGCGGGCACTTCCTGAGTATCAGCTGTTACTGGACATTTTGTTAAGAGCTTTACATGCACTAACATTAATTTTCACAAGTACTCTATGAAGTGGAAATTACTGTTCTCATTATTGAGCCGAGGAAAACTGAAGCTTAGAAGGACAGATAGGCATTCACTTAAGGTCTCACTGTTAGTGAACAACAGAGCAAGAATTCAATTAAAATACCCAAGTCAGACTCCAAAAAGACTTGGAAATAAGAAGAGAAAACGGTACTATGAACCATTTAAGATATTGTTTTTTTTTTTAATTGATATATAATGATGGTTACTATTTTAGATAAGAACCCACCTGCAATGAAGGAGATGTGGGTTCAATCCATAGGTTGGGAAGATCCTCTGGAGAAGGAAATGGCAACCCACTTCAGTATTCTTGTCTGGAAAACTCCATGGAGGAGGAGCCTGGGGGTACTCTGTCTATGGAATTGCACAGTCCAGGGGGTCACAAAGAGTCGGACATGACTTAGCGACTAAACAACACAGTGGGTTGAATGGCAACTCCCTGCCCCCCAAACACATGTCTATCTCTTCAACCCTGGAGCCTGTGAATGTGTTAAAAGGGGTTTTTGCAGATGTAATTAAAAGACTTTGAGATGAGATTATTCTGGATTATCTGGGTGGGCTCTAAATCCCATGACATGTGTACCTATAAGAGATACCCAGAGAAAAGACAGAGATGAGAGAAGGCCAAGTGGAAACAGAGGCAGATGATTAAAGTGATGCAGCCACAGCCAAGGAGTGCCTGCATGAAGAATCAAGGAGCAGTCCTCCCCGACAGCTTCCAGAGGAAGTGTGGCTCTGCTGACACCTTGGCTTTGGAGCTGTGGCTTCCAGAACTCTCAGACTATAAAACATCTTTTGATTTAAGTCACTAGTTAGTGGTACATTAATAAGAAGCCACAGGAGACAAATGTAGGGGGCAATACAACTGAGCGGCAGGTTACCCGACTTAGGACTGCGATTCCTAACCCTGATGTTCATTATGTGTGACCTTGGCATGTTGCTTCCTAAGGCCTCAGCTTCCTTCTGTGGAGAACAGCTGTGAGTGAGACCCTTTCCACTCCTCGTGATCTGTGAACCAAGGGTTTAGGTTTGCTATTATTCTCCCCGCCAGTGGCCAGTGGGTGGGGCAGTAATTATGTGATGACCTTTACCTCGGGAGAAATGTTTAAAGATGAATAATTAAAGCTCCTCCTATAAAAACAGGACAAAGACATCTTTGGCATTCTTAAAAAAGATTTCATGGGATTAACATACAGACACCACTATATATAAGATAGATAACGGGAAGAACCTACTGTATAGCACAGGTAACTATACTCAATATTTTGTGATAACCTATATGACAAAAGAAACTGAAAAAGAATGAATGTATGTATAACTGAATCACTATGCTGTATGACATTGTGGAATGTAAGTCAAGTGGGCCTTAGAAAGCATCACTACGAACAAAGCTAGTGGAGGTGATGGAATTCCAGTGGAGCTACTTCAAATCATGAAAGATGATGCTGTGAAAGTGCTGCACTCAATATGCCAGCAAATTTGGACAAGTCAGTAGTGGCCACAGCACTGGAAAAGGTCAGTTTTCATTCCAATCCCAAAGAAAGGCAATGCCAAAGAATGCTCAAACTACCACACAATTGCACTCATCTCACATGCTAGTAAAGTAATGCTCAAAATACTCCAAGCCAGGCTTCAGCAATACGTGAACCGTGAACTTCCAGATGTTCAAGCTGGTTTTAGATAAGGCAGAGGAACCAGAGATCAAATTGCCAACATCCGCTAGATCACAGAAAAAGCAAGAGAGTTCCAGAAAAATATCTATTTCTGCTTTCTTGACTATGCCAAAGCCTTTGACAGTGTGGATCACAATAAACTGTGGAAAATTCTTCAAGAGATGGGAATACCAGACCACCTGACCTGCCTCTTGAAAAACCTACATGCAGGTCAGGAAGCAACAGTTAGAACTGGACATGGAACAACAGACTGGTTCCAAATAGGAAAAGGAATACGTCAAGGCTGTATATTGTCACCCTGCTTATTTAACTTATATGCAGAATACATCATGAGAAACGCTGGGCTGGAAGAAGCACAAGCTGGAATCCAGATTGCTGGGAGAAATATCAATAACCTCAGATATGCAGATGACACCACCCTTATGGCAGAAAGTGAAGAGGAACTCAAAAGCCTCTTGATGAAAGTGAAAGAGCAGAGTGAAAAAGTTGGCTTAAAGCTCGACATTCAGAAAACAAAGATCATGGCATCTGGGCCCATCACTTCATGGGAAACAGATGGGGAAACAGTGGAAACAGTGTCAGACCTTATTTTTCTGGGTTCCAAAATCACTACAGATGGTGACTGCAGCCATGAAATTAAAAGACACTTACTCCTTGGAAGGAAAGTTGTGACCAACCTAGATAGCATATTCAAAAGCAGAGACATCACTTTGCCAACAAGGGTCCGTCTAGTCAAGATTATGGTTTTTCCAGTGGTCATGTATGGATGTGAGAGTTGGACTGTGAAGAAAGCTAAGTGCCGAAGAATTGATGCTTTTGAACTGTGGTGTTGGAGAAGACTCTTGAGAGTCCCTTGGACTGCAAGGAGATCCAACCAGTCCATTCTGAAGGAGATCAGTCCTGGGTGTTCTTTGGAAGGAATAATGCTAAAGCTGAAAGTCCAGTACTTTGGCCCCTCATGCGAAGAGTTGACTCATTGGAAAAGACTCTGATGCTGGGAGGGATTGGGGGCAGGAGGAGAAGGGGACGACAGAGGATGAGATGGCTGGATGGCATCACCGACTCAATGGATGTGAGTTTGAGTGAACTCCAGGAGTTGGTGATGGACAGGGAGGTGTGGTGTGCTCATGGGGTCACAAAGAGTTGGACATGACTGAGCGACTGAAGTGAATTGATACCTGAAACTAATACACCATTGTAAGTCAAGTATACTCCAATACATTTTTTTTAATTGCAGTGAAAAAAAAAAGATTCTCTCTATACAGTGGGCTTAAACCAAGGACTACCGGCCTCTAATTCCCAGGTGCAAATTTTAAAGAAAAACAAAAGACTCTAGAGAATATGAGTGGGTAGAAACTGAGGGTAGCAATTGTCCTATAGTGATATGTGTGTATTAATGGAATAAAAATCTTTTGAAGTTTAGTAAGATAATACAATGTTGTTGCTGTTTTTCTTTTATTAAGCAGGCTTGTTAGGCCTTGTTTTGTCTGATACTAAAATTCGTATGATAAATGTACATTTTCCAGCAGGTGGTTTTCCAACAACTGTGTGACTGGAAAAAGTTCAGCTCAGTTCAGTCACTCAGTCATGTCTACTCTTCGCGACCCCATGGACTGCAGCACGCCAGGCTTTCCTGTCCATCATCAACTCCCGGAGCCTACTCAAACTCATGATCATCACGACGGTAATGCCATCCAACCTTCTCACCCTCTGTCATCCCCTTCTCCTCCAGCCTTCAATCCTTTCCAGCATCAGGGTCTTTTCCAATGAGTCTGTTCTTCGCATCAGGTGGCCAAAGTATTGAAGCTTCAGCTTCAGCTCTTCCAATGAATATTCAGGACCGATTTCCTTTAGGATTGACTGGCTGGATCGCCTTGCAGTGTTCTATTTTAAGAAACATAGTATTCTACCTTATGCAAGAGATATAGTACAAATTGGAATGGTTGCTTATAATTGTGAGTTGATTACACAGGAATAACCAATTAGAATCAGTAACAATCTTTAAAAAAAAAATCCCTTTTAAAAATAATCAATAGAGAAATGACAATTCAATAGCCACTTATGGAACTATAGCTCTCTTGGTTAAGGTCTGCGAAACATTTTTTTTCATTATGAGTCTGTCAAGATTGTTAGAAACATTTATTAACATGTTTGACATAATTCTTTACATAATATCCAGTTCCAGTTTTCTACCAAAATGTTCCATTTTCTACCAGAATGTAACCAAAATCCATCTGAGAAGGGAGAATATAGGGGAAGCCTCTGGCTTACTCTCCAGAGCCTGGCACTGAACGGCCACTCCGTGAATGTGGGGTGAACAAATGGGACTCATCCCAACATGTCACTTTGAACACAACAAAGACAAGCTTTGGGGTTCTAACAGCATGGAAAACACACCATGCTGTGACATCTTGGGCTCAATCAGCGACAGTTATTAAACCCACATGTGTTCAGAGCAAGAGAGTAGCTGCTGGTATCGGTAACTGCCTAGAACTCTGTCTTTTGAGACTACTGCCTTTTCTGGACAAGGCAGTAATTCCCAGTGTGGGACTTTCCTGGTGGTACAGCGGACAAAAATCCATCTGCTAAAGCAGGGGATATGGGTTCAAACCCTGATCCAGGAAGATTCCACATGCCACGCACACAACTAAGCCCACACGGCCCAACTACTGGAGCCTGCTCACTCAAGAGCCTGTGCTCCGCAACAAGAGAAGCCACCACAATGAAAAGCCCGTGCACCACAATGAAGGGTAGCCCTCCTCTCTGCAACTTGAGAAAAGCCCAAGTGCAGCAATGAAGACAAGGACAGCCCAAAACAAGTAAATAATTAAATTAAAAAAATATTAGTCTGTTAAAAAAAATTCCACCCAGCATGATCAAATCATAGTCATACAAATCCCCAATAATCCAACAAACACTCGAAAGATGAACACAGAACTGATTAGGAAGGTGGCAGAGGTTGAAAGGAGCTAGAGGGAGATAAATTGCTGGAGGAGAAAACTTCCAGAAAGGGATGATACAATTCCCCCTACCAAGCTTGACCTAACCTAACTAATCGACCAATGCACTTCCTTTTTTCCTTCCTTAAAGTTTCATTGAACATCTACTATGTGCCAGGTGGTGTTCGAGACACTAGGGATATAGCAATGAGCAAAACAGGCACAACTCCTGCTGTGATGGAGTTTACACTCTGGGGTAGCTGATGCAGTGCAAGAATAACACAAGGCTCCTGACGTGAAAGGAAGCTGCCAGTTCCCACTCTAGCCTCCAGCCAGGCCCAGCTCAAGAAGACCTCCATGACACCCTGAGGCCTCTAACTAATTAACAGTATTCACATATCACAAGAGGGAAAAAAAAAGTAACTATACGTGGTGATGCATGTTAACTAAACATATTGTGGTAATCATTTTGCAACATGTACATATTTCAGATCATTATGCTATACACCTTAAACTTATATAATGTTCTATGTCAATTATACCTCAATATAATTGGAGGGAAAAAGAAAATAACAAAATATGTTATGGAGGGCTGAGATTCACAGCAACTACTAAAGCCTGTGCACCTGGAGCCCGTGCTCCGCAACAGAAGAAGCCACCGCAATGAGAAACCGGCACACTGCAATAGAGGAAGCCTGTGTGCAGCAACGAGCACCCAGCGCAGCCAAAAACAAAGCAGCGTGTACATGTAAACAAAACAGAACAAACACATGTGAACAGTGACTGAAAAAACCAACATGCCACCTAATCATTGGTAGTTACTAACTTTCTACCAAGATTTCACACTTAACGGCTGGGACAGTGCTAGCTATCCAACAGGTTTTAAGTAAAAGTCTGGGGAGAATTTAACATTATATTGAATTTAATGTTTGGACACATCAGATGAACTTCCTGTGATTTATCCTTTCACTCTGGGGTCAAAATATTTTAGAAAGAGTAAGTCAGTGATCTGCATACAGGAAGTGCTGAATGAATGAATGACTCAGCTTCTTAAAAAAGGTAAACTTGAGTTATGCTATTTATCATATCAAAAGCTTAGTAGATGGGTACTATAGTTGACCCTTGAACAACACAGGTTTGAACTGAGCAGGTCCACTTAAAAGGCAGATTTTTTTTTTTTCATGAAATACTACAGTACTTACACCATCTGTTCTTGGTTGAATCCGCTGACTACTGAACCTCAGATAAGGAGGGCTGACTGTAAAGTTATATGTGGATTTTGGACTGCACAGCGTCCTGAACCCCTGTGCTGTTGAAGTGTCAGTTGTATTTGCATTTCCAATCGACAGATGAGGGAAGACACAGGGCTTCCCTGGTGGCTCAGATGGTAAAAAATCTGCCTGCAATGCAGGAGACCTGGGTTGGATCCCTGGGTTGGGAAGAGCCAGGTGGGCTACAGTCCATGGGGTCGTAAAAAGTTGGACACTACCGAGCAACTTTCACAGATGAATACTTTTGAGGTTTTGAGTTGTTCAGAGCCTTGCCCAAGGTCATGCTGCCAGAGAGAAGTAAATACAGCATTCAAACCCAGGGAGTTTGATTCCAATAACTCTTAATATTATGTTGTGCTGCCTCTGCTAAGGGCTAGTCCAGATGAAACTGGCTTTAGATGACTCTCCAGATAATTTACTGGCAATCAGTGTTCTTGTCTGGTCTCTTCCTTGTCATTTGGTTTTCATGTTTTGGATATATTTAGTTTTTTTCTGATTACTTTTGAGCACTGGAAGGTTAGTCCATTCTCATCAATGTAGTATGTTCATTTTCCTTCTCAGTTTCAAGGCTCATTGAAAAATTAGGTGGGATAGACAGTTTTCTTGGAAGACTGACTTTAAGCGGTGTGAGGAAAGTGTGCCTGCCCACAAAATCTCCCCTCCTTGTTTCATGATGTTTAAAATTCCAGTAACATGGCTTTATTGCTTGGCTTCAAGTCATGTCCTCTGTCAAAATTCAAATACACCGGGGACAGGTAAGTAACACTGTAAGCCAAGCA